>NW_028295602.1:0-600000 GCF_964341445.2 Mesoplodon mirus
ACAGCCATCAACCCACCCCCGACGCAAGTAGCGTCCTCATTGCAAAGCTGGGGGACCGTGCCGAGGCATCTGTGAGTAAACGTGAGCTGAGCCCCAGGCCAGCTGCTGCTGAACTGTTCCCACCCTTTCCAGGTAAAACACCTGAATATGTACAAGGGCTTGAAAGCCTAGAGGAAGGACCGTGGAGCCACACCAGCGACAGCACGCAGGCCAACTTGGTGCCTGCAGGCCAGCCAGGGTGGTCCTGACCACAGGCGCTCTTCCAGAAGCTTTCCATTGCCCTGCCTGAGATACCCCTCCTGTCCCGGACCCCACTGCTTTTTTCCTTCCTCACCTCTGTCCGGAGAGAAATTCCAGCGGAAGGTATGGGTGACACAACCTCTTCTTTGCAGGCGGCAGCCTGGCAACTCCTGCAGAAAGGCCAGCAGAACCCCACTCACACCGGGCCACCCACAAAGCTGTGGCCCCTCACTCCCTCCCACCAGTACAGCCCCGAGACTGCTGACGGGGCAGAGAATATGGAGTCAGGCACAGCTTCAGGGTTCTATTGCTGCCTGGAGCGCTGTTTATATTGACCTCAATGAGGCACAGCTGGGGAGGGCGGGCCGGCAGGGTAAGGCTGCCCAGGTCAGCTAATCCACAACCCTCAGGGAATCACATTGTTGAAAATGGACCCCGCTAAGGCAGAAGAGAAGCCAAGGGAAAAAAGGACACAATGCCATTTGCAGCACCGTAGATGAGTCTAGAAGTAATCACGTGACTTGTAGTAAGTCAGAAAGTGAAAGACACATATCATATCATATCACTTATAGGTGTTACCTAAAAATGGATACCAGGGCAGATATTTCCACGGAGAAGGGCAATCACAGATTCATTAAACAAAATTATGGTTCACCAAAGGAAAGGTGTGAGTATTGGTTTCATTACGATATCGGGGTTAAAAGACATATACAAACACAGGTGACATATATAATCACCAAAGACCTACGGAATACCAAGAGAGGACTACTCAACATTCTGTCATAACGTACATGGGAAAAGGCTCCCAGGAAGAACAGACATCTGTATATGTGTAAAAGAACCACATCTTCCACACCTACAACAAGCCAAACATTGTAATCAAACTTGCTGTAATAAAAAATAAAAAAAATTAAATTAAAAACACGAACAAGAAGTAGTGAGACAAACGTGAGGGGCTTTCTCCTGGCACATTCCATTCTAAACTCCAATCTAGAACACCACTTCCACTGAGGATCTCTTGCCCAGGTAACCAGATTTGGTAAGGGTGAACTGCTGCCACCTTGTGGCCGTTTCACACAACAGCAGCTTTAATCCCAACGCTCATGGTCAGTTGATATTCAAAATCATTGCAGGCCTGTAAATGACACCTGCCCTGAAAACAAATCCTGGGGTCACATATCGACCAAAATATTCAAAGGACGTCCATATTTCAAAACGACCGTTTCAAAAGGCATATTTTACGCACATTAGCGTTCTGCTTCTTTTCCTTTCTTTCCTTTTTTGTTAAAAAACACGGGAATGGAAAAAGGCATCCCTCAGAATGGGCGAAAATCGTTGCAGACGAATCAATGGACAGAGGTTTAATCTCCCATATATATAAACAGCTCATGCAGCTTAATATTAAAAAAAACAAACAACCCAAAAAAATGGGCAGAAGATCTAAAGAGACGTTTCTTCAAAGGAGACACAGAGATGGCCAAGACGCACATGAAAAGCTGCTCAACAGCACTAATTATCAGAGAAATGCAAATCAAAACTACAATGAGGTTTCACCTCACACCTGTTAGAATCGGCATCATCAGAAAATCTACAAACAACCAATTCTGGGGAGGGTGTGGACAAAAGGAGCCCTCTTCCACTATTGGTGGGAATGTAAATTGATACAGTCACTATGGAGAACAGTATGGAGTTTCCTTAAAAAAACTAGAAATAGAATTACCATCTGATCCAGCAATCCCACTTCTGGGCATATACCCAGAGAAAACCGTAAATCAAAAAGGCACATTCACAACAATGTTCGTTGCAGCACTATTTACAATAGCCAGGTAATGGAAGCAACCTAAATGCCCACAGACAGATGAATGGATAAAGATGTGGTACATATATGAAATGGAATATTACTCGGCCATAAAAAGGAATGAAACTGGGTCATTTGTAGAGACATTGATGGATCGAGAGACTGTCATACAGAATGAAGTAAGTCAGAAAGAGGAAAACAAATATTGTATATTAATGCATATATGTGGAGCCTACAAATGGTACAGATGAACTGCTTTGCAGGGCAGAAATAGAGACACAGATGTAGAGAACAGACGTATGGACACCAAGTGTGGGAAGCCATGGGGTGGTGGTGGTGGGATGAGTTGGGAGTTTGGGATTGACCTGTGTACATGTATATGCATAAAATACATAACTAATAATAACGTGCTGTATAAAAAAATAAATAAAATTAAATTTCAAAATTTTAAAAAATAAAATTTAAAAATAAAACAGAAAAAAGTTCTTCCCGTCACACAGATGTATTTATAGGAATGAATTATTTCCATGCTTATATCTATAAATACATAAAAGAGGAATAAAATCTAACTTGAACCATAAAAGAAAAAAAAAACCTGAACCCACGAGTTATACAGAGGAAAACCCTATCAGGGCACTTGCTGCCGTGGTAAACAATTCAGAAATTGGTCAGAGGTGGGGAACCATCTCCCATACAGCCATCAACCCACCCCCCACGCAAGGAGCGTCCTCATTGTAAAGCTGGGGGACCGTGCCGAGGAATCTGTGAGTAAATGTGAGCTGAGCCCCAGGCCAGCTGCTGCTGAACTGTTCCCACCCTTTCCAGGTAAAACACCTGAATATGTACAAGGGCTTGAAAGCCTAGAGGAAGGACCGTGGAGACACACCAGCGACAGCACGCAGGCCAACTTGGAACCTGCAGGTCAGCCAGGGTGGTCCTGGCACCGGGCGCTCTTCCAGATGCTTTCCATTGCCCTGCCTGAGATACCCCTCCTGTCCCGGCCCCCACTGCTTTTTTCCTTCCTCACCTCTGTCCGGAGAGAAATTCCAGCGGAAGGTATGGGTGACACAACCTCTTCTTTACAGGCGGCAGCCTGGCAACTCCTGCAGAAAAGCCAGCAGAACCCCACTCACACCAGGCCTCCCAAAAGCTGTGGCCCCTCACTCCCTCCCACCAGCACAGCCCCGAGACTGCTGACGGGGCAGAGAATATGGAGTCAGGCACAGCTTCAGGGGCTATTGCTGCCTGGAGCGCTGTTTATATTGACCTCAACGAGGCACACCTGGGGAGGGCGGGCCGGCAGGGTAAGGCTGCCCAGGTCAGCTAATCCACAACCCTCAGGGAATCACATTGATGAGAATGGACCCCGCTAAGGCAGAAGAGAAGCCAAGGGAAAAAAGGACACAATGCCATTTGCAGCACCGTAGATGAGTCTAGAAGTAATCACGTGACTTGTAGGAAGTCAGAAAGTGAAAGACACATATCATATCATATCACTTATAGGTGTTACCTAAAAATGGATACCAGGGCAGATATTTCCACGGAGAAGGGCAATCACAGATTCATTAATCAAACTTATGGTTCACCAATGGAAAGGTGTGAGGATTGGTTTCATTACGATATTGGGGTTAACAGACATATACAAACACAGGTGACATATATAATCACCAAACACCTACAGAATACCAAGAGAGGACTACTCAACATTCTGTCATAATGTACATGGGAAAAGGATCCCAGGAAGAACAGACATGTGTATATGTGTTAAAGAACCACATCTTCCACACCTACAACAAGCCAAACATTGTAATCAAACTTGCTGTAATAAAAAATAAAAAATTAAATTAAAAACACGAACAAGAAGTAGTGAGACAAACGTGAGGGGCTTTCTCCTGGCACATTCCATTCTAAACTCCAATCTAGAACACCACTTCCACTGAGGCTCTCTTGCCCTAGTAACCAGATTTGGTAAGGGTGAACTGCTGCCAACTTGTGGCCGTTTCACACAACAGCAGCTTTAATCCCAACGCTAATGGTCAGTTGATATTCAAAATCATTGCAGGCCTGTAAATGACACCTGCCCTGAAAACAAATCCTGGGGTCACATATCGACCAAAAAATTCAAAGGACGTCCATATTTCAAAACGACCATTTCAAAAGGCATATTTTACGCACATTAGTGTTCTGCTTCTTTTCCTTTCTTTCCTTTTTTGTTAAAAAACACAGGAATGGAATAAGGCATCCCTCAGAATGGTCGAAAATCGTTGCAGACGAATCAATGGACAGAGGTTTAATCTCCAATATATATAAACAGCTCATGCAGCTTAATATTAAAAAAACAAACAACCCAAAAAAAATGGGCAGAAGATCTAAAGAGACGTTTCTTCAAAGGAGACACAGAGATGGCCAAGACGCACATGAAAAGCTGCTCAACAGCACTAATTATCAGAGAAATGCAAATCAAAACTACAATGAGGTTTCAACTCACACCTGTTAGAATCGGCATCATCAGAAAATCTACAAACAACCAATTCTGGGGAGGGTGTGGACAAAAGGAGCCCTCTTCCACTATTGGTGGGAATGTAAATTGATACAGTCACTATGGAGAACAGTATGGAGTTTCCTTAAAAAAACTAGAAATAGAATTACCATCTGATCCAGCAATCCCACTTCTGGGCATATACCCAGAGAAAACCGTATTTCAAAAAGGCACATTCACCACAATGTTCGTTGCAGCACTATTTACAATAGCCAGGTAATGGAAGCAACCTAAATGCCCACAGACAGATGAATGGATAAAGATGTGGTACATATATGAAATGGAATATTACTTGGCCATAAAAAGGAATGAAACTGGGTCATTTGTAGAGACATCGATGGATCGAGAGAGTGTCATACAGAATGAAGAAAGTCAGAAAGAGGAAAACAAATATTGTATATTAAGGCATATATGTGGAGCCTAAAAATGGTACAGATGAACTGGTTTGCAGGGCAGAAATAGAGACACAGAGGTAGAGAACAAACGTATGGACACCAAGTGTGGGAAGCCATGGGGTGGTGGTGGTGGGATGAGTTGGGAGTTTGGGATTGACCTGTGTACATGTATATGCATAAAATACATAACTAATAATAACGTGCTGTATAAAAAAATAAATAAAATTAAATTTCAAAATTTTAAAAAATAAAATTTAAAAATAAAACAGAAAAAAGTTCTTCCCGTCACACAGATGTATTTATAGGAATGAATTATTTCCATGCTTATATCTATAAATACATAAAAGAGGAATAAAATCTAACTTGAACCATAAAAGAAAAAAAAACCTGAACCCACGAGTTATACAGAGGAAAACCCTATCAGGGCACTTGCTGCAGTGGTAAACAATTCTGAAATTGGTCAGAGGTGGGGAACCATCTCCCATACAGCCAGCATCCCACCCCCCACGCCAGGAGCGTCCTCATTGTAAAGCTGGGGGACCGTGCCGAGGCATCTGTGAGTAAACGTGAGCTGAGCCCCAGGCCAGCTGCTGCTGAACTGTTCCCACCCTTTCCAGGTAAAACACCTGAATATGTACAAGGGCTTGAAAGCCTAGAGGAAGGACCGTGGAGCCACACCAGCGACAGCACGCAGGCCAACTTGGTACCTGCAGGCCAGCCAGGGTGGTCCTGGCCCCGGGCGCTCTTCCAGAAGCTTGCCATTGCCCTGCCTGAGATACCCCTCCTGTCCCGGCCCCCACTGCTTTTTTCCTTCCTCACCTCTGTCCGGAGATAAATTCCAGCGGAAGGTATGGGTGACACAACCTCTTCTTTACAGGCGGCAGCCTGGCAACTCCTGCAGAAAGGCCAGCAGAACCCCACTCACACCGGGCCACCCACAAAGCTGTGGCCCCTCACTCCCTCCCAGCAGCACAGCCCCGAGACTGCTGACGGGGCAGAGAATATGGAGTCAGGCACAGCTTCAGGGGCTATTGCTGCCTGGAGCGCTGTTTATATTGACCTCAACGAGGCACACCTGGGGAGGGCGGGCCGGCAGGGTAAGGCTGCCCAGGTCAGCTAATCCACAACCCTCAGGGAATCACATTGATGAGAATGGACCCCGCTAAGGCAGAAGAGAAGCCAAGGGAAAAAAGGACACAATGCCATTTGCAGCACCGTAGATGAGTCTAGAAGTAATCACGTGACTTGTAGGAAGTCAGAAAGTGAAAGACACATATCATATCATATCACTTATAGGTGTTACCTAAAAATGGATACCAGGGCAGATATTTCCACGGAGAAGGGCAATCACAGATTCATTAATCAAACTTATGGTTCACCAATGGAAAGGTGTGAGGATTGGTTTCATTACGATATTGGGGTTAACAGACATATACAAACACAGGTGACATATATAATCACCAAACACCTACAGAATACCAAGAGAGGACTACTCAACATTCTGTCATAATGTACATGGGAAAAGGATCCCAGGAAGAACAGACATGTGTATATGTGTTAAAGAACCACATCTTCCACACCTACAACAAGCCAAACATTGTAATCAAACTTGCTGTAATAAAAAATAAAAAAATTAAATTAAAAACACGAACAAGAAGTAGTGAGACAAACGTGAGGGGCTTTCTCCTGGCACATTCCATTCTAAACTCCAATCTAGAACACCACTTCCACTGAGGCTCTCTTGCCCTAGTAACCAGATTTGGTAAGGGTGAACTGCTGCCAACTTGTGGCCGTTTCACACAACAGCAGCTTTAATCCCAACGCTAATGGTCAGTTGATATTCAAAATCATTGCAGGCCTGTAAATGACACCTGCCCTGAAAACAAATCCTGGGGTCACATATCGACCAAAAAATTCAAAGGACGTCCATATTTCAAAACGACCATTTCAAAAGGCATATTTTACGCACATTAGTGTTCTGCTTCTTTTCCTTTCTTTCCTTTTTTGTTAAAAAACACAGGAATGGAATAAGGCATCCCTCAGAATGGTCGAAAATCGTTGCAGACGAATCAATGGACAGAGGTTTAATCTCCAATATATATAAACAGCTCATGCAGCTTAATATTAAAAAAACAAACAACCCAAAAAAAATGGGCAGAAGATCTAAAGAGACGTTTCTTCAAAGGAGACACAGAGATGGCCAAGACGCACATGAAAAGCTGCTCAACAGCACTAATTATCAGAGAAATGCAAATCAAAACTACAATGAGGTTTCAACTCACACCTGTTAGAATCGGCATCATCAGAAAATCTACAAACAACCAATTCTGGGGAGGGTGTGGACAAAAGGAGCCCTCTTCCACTATTGGTGGGAATGTAAATTGATACAGTCACTATGGAGAACAGTATGGAGTTTCCTTAAAAAAACTAGAAATAGAATTACCATCTGATCCAGCAATCCCACTTCTGGGCATATACCCAGAGAAAACCGTATTTCAAAAAGGCACATTCACCACAATGTTCGTTGCAGCACTATTTACAATAGCCAGGTAATGGAAGCAACCTAAATGCCCACAGACAGATGAATGGATAAAGATGTGGTACATATATGAAATGGAATATTACTTGGCCATAAAAAGGAATGAAACTGGGTCATTTGTAGAGACATCGATGGATCGAGAGAGTGTCATACAGAATGAAGAAAGTCAGAAAGAGGAAAACAAATATTGTATATTAAGGCATATATGTGGAGCCTAAAAATGGTACAGATGAACTGGTTTGCAGGGCAGAAATAGAGACACAGAGGTAGAGAACAAACGTATGGACACCAAGTGTGGGAAGCCATGGGGTGGTGGTGGTGGGATGAGTTGGGAGTTTGGGATTGACCTGTGTACATGTATATGCATAAAATACATAACTAATAATAACGTGCTGTATAAAAAAATAAATAAAATTAAATTTCAAAATTTTAAAAAATAAAATTTAAAAATAAAACAGAAAAAAGTTCTTCCCGTCACACAGATGTATTTATAGGAATGAATTATTTCCATGCTTATATCTATAAATACATAAAAGAGGAATAAAATCTAACTTGAACCATAAAAGAAAAAAAAACCTGAACCCACGAGTTATACAGAGGAAAACCCTATCAGGGCACTTGCTGCAGTGGTAAACAATTCTGAAATTGGTCAGAGGTGGGGAACCATCTCCCATACAGCCAGCATCCCACCCCCCACGCCAGGAGCGTCCTCATTGTAAAGCTGGGGGACCGTGCCGAGGCATCTGTGAGTAAACGTGAGCTGAGCCCCAGGCCAGCTGCTGCTGAACTGTTCCCACCCTTTCCAGGTAAAACACCTGAATATGTACAAGGGCTTGAAAGCCTAGAGGAAGGACCGTGGAGCCACACCAGCGACAGCACGCAGGCCAACTTGGTACCTGCAGGCCAGCCAGGGTGGTCCTGGCCCCGGGCGCTCTTCCAGAAGCTTGCCATTGCCCTGCCTGAGATACCCCTCCTGTCCCGGCCCCCACTGCTTTTTTCCTTACTCACCTCTGTCCGGAGATAAATTCCAGCGGAAGGTATGGGTGACACAACCTCTTCTTTACAGGCGGCAGCCTGGCAACTCCTGCAGAAAGGCCAGCAGAACCCCACTCACACCGGGCCACCCACAAAGCTGTGGCCCCTCACTCCCTCCCAGCAGCACAGCCCCGAGACTGCTGACGGGGCAGAGAATATGGAGTCAGGCACAGCTTCAGGGGCTATTGCTGCCTGGAGCGCTGTTTATATTGACCTCAACGAGGCACACCTGGGGAGGGCGGGCCGGCAGGGTAAGGCTGCCCAGGTCAGCTAATCCACAACCCTCAGGAAATCACATTGTTGAAAATGGACCCCGCTAAGGCAGAAGAGAAGCCAAGGGAAAAAAGGACACAATGCCATTTGCAGCACCGTAGATGAGTCTAGAAGTAATCACGTGACTTGTAGTAAGTCAGAAAGTGAAAGACACATATCATATCATATCACTTATAGGTGTTACCTAAAAATGGATACCAGGGCAGATATTTCCACGGAGAAGGGCAATCACAGATTCATTAAACAAACTTATGGTTCACCAATGGAAAGGTGTGAGGATTGGTTTCATTACGATATCGGGGTTAACAGACATATACAAACACAGGTGACATATATAATCACCAAAGCCCTACAGAATACCGAGAGAGGACTACTCAACATTCTGTCATAACGTACATGGGAAAAGGATCCCAGGAAGAACAGACATGTGTATATGTGTAAAAGAACCACATCTTCCACACCTACAACAAGCCAAACGTTGTAATCAAACTTGCTGTAATAAAAAATAAAAAAATTAAATTAAAAACACGAACAAGAAATAGTGAGACAAACGTGAGGGGCTTTCTCCTGGCACATTCCATTCTAAACTCCAATCTAGAACACCACTTCCACTGAGGATCTCTTGCCCAGGTAACCAGATTTGGTAAGGGTGAACTGCTGCCACCTTGTGGCTGTTTCACACAACAGCAGCTTTAATCCCAACGCTCATGGTCAGTTGATATTCAAAATCATTGCAGGCCTGTAAATGACACCTGCCCTGAAAACAAATCCTGGGGTCACATATCGACCAATATATTCAAAGGACGTCCATATTTCAAAACGACCGTTTCAAAAGGCATATTTTACGCACATTAGTGTTCTGCTTCTTTTCCTTTCTTTCCTTTTTTGTTAAAAAAAACGGGAATGGAAAAAGGCATCCCTCAGAATGGGCGAAAATCGTTGCAGACGAATCAATGGACAGAGGTTTAATCTCCAATATATATAAACAACACTTGCAGCTTAATATTAAAAAAAACAAACAACCCAATACAAAAATGGGCAGAAGATCTAAAGAGACGTTTCTTCAAAGGAGACACAGAGATGGCCAAGACGCACATGAAAAGCTGCTCAACAGCACTAATTATCAGAGAAATGCAAATCAAAACTACAATGAGGTTTCACCTCACACCTGTTAGAATCGGCATCATCAGAAAATCTACAAACAACCAATTCTGGGGAGGGTGTGGACAAAAGGAGCCCTCTTCCACTATTGGTGGGAATGTAAATTGATACAGTCACTATGGAGAACAGTATGGAGTTTCCTTAAAAAAACTAGAAATAGAATTAGCATCTGATCCAGCAATCCCACTTCTGGGCATATACCCAGAGAAAACCGAAAAACAAAAAGGCACATTCACCACAATGTTCGTTGCAGCACTATTTACAATAGCCAGGTAATGGAAGCAACCTAAATGCCCACAGACAGATGAATGGATAAAGATGTGGTACATATATGAAATGGAATATTACTCGGCCATAAAAAGGAATGAAACTGGGTCATTTGTAGAGACATCGATGGATCGATAGAGTGTCATACAGAATGAAGAAAGTCAGAAAGAGGAAAACAAATATTGTATATTAATGCATATATGTGGAGCCTAAAAATGGTACAGATGAACTGGTTTGCAGGGCAGAAATAGAGACACAGAGGTAGAGAACAAACGTATGGACACCAAGTGTGGGAAGCCATGGGGTGGTGGTGGTGGGATGAGTTGGGAGTTTGGGATTGACCTGTGTACATGTATATGCATAAAATACAAAACTAATAATAACGTGCTGTATAAAAAAATAAATAAAATTAAATTTCAAAATTTTAAAAACTAAAATTTAAAAATAAAACAGAAAAAAGTTCTTCCCGTCACACAGATGAATTTATAGGAATGAATTATTTCCATGCTTATATCTATAAATACATAAAAGAGGAATAAAATCTAACTTGAACCATAAAAGAAAAAAAAACCTGAACCCACGAGTTATACAGAGGAAAACCCTATCAGGGCACTTGCTGCAGTGGTAAACAATTCTGAAATTGGTCAGAGGTGGGGAACCATCTCCCATACAGCCAGCAACCCACCCCCCAAGCCAGGAGCGTCCTCATTGTAAAGCTGGGGGACCGTGCCGAGGCATCTGTGAGTAAACGTGAGCTGAGCCCCAGGCCAGCTGCTGCTGAACTGTTCCCACCCTTTCCAGGTAAAACACCTGAATATGTACAAGGGCTTGAAAGCCTAGAGGAAGGACCGTGGAGCCACACCAACGACAGCACACAGGCCAACTTGGTGCCTGCAGCCCAGCCAGGGTTGTGCTGTACCCTGGCGCTCTTCCAGAAGCTTTCCATTGCCCTGCCTGAGATACCCCTCCTGTCCCGGCCCCCACTGCTTTTTTCCTTCCTCACCTCTGTCCGGAGAGAAATTCCAGCGGAAGGTATGGGTGACACAACCTCTTCTTTACAGGCGGCAGCCTGGCAACTCCTGCAGAAAGGCCAGCAGAACCCCACTCACACCGGGCCACCCACAAAGCTGTGGCCCCTCACTCCCTCCCACCAGCACAGCCCCGAGACTGCTGACGGGGCAGAGAATATGGAGTCAGGCACAGCTTCAGGGGCTATTGCTGCCTGGAGCGCTGTTTATATTGACGTCAACGAAGCACACCTGGGGAGGGCGGGCCGGCAGGGTAAGGCTGCCCAGGTCAGCTAATCCACAACCCTCAGGGAATCACATTGTTGAAAATGGACCCCGCTAAGGCAGAAGAGAAGCCAAGGGAAAAAAGGACACAATGCCATTTGCAGCACCGTAGATGAGTCTAGAAGTAATCACGTGACTTGTAGGAAGTCAGAAAGTGAAAGACACATATCATATCATATCACTTATAGGTGTTACCTAAAAATGGATACCAGGGCAGATATTTCCACGGAGAAGGGCAATCACAGATTCATTAAACAAACTTATGGTTCACCAATGGAAAGGTGTGAGGATTGGTTTCATTACGATATCGGGGTTAACAGACATATACAAACACAGGTGACATATATAATCACCAAAGACCTAAAGAATACCGAGAGAGGACTACTCAACATTCTGTCATAACGTACATGGGAAAAGGATCCCAGGAAGAACAGACTTCTGTATATGTGTAAAAGAACCACATCTTCCACACCTACAACAAGCCAAACATTGTAATCAAACTTGCTGTAATAAAAAATAAAAAAAAATAAATTAAAAACACGAACAAGATGTAGTGAGACAAACCTGAGGGGCTTTCTCCTGGCACATTCCATTTTAAATTCCTATCTAGAACACCACTTCCACTGAGGCTCTCTTGCCCTGGTAACCAGATTTGGTAAGGGTGAACTGCTGCCACCTTGTGGCCGTTTCACACAACAGCAGCTTTAATCCCAGCGCTAATGGTCAGTTGATATTCAAAATCATTGCAGGCCTGTAAATGACACCTGCCCTGAAAACAAATCCTGGGGTCACATATCGACCAAAAAATTCAAAGGACGTCCATATTTCAACACGACCGTTTCAAAAGGCATATTTTACGCACATTAGTGTTCTGCTTCTTTTCCTTTCTTTCCTTTTTTGTTAAAAAACACGGGAATGGAAAAAGGCATCCCTCAGAATGGGCGAAAATCGTTGCAGACGAATCAATGGACAGAGGTTTAATCTCCAATATATATAAACAACTCTTGCAGCTTAATATTAAAAAAAACAAACAACCCAATACAAAAATGGGCAGAAGATCTAAAGAGACGTTTCTTCAAAGGAGACACAGAGATGGCCAAGACGCACATGAAAAGCTGCTCAACAGCACTAATTATCAGAGAAATGCAAATCAAAACTACAATGAGGTTTCACCTCACACCTGTTAGAATCGGCATCATCAGAAAATCTACAAACAACCAATTCTGGGGAGGGTGTGGACAAAAGGAGCCCTCTTCCACTATTGGTGGGAATGTAAATTGATACAGTCACTATGGAGAACAGTATGGAGTTTCCTTAAAAAACTAGAAATAGAATTACCATCTGATCCAGCAATCCCACTTCTGGGCATATACCCAGAGAAAACCGTATTTCAAAAAGGCACATTCACCACAATGTTCGTTGCAGCACTATTTACAATAGCCAGGTAATGGAAGCAACCTAAATGCCCACAGACAGATGAATGGATAAAGATGTGGTACATATATGAAATGGAATATTACTCGGCCATAAAAAGGAATGAAACTGGGTCATTTGCAGAGACATCGATGGATCGAGAGACTGTCATACAGAATGAAGTAAGTCAGAAAGAGGAAAACAAATATTGTATATTAATGCATATATGTGGAGCCTAAAAATGGTGCAGATGAACTGGTTTGCAGGGAAGAAATAGAGACACAGAGGTAGAGAACAAACGTATGGACACCAAGTGTGGGAAGCCATGGGTTGGTGGTGGTGGGATGAGTTGGGAGTTTGGGATTGACCTGTGTACATGTATATGCATAAAATACATAACTAATAATAACGTGCTGTATAAAAAATAAATAATATTAAATTTCAAAATTTTAAAAACTAAAATTTAAAAATAAAACAGAAAAAGTTCTTCCCGTCACACAGATGTATTTATAGGAATGAATTATTTCCATGCTTATATCTATAAATACATAAAAGAGGAATAAAATCTAACTTGAACCATAAAAGAAAAAAAAAACCTGAACCCACGAGTTATACAGAGGAAAACCCTATCAGGGCACTTGCTGCAGTGGTAAACAATTCTGAAATTGGGCAGAGGTGGGGAACCATCTCCCATACAGCCAGCAACCCACCCCCCACGCAAGGAGCGTCCTCATTGTAAAGCTGGGGGACCGTGCCGAGGCATCTGTGAGTAAACGTGAGCTGAGCCCCAGGCCAGCTGCTGCTGAACTGTTCCCACCCTTTCCAGGTAAAACACCTGAATATGTACAAGGGCTTGAAAGCCTAGAGGAAGGACCGTGGAGCCACACCAGCGACAGCACGCAGGCCAACTGGGTACCTGCAGGCCAGCCAGGGTGGTCCTGGCCCCGGGCGCTCTTCCAGAAGCTTTCCATTGCCCTGCCTGAGATACCCCTCCTGTCCCGGCCCCCACTGCTTTTTTCCTTCCTCACCTCGGTCCGGAGAGAAATTCTAGCGGAAGGTATGGGTGACACAACCTCTTCTTTACTGGCGGCAGCATGGCAACTCCTGCAGAAAGGCCAGCAGAACCCCACTCACACCGGGCCACCCAGAAAGCTGTGGCCCCTCACTCCCTCCCACCAGCACAGCCCCGAGACTGCTGACGGGGCAGAGAATATGGAGTCAGGCACAGCTTCAGGGGCTATTGCTGCCTGAAGCGCTGTTTATATTGACCTCAAAGAGGCACACCTGGGGAGGGCGGGCCGGCAGGGTAAGGCTGCCCAGGTCAGCTAATCCACAACCCTCAGGGAATCACATTGTTGAAAATGGACCCCGCTAAGGCAGAGGAGAAGCCAAGGGAAAAAAGGACACAATGCCATTTGCAGCACCGTAGATGAGTCTAGAAGTAATCACGTGACTTGTAGTAAGTCAGAAAGTGAAAGACACATATCATATCATATCACTTATAGGTGTTACCTAAAAATGGATACCAGGGCAGATATTTCCACGGAGAAGGGCAATCACAGATTCATTAAACAAACTTATGGTTCACCAATGGAAAGGTGTGAGGATTGGTTTCATTACGATATCGGGGTTAACAGACATATACAAACACAGGTGACATATATAATCACCAAAGACCTAAAGAATACCGAGAGAGGACTACTCAACATTCTGTCATAACGTACATGGGAAAAGGATCCCAGGAAGAACAGACATGTGTATATGTGTAAAAGAACCACATCTACCACACCTACAACAAGCCAAACGTTGTAATCAAACTTGCTGTAATAAAAAATAAAAAAATTAAATTAAAAACACGAACAAGAAGTAGTGAGACAAACGTGAGGGGCTTTCTCCTGGCACATTCCATTCTAAACTCCAATCTAGAACACCACTTCCACTGAGGCTCTCTTGCCCAGGTAACCAGATTTGGTAAGGGTGAACAGCTGCCACCTTGTGGCCGTTTCACACAACAGCAGCTTTAATCCCAACGCTAATGGTCAGTTGATATTCAAAATCATTGCAGGCCTGTAAATGACACCTGCCCTGAAAACAAATCCTGGGGTCACATATCGACCAAAATATTCAAAGGACGTCCATATTTCAAAACGACCGTTTCAAAAGGCATATTTTACGCACATTAGTGTTCTGCTTCTTTTCCTTTCTTTCCTTTTTTGTTAAAAAACACGGGAATGGAAAAAGGCATCCCTCAGAATGGGCGAAAATCGTTGCAGACGAATCAATGGACAGAGGTTTAATCTCCAATATATATAAACAACTCTTGCAGCTTAATATTAAAAAAAACAAACAACACAATACAAAAATGGGCAGAAGATCTAAAGAGACGTTTCTTCAAAGGAGACACAGAGATGGCCAAGACGCACATGAAAAGCTGCTCAACAGCACTAATTATCAGAGAAATGCAAATCAAAACTACAATGAGGTTTCACCTCACACCTGTTAGAATCGGCATCATCAGAAAATCTACAAACAACCAATTCTGGGGAGGGTGTGGACAAAAGGAGCCCTCTTCCTCTATTGGTGGGAATGTAAATTGATACAGTCACTATGGAGAACAGTATGGAGTTTCCTTAAAAAAACTAGAAATACAATTACCATCTGATCCAGCAATCCCAGTTCTGGCCATATACCCAGAGAAAACCGTAATTCAAAAAGGCATATTCACCACAATGTGCGTTGCAGCACTATTTACAATAGTCAGGTAATGGAAGCAACCTAAATGCCCACAGACAGATGAAAGGATAAAGATGTGGTACATATATAAAATGGAATATTACTCGACCATAAAAAGGAATGAAACTGGGTCATTTGTAGAGACATCGATGGATCGAGAGACTGTCATACAGAATGAAGTAAGTCAGAAAGAGGAAAACAAATATTGTATATTAATGCATATATGTGGAGCCTTAAAATGGTACTGATGAACTGGTTTGCAGGGAAGCAATAGAGACACAGAGGTAGAGAACAAACGTATGGACACCAAGTGTGGGAAGCCATGGGGTGGTGGTGGTGGGATGAGTTGGGAGTTTGGGATTGACCTGTATACATGTATATGCATAAAATACATAACTAATAATAACGTGCTGTATAAAAAAATAAATAAAATTAAATATCAAAATTTTAAAAAATAAAATTTAAAAATAAAACAGAAAAAAGTTCTTCCCGTCACACAGATGTATTTATAGGAATGAATTATTTCCATGTTTATATCTATAAATACATAAAAGAGGAATAAAATCTAACGTGAACCATAAAAGAAAAAAAAATCCTGAACCCACGAGTTATACAGAGGAAAACACTATCAGGGCACTTGCTCCAGTGGTAAACAATTCTGAAATAGGTCAGAGGTGGGGAATCATCTCCCATACAGCCAGCAACCCACCCCACACGCAAGGAGCGTCCTCATTGCAAAGCTGGGGGACAGTGCCGAGGCATCTATGAGTAAACGTGAGCTGAGCCCCAGGCCAGCAGCTGCTGAACTGTTCCCAACCTTTCCAGGTAAAACACCTGAATATGTACAAGGGCTTGAAAGCCTAGAGGAAGGACCGTGGAGCCACACCAGCAACAGCACGCAGGCCAACTTGGTGCCTGCAGGCCAGTCAGGGTGGTCCTGGCCACGGGCGATCTTCCAGAAGCTTTCCATTGCCCTGCCTGAGATACCCCTCCTTTCCCGGCCCCCACTGCTTTTTTCCTTCCTCACCTCTTTCCGGAGAGAAATTCCAGCGGAAGGTATGGGTGACACATCCTCTTCTTTACAGGCGGCAGCCTGGCAACTCCTGCAGAAAGGCCAGCAGAACCCCACTCACACCGGGCCACCCACAAAGCTGTGGCCCCTCACTCCCTCCCACCAGCACAGCCCCGAGACTGCTGACGGGGCAGAGAATAAGGAGTCAGGCACAGCTTCAGGGGCTATTGCTGCCTGGAGCGCTGTTTATATTGACCTCAACGAGGCACACCTGGTGAGGGCGGGCCGGCAGGGTAAGGCTGCCGAGGTCAGCTAATCCACAACCCTCAGGGAATCACATTGTTGAAAATGGACCCCGCTAAGGCAGAAGAGAAGCCAAGGGAAAAAAGGACACAATGCCATTTGCAGCACCGTAGATGAGTCTAGAAGTAATCACTGGACGTGTAGTAAGTCAGAAAGTGAAAGACACATATCATATCATATCACTTATAGGTGTTACCTAAAAATGGATACCAGGGCAGATATTTCCACGGAGAAGGGCAATCACAGATTCATTAAACAAACTTATGGTTCACCAATGGAAGGGTGTGAGGATTGGTTTCATTACGATATCGGGGTTAACAGACATCTACAAACACAGGTGACATATATAATCACCAAAGACCTACAGAATACCAAGAGAGGACTACTCAACATTCTGTCATAACGTACGTGGGAAAAGGATCCCAGGAAGAACAGACATCTGTATATGTGTAAAAGAACCACATCTTCCACACCTACAACAAGCCAAACATTGTAATCAAATTTGCTGTAATAAAAAATTAAAAATTAAATTAAAAACACGAACAAGAAGTAGTGAGACAAACGTGAGGGGCTTTCTCCTGGCACATTCCATTCTAAATTCCAATCTAGAACACCACTTCCACTGAGGCTCTCTTGCCCTAGTAACCAGATTTTGTAAGGGTGAACTGCTGCCACCTTGTGGCCGTTTCACACAACAGCAGCTTTAATCCCAACGCTAATGGTCAGTTGATATTCAAAATCATTGCAGGCCTGTAAATGACACCTGCCCTGAAAACAAATCCTGGGGTCACATATCGACCAAAAAATTCAAAGGACGTCCATATTTCAAAACGACCATTTCAAAAGGCATATTTTACGCACATTAGTGTTCTGCTTCTTTTTCTTTCTTTCCTTTTTTGTTAAAAAACACGGGAATGGAAAAAGGCATCCCTCAGAATGGGCGAAAATCGTTGCAGACGAATCAATGGACAGAGGTTTAATCTCCAATATATATAAACAGCTCATGCAGCTTAATATTAAAAAAACAAACAACCCCCAAAAAAATGGGCAGAAGATCTAAAGAGACGTTTCTTCAAAGGAGAAACAGAGATGGCCAAGACGCACATGAAAAGCTGCTCAACAGCACTAATTATTAGAGAAATGCAAATCAAAACTACAATGAGGTATCACCTCACACCTGTTAGAATCGGCATCATCAGAAAATCTACAAACAACCAATTCTGGGGAGGGTGTGGACAAAAGGAGCCCTCTTCCACTATTGGTGGGAATGTAAATTGATACAGTCACTGTGGAGTACAGTATGGAGTTTCCTTAAAAAATCTAGAAATAGAATTACCATCTGATCCAGCAATCCCACTTCTGGGCATATACCCAGAGAAAACCATATTTCAAAAAGGCACATTCACCACAATGTTCTTTTCAGCACTATTTACAATAGCCAGGTAATGGAAGCAACCTAAATGCCCACAGACAGATGAATGGATAAAGATGTGGTACATATATAAAATGGAATATTACTCGGCCATAAAAAGGAATGAAACTGGGTCATTTGTAGAGACATCGATGGATCGAGAGACTGTCATACAGAATGAAGTAAGTCAGAAAGAGGAAAACAAATATTGTATATTAACGCATATATGTGGAGCCTAAAAATGGTACAGATGAACTGGTTTGCAGGGAAGAAATAGAGACACAGAGGTAGAGAACAAACGTATGGACACCAAGTGTGGGAAGCCATGGGGTGGTGGTGGTGGGATGAGTTGGGAGTTTGGGATTGACCTGTATATATGTATATGCATAAAATACATAACTAATAATAACGTGCTGTATAAAAAAAATAAATAAAATTAAATTTCAAAATTTTAAAAAATAAAATTTAAAAATAAAACAGAAAAAAGTTCTTCCCGTCACACAGATGTATTTATAGGAATGAATTATTTCCATGATTATATCTATAAATACATAAAAGAGGAATAAAATCTAACTTGAACCATAAAAGAAAAAAAAAATCCTGAACCCACGAGTTATACAGAGGAAAACCCTATCAGGGCACTTGCTCCAGTGGTAAACAATTCTGAAATTGGTCAGAGGTGGGGAATCATCTCCCATACAGCCAGCAACCCACCCCCCACGCAAGGAGCGTCCTCATTGCAAAGCTGGGGGACCGTGCCGAGGCATCTGTGAGTAAACGTGAGCTGAGCCCCAGGCCAGCTGCTGCTGAACTGTTCCCACGTTTTTCCAGGTAAAACACCTGAATATGTACAAGGGATTGAAAGCCTAGAGGAAGGACAATGGAGCCACAACAGCGACAGCACGCAGGCCAACTTGGTGCCTGCAGGCCAGCCAGGGTGGTCCTGGCCCCGGGCGCTCTTCCAGAAGCTTTCCATTGCCCTGCCTGAGATACCCCTCCTGTCCCGGCCCCCACTGCTTTTTTTCCGTCCTCACCTCTGTCCGGAGAGAAATTCCAGCGGAAGGTATGGGTGACACAACCTCTTCTTTACAGGCGGCAGCCTGGCAACTCCTGCAGAAAGGCCAGCAGAACCCCACTCACACCGGGCCACCCACAAAGCTGTGGCCCCTCACTCCCACCCACCACCACAGCTCCGAGACTGTTGACGGGGCAGAGAATATGGAGTCAGGCACAGCTTCAGGGTCTAATGCTGCCTGGAGTGCTGTTTATATTGACATCAACGAGGCACACCTGGGGAGGGCGGGCCGGCAGCGTAAGGCTGCCCAGGTCAGCTAATCCACAACCCTCAGGGAATCACATTGTTGAAAATGGACCCCGCTAAGGCAGAAGAGAAGCCAAGGGAAAAAAGGACACAATGCCATTTGCAGCACCGTAGATGAGTCTAGAAGTAATCACTGGACGTGTAGTAAGTCAGAAAGTGAAAGACACATATCATATCATATCACTTATAGGTGTTACCTAAAAATGGATACCAGGGCAGATATTTCCACGGAGAAGGGCAATCACAGATTCATTAAACAAAATTATGGTTCACCAATGGAAAGGTGTGAGGATTGGTTTCATTACGATATCGGGGTTAACAGACATATACAAACACAGGTGACATATATAATCACCAAAGGCCTACAGAATACCAAGAGAGGACTACTCAACGTTCTGTCATAACGTACATGGGAAAAGGATCCCAGGAAGAACAGACATCTGTATATGTGTAAAAGAACCACATCTTCCACACCTACAACAAGCCAAACATTGTAATCAAACTTGGTGTAATAAAAAATAAAAAATTAAATTAAAAACACGAACATGTAGTGAGACAAACGTGAGGGGCTTTCTCCTGGCACATTCCATTCTAAATTCCAATATAGAACACCACTTCCACTGAGGCTCTCTTGCCCTAGTAACCAGATTTGGTAAGGGTGAACTGCTGCCACCTTGTGGCCGTTTCACACAACAGCAGATTTAATACCACCGCTAACGGTCAGTTGATATTCAAAATCATTGCAGGCCTGTAAATGACACCTGCCCTGAAAACAAATCCTGGGGTCACATATCGACCAAAAAATTCAAAGGACGCCCATATTTCAAAACGACCGTTTCAAAAGGCATATTTTACGCACATTAGTGTTCTGCTTCTTTTCCTTTCTTTCCTTTTTTGTTAAAAAACACGGGAATGGAAAAAGGCATCCCTCAGAATGGGCGAAAATCGTTGCAGACGAATCAATGGACAGAGGTTTAATCTCCAATATATATAAACAGCTCATGCAGCTTAATATTAAAAAAAGAAACAACCCAAAAAAAATGGGCAGAAGATCTAAAGAGACGTTTCTTCAAAGGAGACACAGAGATGGCCAAGACGCACATGAAAAGCTGCTCAACAGCACTAATTATTAGAGAAATGCAAATCAAAACTACAATGAGGTATCACCTCACACCTGTTAGAATCGGCATCATCAGAAAATCTACAAACAACCAATTCTGGGGAGGGTGTGGACAAAAGGAGCCCTCTTCCACTATTGGTGTGAATGTAAATTGATACAGTCACTATGGAGAACAGTATGGAGTTTCCTTAAAAAATTTAGAAATACAATTACCATCTGATCCAGCAATCCCACTTCTGGGCATATACCCAGAGAAAACCGTATTTCAAAAAGGCACATTCACCACAATGTTGGTTGCAGCACTATTTAAAATAGCCAGGTAATGGAAGCAACCTAAATGCCCACAGACAGATGAATGGATAAAGATGTTGTACATATATAAAATGGAATATTACTCGGCCATTAAAAGGAATGAAACTGGGTCATTTGTAGAGACATCGATGGATCGAGAGACTGTCATACAGAATGAAGTAAGTCAGAAAGAGGAAAACAAATATTGTATATTAACGCATATATGTGGAGCCTAAAAATGGTACAGATGAACTGGTTTGCAGGGAAGAAATAGAGACACAGAGGTAGAGAAAAAACGTATGGACACCAAGTGTGGGAAGCCATGGGGTGGTGGTTGTGGGATGAGTTGGGAGTTTGGGATTTACCTGTATACATGCATATGCATAAAATACATAACTAATAATAACGTGCTGTATAAAAAAAAATAAATAAAATTAAATTTCAAAATTTTAAAAAATAAAATTTAAAAATAAAACAGAAAAAAGTTCTTCCCGTCACACAGATGTATTTATAGGAATGAATTATTTCCATGCTTATATCTATAAATACATAAAAGAGGAATAAAATCTAACTTGAAACATAAAAGAAAAAAAATCCTGAACCCACGAGTTATACAGAGGAAAACCCTATCAGGGCACTTGCTCCAGTGGTAAACAATTCTGAAATTGGTCAGAGGTGGGGAATCATCTCCCATACAGCCAATTAACCCCCCCCCCCACGCAAGGAGCGTCCTCATTGCAAGGCTGGGGGCCGTGCCGAGGCATCTGTGAGTAAACGTGAGCTGAGCCCCAGGCCAGCTGCTGCTGAACTGTTCCCACCCTTTCCAGGTAAAACACCTGAATATGTACAAGGGCTTGAAAGCCTAGAGGAAGGACCGTGGAGCCACACCAGCGACAGCACGCAGGCCAACTTGGTGCCTGCAGGCCAGCCAGGGTGGTCCTGGCCCCGGGCGCTCTTCCAGAAGCTTTCCATTGCCCTGCCTGAGATACCCCTCCTGTCCCGGACCCCACTGCTTTTTTCCTTCCTCACCTCTGTCAGGAGAGAATATCCAGCGGAAGGTATGGGTGACAAATCCTCTTCTTTACAGGCGGCAGCCTGGCATCTCCTGCAGAAAGGCCAGCAGAACCCCACTCACACCGGGCCACCCACAAAGCTGTGGCCCCTCACACCCTCCCACCAGCACAGCCCCGAGACTGCTGACGGGGCAGAGAATATGGAGTCAGGCACAGCTTCAGGTGCTATTGCTGCCTGGAGCGCTGTTTATATTGACCTCAACGAGGCACACCTGGGGAGGGCGGGCCGGCAGGGTAAGGCTGCCCAGGTCAGCTAATCCACAACCCTCAGGGAATCACATTGTTGAAAATGGACCCCGCTAAGGCAGAAGAGAAGCCAAGGGAAAAATGGACACAATGCCATTTGCAGCACCGTAGATGAGTCTAGAAGTAATCACGTGACTTGTAGTAAGTCAGAAAGTGAAAGACACATATCATATCATATCACTTATAGGTGTTACCTAAAAATGGATACCAGGGCAGATATTTCCACGGAGAAGGGCAATCACAGATTCATTAAACAAACTTATGGTTCACCAATGGAAAGGTGTGAGGATTGGTTTCATTACGATATCGGGGTTAACAGACATATACAAACACAGGTGACATATATAATCACCAAAGACCTACAGAATACCAAGAGAGGACTACTCAACATTCTGTCATAACGTACATGGGAAAAGGATCCCAGGAAGAACAGACATCTGTATATGTGTAAAAGAACCACATCTTCCACACCTACAACAAGCCAAACATTGTAATCAAACTTGCTGTAATAAAAAATAAAAAATTAAATTAAAAACACGAACAAGAAGTAGTGAGACAAACGTGAGGGGCTTTCTCCTGGCACATTCCATTCTAAACTCCAATCTAGAACACCCCTTCCACTGAGGCTCTCTTGCCCTAGTAACCAGATTTGGTAAGGGTGAACTGCTGCCACCTTGTGTCCGTTTCACACAACAGCAGCTTTAATCCCAACGCTAATGGTCAGTTGATATTCAAAATCATTGCAGGCCTGTAAATGACACCTGCCCTGAAAACAAATCCTGGGGTCACATATCGACCAAAAAATTCAAAGGACGTCCATATTTCAAAACGACCGTTTCAAAAGGCATATTTTACGCACATTAGTGTTCTGCTTCTTTTCCTTTCTTTCCTTTTTTGTTAAAAAACACGGGAATGGAAAAAGGCATCCCTCAGAATGGGCGAAAATCGTTGCAGACGAATCAATGGACAGAGGTTTAATCTGCAATATATATAAACAGCTCATGCAGCTTAATGTTAAAAAAACAAACAACCCAAAAAAAATGGGCAGAAGATCTAAAGAGACGTTTCTTCAAAGGAGACACAGAGATGGCCAAGACGCACATGAAAAGCTGCTCAACAGCACTAATTATTAGAGAAATGCAAATCAAAACTACAATGAGGTATCACCTCACACCTGTTAGAATCGGCATCATCAGAAAATCTACAAACAACCAATTCTGGGGAGGGTGGGCAAAAAGGAGCCCTCTTCCACTATTGGTGGGAATGTAAATTGATACAGTCACTATGGAGAACATTATGGAGTTTCCTTAAAAAAAATAGAAATAGAATTACCATCTGATCCAGCAATCCCACTTCTGGGCCTATACCCAGAGAAAACCGTATTTCAAAAAGGCACATTCACCACAATGTTCGTTGCAGCACTATTTACAATAGCCAGGTAATGGAAGCAACCTAAATGCCCACAGACAGATGAATGGATAAAGATGTGGTACATATATAAAATGGAATATTACTCGGCCATAAAAAGGAATGAAACTGGGTCATTTGTAGAGACATCGATGGATCGAGAGACTGTCATACAGAATGAAGTAAGTCAGAAAGAGGAAAACAAATATTGTATATTAACGCATATATGTGGAGCCTAAAAATGGTACAGATGAACTGGTTTGCAGGGAAGAAATAGAGACACAGAGGTAGAGAACAAACGTATGGACACCAAGTGTGGGAAGCCATGGGGTGGTGGTGGTGGGATGGGTTGGGAGTTTGGGATTGACCTGTATACATGCATATGCATAAAATACATAACTAATAATAACGTGCTGTATAAAAAAAAATAAATAAAATTAAATTTCAAAATTTTAAAAAATAAAATTTAAAAATAAAACAGAAAAAAGTTCTTCCCGTCACACAGATGTATTTATAGGAATGAATTATTTCCATGCTTATATCTATAAATACATAAAAGAGGAATAAATTCTAACTTGAACCATAAAAGAAAAAAAAATCCTGAACCCACGAGTTATGCAGAGGAAAACCCTATCAGGGCACTTGCTCCAGTGGTAAACAATTCTGAAATAGGTCAGAGGTGGGGAATCATCTCCCATACAGCCAGCAACCCACCCCCCACGCAAGGAGCGTCCTCATTGCAAAGCTGGGGGACCGTGCCGAGGCATCTGTGAGTAAAGGTGAGCTGAGCCCCAGGCCAGCTGCTGCTGAACTGTTCCCACCCTTTCCAGGTAAAACACCTGAATATGTACAAGGGATTGAAAGCCTAGAAGAAGGACCGTGGAGACACACCAGCGAGAGCACGCAGGCCAACTTGGTGCCTGCAGGTCAGCCAGGGTGGTCCTGGCCCCGGGCGCTCTTCCAGAAGTTTTCCATTGCCCTGCCTGAGATACCCCTCCTGTCCCGGACCCCACTGCTTTTTTTCCTTCCTCACCTCTGTCCGGAGAGAAATTCCAGCGGAAGGTATGGGTGACACAACCTCTTCTTTACAGGCGGCAGCCTGGCAACTCCTGCAGAAAGGCCAGCAGAACCCCACTCACACCGGGCCACCCACAAAGCTGTGGCCCCTCACTCCCTCCCACCAGCACAGCCCCGAGACTGCTGACGGGGCAGAGAATATGGAGTCAGGCACAGCTTCAGGGTCTAATGCTGCCTGGAGCGCTGTTTATATTGACCTCAACGAGGCACACCTGGGGAGGGCGGGCCGGCAGGGTAAGGCTGCCCAGGTCAGCTAATCCACAGCCCTCAGGGAATCACATTGTTGAAAATGGACCCCGCTAAGGCAGAAGAGAAGCCAAGGGAAAAAAGGACACAATGCCATTTGCAGCACCGTAGATGAGTCTAGAAGTAATCACGTGACGTGTAGTAAGTCAGAAAGTGAAAGACACATATCATATCATATCACTTATAGGTGTTACCTAAAAATGGATACCAGGGCAGATATTTCCACGGAGAAGGGCAATCACAGATTCATTAAACAAACTTATGGTTCACCAATGGAAAGGTGTGAGGATTGGTTTCATTACGATATCGGGGTTAACAGACATATACAAACACAGGTGACATATATAATCACCAAAGACCTACAGAATACCAAGAGAGGACTACTCAACATTCTGTCATAACGTACGTGGGAAAAGGATCCCAGGAAGAACAGACATCTGTATATGTGTAAAACAACCACATCTTCCACACCTACAACAAGCCAAACATAGTAATCAAACTTGCTGTAATAAAAAATAAAAAATTAAATTAAAAACACGAACAAGAAGTAGTGAGACAAACGTGAGGGGCTTTCTCCTGGCACATTCCATTCTAAACTCCAATCTAGAACACCCCTTCCACTGAGGCTCTCTTGCCCTAGTAACCAGATTTTGTAAGGGTGAACTGCTGCCACCTTGTGGCCGTTTCACACAACAGCAGCTTTAATCCCAGCGCTAACGGTCAGTTGATATTCAAAATCATTGCAGGCCTGTAAATGACACCTGCCCTGAAAACAAATCCTGGGGTCACATATCGACAAAAAATTCAAAGGACGTCCATATTTCAAAACGACCGTTACAAAAGGCATATTTTACGCACATTAGTGTTCTGCTTCTTTTCCTTTCTTTCCTTTTTTGTTAAAAAACATGGGAATGGAAAAAGGCATCCCTCAGAATGGGCGAAAATCGTTGCAGACGAATCAATGGACAGAGGTTTAATCTCCAATATATATAAACAGCTCATGCAGCTTAATATTAAAAAAAAACAAACAACCCAAAAAAAATGGGCAGAAGATCTAAAGAGACGTTTCTTCAAAGGAGACACAGAGATGGCCAAGACGCACATGAAAAGCTGCTCAACAGCACTAATTATTAGAGAAATGCAAATCAAAACTACAATGAGGTATCACCTCACACCTGTTAGAATCGGCATCATCAGAAAATCTACAAACAACCAATTCTGGGGAGGGTGTGGACAAAAGGAGCCCTCTTCCACTATTGGTGTGAATGTAAATTGATACAGTCACTATGGAGAACAGTATGGAGTTTCCTTAAAAAATTTAGAAATACAATTACCATCTGATCCAGCAATCCCACTTCTGGGCATATACCCAGAGAAAACCGTATTTCAAAAAGGCACATTCACCACAATGTTGGTTGCAGCACTATTTAAAATAGCCAGGTAATGGAAGCAACCTAAATGCCCACAGACAGATGAATGGATAAAGATGTTGTACATATATAAAATGGAATATTACTCGGCCATTAAAAGGAATGAAACTGGGTCATTTGTAGAGACATCGATGGATCGAGAGACTGTCATACAGAATGAAGTAAGTCAGAAAGAGGAAAACAAATATTGTATATTAACGCATATATGTGGAGCCTAAAAATGGTACAGATGAACTGGTTTGCAGGGAAGAAATAGAGACACAGAGGTAGAGAAAAAACGTATGGACACCAAGTGTGGGAAGCCATGGGGTGGTGGTTGTGGGATGAGTTGGGAGTTTGGGATTTACCTGTATACATGCATATGCATAAAATACATAACTAATAATAACGTGCTGTATAAAAAAAAATAAATAAAATTAAATTTCAAAATTTTAAAAAATAAAATTTAAAAATAAAACAGAAAAAAGTTCTTCCCGTCACACAGATGTATTTATAGGAATGAATTATTTCCATGCTTATATCTATAAATACATAAAAGAGGAATAAAATCTAACTTGAAACATAAAAGAAAAAAAATCCTGAACCCACGAGTTATACAGAGGAAAACCCTATCAGGGCACTTGCTCCAGTGGTAAACAATTCTGAAATTGGTCAGAGGTGGGGAATCATCTCCCATACAGCCAATTAACCCCCCCCCCACGCAAGGAGCGTCCTCATTGCAAGGCTGGGGGCCGTGCCGAGGCATCTGTGAGTAAACGTGAGCTGAGCCCCAGGCCAGCTGCTGCTGAACTGTTCCCACCCTTTCCAGGTAAAACACCTGAATATGTACAAGGGCTTGAAAGCCTAGAGGAAGGACCGTGGAGCCACACCAGCGACAGCACGCAGGCCAACTTGGTGCCTGCAGGCCAGCCAGGGTGGTCCTGGCCCCGGGCGCTCTTCCAGAAGCTTTCCATTGCCCTGCCTGAGATACCCCTCCTGTCCCGGACCCCACTGCTTTTTTCCTTCCTCACCTCTGTCAGGAGAGAATATCCAGCGGAAGGTATGGGTGACAAATCCTCTTCTTTACAGGCGGCAGCCTGGCATCTCCTGCAGAAAGGCCAGCAGAACCCCACTCACACCGGGCCACCCACAAAGCTGTGGCCCCTCACACCCTCCCACCAGCACAGCCCCGAGACTGCTGACGGGGCAGAGAATATGGAGTCAGGCACAGCTTCAGGTGCTATTGCTGCCTGGAGCGCTGTTTATATTGACCTCAACGAGGCACACCTGGGGAGGGCGGGCCGGCAGGGTAAGGCTGCCCAGGTCAGCTAATCCACAACCCTCAGGGAATCACATTGTTGAAAATGGACCCCGCTAAGGCAGAAGAGAAGCCAAGGGAAAAATGGACACAATGCCATTTGCAGCACCGTAGATGAGTCTAGAAGTAATCACGTGACTTGTAGTAAGTCAGAAAGTGAAAGACACATATCATATCATATCACTTATAGGTGTTACCTAAAAATGGATACCAGGGCAGATATTTCCACGGAGAAGGGCAATCACAGATTCATTAAACAAACTTATGGTTCACCAATGGAAAGGTGTGAGGATTGGTTTCATTACGATATCGGGGTTAACAGACATCTACAAACACAGGTGACATATATAATCACCAAAGACCTACAGAATACCAAGAGAGGACTACTCAACATTCTGTCATAACGTACATGGGAAAAGGATCCCAGGAAGAACAGACATCTGTATATGTGTAAAAGAACCACATCTTCCACACCTACAACAAGCCAAACATTGTAATCAAACTTGCTGTAATAAAAAATAAAAAATTAAATTAAAAACACGAACAAGAAGTAGTGAGACAAACGTGAGGGGCTTTCTCCTGGCACATTCCATTCTAAACTCCAATCTAGAACACCCCTTCCACTGAGGCTCTCTTGCCCTAGTAACCAGATTTGGTAAGGGTGAACTGCTGCCACCTTGTGTCCGTTTCACACAACAGCAGCTTTAATCCCAACGCTAATGGTCAGTTGATATTCAAAATCATTGCATGCCTGTAAATGACACCTGCCCTGAAAACAAATCCTGGGGTCACATATCGACCAAAAAATTCAAAGGACGTCCATATTTCAAAACGACCGTTTCAAAAGGCATATTTTACGCACATTAGTGTTCTGCTTCTTTTCCTTTCTTTCCTTTTTTGTTAAAAAACACGGGAATGGAAAAAGGCATCCCTCAGAATGGGCGAAAATCGTTGCAGACGAATCAATGGACAGAGGTTTAATCTCCAATATATATAAACAGCTCATGCAGCTTAATGTTAAAAAAACAAACAACCCAAAAAAAATGGGCAGAAGATCTAAAGAGACGTTTCTTCAAAGGAGACACAGAGATGGCCAAGACGCACATGAAAAGCTGCTCAACAGCACTAATTATTAGAGAAATGCAAATCAAAACTACAATGAGGTATCACCTCACACCTGTTAGAATCGGCATCATCAGAAAATCTACAAACAACCAATTCTGGGGAGGGTGGGCAAAAAGGAGCCCTCTTCCACTATTGGTGGGAATGTAAATTGATACAGTCACTATGGAGAACATTATGGAGTTTCCTTAAAAAAAATAGAAATAGAATTACCATCTGATCCAGCAATCCCACTTCTGGGCATATACCCAGAGAAAACCGTATTTCAAAAAGGCACATTCACCACAATGTTCGTTGCAGCACTATTTACAATAGCCAGGTAATGGAAGCAACCTAAATGCCCACAGACAGATGAATGGATAAAGATGTGGTACATATATAAAATGGAATATTACTCGGCCATAAAAAGGAATGAAACTGGGTCATTTGTAGAGACATCGATGGATCGAGAGACTGTCATACAGAATGAAGTAAGTCAGAAAGAGGAAAACAAATATTGTATATTAACGCATATATGTGGAGCCTAAAAATGGTACAGATGAACTGGTTTGCAGGGAAGAAATAGAGACACAGAGGTAGAGAACAAACGTATGGACACCAAGTGTGGGAAGCCATGGGGTGGTGGTGGTGGGATGGGTTGGGAGTTTGGGATTGACCTGTATACATGCATATGCATAAAATACATAACTAATAATAACGTGCTGTATAAAAAAAAATAAATAAAATTAAATTTCAAAATTTTAAAAAATAAAATTTAAAAATAAAACAGAAAAAAGTTCTTCCCGTCACACAGATGTATTTATAGGAATGAATTATTTCCATGCTTATATCTATAAATACATAAAAGAGGAATAAATTCTAACTTGAACCATAAAAGAAAAAAAAATCCTGAACCCACGAGTTATGCAGAGGAAAACCCTATCAGGGCACTTGCTCCAGTGGTAAACAATTCTGAAATAGGTCAGAGGTGGGGAATCATCTCCCATACAGCCAGCAACCCACCCCCCACGCAAGGAGCGTCCTCATTGCAAAGCTGGGGGACCGTGCCGAGGCATCTGTGAGTAAAGGTGAGCTGAGCCCCAGGCCAGCTGCTGCTGAACTGTTCCCACCCTTTCCAGGTAAAACACCTGAATATGTACAAGGGATTGAAAGCCTAGAAGAAGGACCGTGGAGACACACCAGCGAGAGCACGCAGGCCAACTTGGTGCCTGCAGGTCAGCCAGGGTGGTCCTGGCCCCGGGCGCTCTTCCAGAAGTTTTCCATTGCCCTGCCTGAGATACCCCTCCTGTCCCGGACCCCACTGCTTTTTTTCCTTCCTCACCTCTGTCCGGAGAGAAATTCCAGCGGAAGGTATGGGTGACACAACCTCTTCTTTACAGGCGGCAGCCTGGCAACTCCTGCAGAAAGGCCAGCAGAACCCCACTCACACCGGGCCACCCACAAAGCTGTGGCCCCTCACTCCCTCCCACCAGCACAGCCCCGAGACTGCTGACGGGGCAGAGAATATGGAGTCAGGCACAGCTTCAGGGTCTAATGCTGCCTGGAGCGCTGTTTATATTGACCTCAACGAGGCACACCTGGGGAGGGAGGGCCGGCAGGGTAAGGCTGCCCAGGTCAGCTAATCCACAGCCCTCAGGGAATCACATTGTTGAAAATGGACCCCGCTAAGGCAGAAGAGAAGCCAAGGGAAAAAAGGACACAATGCCATTTGCAGCACCGTAGATGAGTCTAGAAGTAATCACGTGACGTGTAGTAAGTCAGAAAGTGAAAGACACATATCATATCATATCACTTATAGGTGTTACCTAAAAATGGATACCAGGGCAGATATTTCCACGGAGAAGGGCAATCACAGATTCATTAAACAAACTTATGGTTCACCAATGGAAAGGTGTGAGGATTGGTTTCATTACGATATCGGGGTTAACAGACATATACAAACACAGGTGACATATATAATCACCAAAGACCTACAGAATACCAAGAGAGGACTACTCAACATTCTGTCATAACGTACATGGGAAAAGGATCCCAGGAAGAACAGACATCTGTATATGTGTAAAAGAACCACATCTTCCACACCTACAACAAGCCAAACATTGTAATCAAACTTGCTGTAATAAAAAATAAAAAATTAAATTAAAAACACGAACAAGAAGTAGTGAGACAAACGTGAGGGGCTTTCTCCTGGCACATTCCATTCTAAACTCCAATCTAGAACACCCCTTCCACTGAGGCTCTCTTGCCCTAGTAACCAGATTTGGTAAGGGTGAACTGCTGCCACCTTGTGTCCGTTTCACACAACAGCAGCTTTAATCCCAACGCTAATGGTCAGTTGATATTCAAAATCATTGCAGGCCTGTAAATGACACCTGCCCTGAAAACAAATCCTGGGGTCACATATCGACCAAAAAATTCAAAGGACGTCCATATTTCAAAACGACCGTTTCAAAAGGCATATTTTACGCACATTAGTGTTCTGCTTCTTTTCCTTTCTTTCCTTTTTTGTTAAAAAACACGGGAATGGAAAAAGGCATCCCTCAGAATGGGCGAAAATCGTTGCAGACGAATCAATGGACAGAGGTTTAATCTCCAATATATATAAACAGCTCATGCAGCTTAATGTTAAAAAAACAAACAACCCAAAAAAAATGGGCAGAAGATCTAAAGAGACGTTTCTTCAAAGGAGACACAGAGATGGCCAAGACGCACATGAAAAGCTGCTCAACAGCACTAATTATTAGAGAAATGCAAATCAAAACTACAATGAGGTATCACCTCACACCTGTTAGAATCGGCATCATCAGAAAATCTACAAACAACCAATTCTGGGGAGGGTGGGCAAAAAGGAGCCCTCTTCCACTATTGGTGGGAATGTAAATTGATACAGTCACTATGGAGAACATTATGGAGTTTCCTTAAAAAAAATAGAAATAGAATTACCATCTGATCCAGCAATCCCACTTCTGGGCATATACCCAGAGAAAACCGTATTTCAAAAAGGCACATTCACCACAATGTTCGTTGCAGCACTATTTACAATAGCCAGGTAATGGAAGCAACCTAAATGCCCACAGACAGATGAATGGATAAAGATGTGGTACATATATAAAATGGAATATTACTCGGCCATAAAAAGGAATGAAACTGGGTCATTTGTAGAGACATCGATGGATCGAGAGACTGTCATACAGAATGAAGTAAGTCAGAAAGAGGAAAACAAATATTGTATATTAACGCATATATGTGGAGCCTAAAAATGGTACAGATGAACTGGTTTGCAGGGAAGAAATAGAGACACAGAGGTAGAGAACAAACGTATGGACACCAAGTGTGGGAAGCCATGGGGTGGTGGTGGTGGGATGGGTTGGGAGTTTGGGATTGACCTGTATACATGCATATGCATAAAATACATAACTAATAATAACGTGCTGTATAAAAAAAAATAAATAAAATTAAATTTCAAAATTTTAAAAAATAAAATTTAAAAATAAAACAGAAAAAAGTTCTTCCCGTCACACAGATGTATTTATAGGAATGAATTATTTCCATGCTTATATCTATAAATACATAAAAGAGGAATAAATTCTAACTTGAACCATAAAAGAAAAAAAAATCCTGAACCCACGAGTTATGCAGAGGAAAACCCTATCAGGGCACTTGCTCCAGTGGTAAACAATTCTGAAATAGGTCAGAGGTGGGGAATCATCTCCCATACAGCCAGCAACCCACCCCCCACGCAAGGAGCGTCCTCATTGCAAAGCTGGGGGACCGTGCCGAGGCATCTGTGAGTAAAGGTGAGCTGAGCCCCAGGCCAGCTGCTGCTGAACTGTTCCCACCCTTTCCAGGTAAAACACCTGAATATGTACAAGGGATTGAAAGCCTAGAAGAAGGACCGTGGAGACACACCAGCGAGAGCACGCAGGCCAACTTGGTGCCTGCAGGTCAGCCAGGGTGGTCCTGGCCCCGGGCGCTCTTCCAGAAGTTTTCCATTGCCCTGCCTGAGATACCCCTCCTGTCCCGGACCCCACTGCTTTTTTTCCTTCCTCACCTCTGTCCGGAGAGAAATTCCAGCGGAAGGTATGGGTGACACAACCTCTTCTTTACAGGCGGCAGCCTGGCAACTCCTGCAGAAAGGCCAGCAGAACCCCACTCACACCGGGCCACCCACAAAGCTGTGGCCCCTCACTCCCTCCCACCAGCACAGCCCCGAGACTGCTGACGGGGCAGAGAATATGGAGTCAGGCACAGCTTCAGGGTCTAATGCTGCCTGGAGCGCTGTTTATATTGACCTCAACGAGGCACACCTGGGGAGGGCGGGCCGGCAGGGTAAGGCTGCCCAGGTCAGCTAATCCACAGCCCTCAGGGAATCACATTGTTGAAAATGGACCCCGCTAAGGCAGAAGAGAAGCCAAGGGAAAAAAGGACACAATGCCATTTGCAGCACCGTAGATGAGTCTAGAAGTAATCACGTGACGTGTAGTAAGTCAGAAAGTGAAAGACACATATCATATCATATCACTTATAGGTGTTACCTAAAAATGGATACCAGGGCAGATATTTCCACGGAGAAGGGCAATCACAGATTCATTAAACAAACTTATGGTTCACCAATGGAAAGGTGTGAGGATTGGTTTCATTACGATATCGGGGTTAACAGACATATACAAACACAGGTGACATATATAATCACCAAAGACCTACAGAATACCAAGAGAGGACTACTCAACATTCTGTCATAACGTACGTGGGAAAAGGATCCCAGGAAGAACAGACATCTGTATATGTGTAAAACAACCACATCTTCCACACCTACAACAAGCCAAACATAGTAATCAAACTTGCTGTAATAAAAAATAAAAAATTAAATTAAAAACACGAACAAGAAGTAGTGAGACAAACGTGAGGGGCTTTCTCCTGGCACATTCCATTCTAAACTCCAATCTAGAACACCCCTTCCACTGAGGCTCTCTTGCCCTAGTAACCAGATTTTGTAAGGGTGAACTGCTGCCACCTTGTGGCCGTTTCACACAACAGCAGCTTTAATCCCAGCGCTAACGGTCAGTTGATATTCAAAATCATTGCAGGCCTGTAAATGACACCTGCCCTGAAAACAAATCCTGGGGTCACATATCGACAAAAAATTCAAAGGACGTCCATATTTCAAAACGACCGTTACAAAAGGCATATTTTACGCACATTAGTGTTCTGCTTCTTTTCCTTTCTTTCCTTTTTTGTTAAAAAACATGGGAATGGAAAAAGGCATCCCTCAGAATGGGCGAAAATCGTTGCAGACGAATCAATGGACAGAGGTTTAATCTCCAATATATATAAACAGCTCATGCAGCTTAATATTAAAAAAAAACAAACAACCCAAAAAAAATGGGCAGAAGTTCTAAAGAGACGTTTCTTCAAAGGAGACACAGAGATGGCCAAGATGCACATGAAAAGCTGCTCAACAGCACTAATTATTGGAGAAATGCAAATCAAAACTACAATGAGGTATCACCTCACACCTGTTAGAATCGGCATCATCAGAAAATCTACAAACAACCAATTCTGGGGAGGGTGTGGACAAAAGGAGCCCTCTTCCACTATTGGTGTGAATGTAAATTGATACAGTCACTATGGAGAACAGTATGGAGTTCCCTTAAAAAATTTAGAAATACAATTACCATCTGATCCAGCAATCCCACTTCTGGGCATATACCCAGAGAAAACCGTATTTCAAAAAGGCACATTCACCACAATGTTGGTTGCAGCACTATTTAAAATAGCCAGGTAATGGAAGCAACCTAAATGCCCACAGACAGATGAATGGATAAAGATGTTGTACATATATAAAATGGAATATTACTCGGCCATTAAAAGGAATGAAACTGGGTCATTTGTAGAGACATCGATGGATCGAGAGACTGTCATACAGAATGAAGTAAGTCAGAAAGAGGAAAACAAATATTGTATATTAACGCATATATGTGGAGCCTAAAAATGGTACAGATGAACTGGTTTGCAGGGAAGAAATAGAGACACAGAGGTAGAGAAAAAACGTATGGACACCAAGTGTGGGAAGCCATGGGGTGGTGGTTGTGGGATGAGTTGGGAGTTTGGGATTGACCTGTATACATGCATATGCATAAAATACATAACTAATAATAACGTGCTGTATAAAAAAAATAAATAAAATTAAATTTCAAAATTTTAAAAAATAAAATTTAAAAATAAAACAGAAAAAAGTTCTTCCCGTCACACAGATGTATTTATAGGAATGAATTATTTCCATGCTTATATCTATAAATACATAAAAGAGGAATAAAATCTAACTTGAAACATAAAAGAAAAAAAATCCTGAACCCACGAGTTATGCAGAGGAAAACCCTATCAGGGCACTTGCTCCAGTGGTAAACAATTCTGAAATTGGTCAGAGGTGGGGAATCATCTCCCATACAGCCAATTAACCCCCCCCCACGCAAGGAGCGTCCTCATTGCAAAGCTGGGGGCCGTGCCGAGGCATCTGTGAGTAAACGTGAGCTGAGCCCCAGGCCAGCTGCTGCTGAACTGTTCCCACCCTTTCCAGGTAAAACACCTGAATATGTACAAGGGCTTGAAAGCCTAGAGGAAGGACCGTGGAGCCACACCAGCGACAGCACGCAGGCCAACTTGGTGCCTGCAGGCCAGCCAGGGTGGTCCTGGCCCCGGGCGCTCTTCCAGAAGCTTTCCATTGCCCTGCCTGAGATACCCCTCCTGTCCCGGACCCCACTGCTTTTTTCCTTCCTCACCTCTGTCCGGAGAGAATATCCAGCGGAAGGTATGGGTGACAAATCCTCTTCTTTACAGGCGGCAGCCTGGCATCTCCTGCAGAAAGGCCAGCAGAACCCCACTCACACCGGGCCACCCACAAAGCTGTGGCCCCTCACACCCTCCCACCAGCACAGCCCCGAGACTGCTGACGGGGCAGAGAATATGGAGTCAGGCACAGCTTCAGGTGCTATTGCTGCCTGGAGCGCTGTTTATATTGACCTCAACGAGGCACACCTGGGGAGGGCGGGCCGGCAGGTTAAGGCTGCCCAGGTCAGCTAATCCACAACCCTCAGGGAATCACATTGTTGAAAATGGACCCCGCTAAGGCAGAAGAGAAGCCAAGGGAAAAATGGACACAATGCCATTTGCAGCACCGTAGATGAGTCTAGAAGTAATCACGTGACTTGTAGTAAGTCAGGAAGTGAAAGACACATATCATATCATATCACTTATAGGTGTTACCTAAAAATGGATACCAGGGCAGATATTTCCACGGAGAAGGGCAATCACAGATTCATTAAACAAACTTATGGTTCACCAATGGAAAGGTGTGAGGATTGGTTTCATTACGATATCGGGGTTAACAGACATATACAAACACAGGTGACATATATAATCACCAAAGACCTACAGAATACCAAGAGAGGACTACTCAACATTCTGTCATAACGTACATGGGAAAAGGATCCCAGGAAGAACAGACATCTGTATATGTGTAAAAGAACCACATCTTCCACACCTACAACAAGCCAAACATTGTAATCAAACTTGCTGTAATAAAAAATAAAAAATTAAATTAAAAACACGAACAAGAAGTAGTGAGACAAACGTGAGGGGCTTTCTCCTGGCACATTCCATTCTAAACTCCAATCTAGAACACCCCTTCCACTGAGGCTCTCTTGCCCTAGTAACCAGATTTGGTAAGGGTGAACTGCTGCCACCTTGTGTCCGTTTCACACAACAGCAGCTTTAATCCCAACGCTAATGGTCAGTTGATATTCAAAATCATTGCAGGCCTGTAAATGACACCTGCCCTGAAAAGAAATCCTGGGGTCACATATCGACCAAAAAATTCAAAGGACGTCCATATTTCAAAACGACCGTTTCAAAAGGCATATTTTACGCACATTAGTGTTCTGCTTCTTTTCCTTTCTTTCCTTTTTTGTTAAAAAACACGGGAATGGAAAAAGGCATCCCTCAGAATGGGCGAAAATCGTTGCAGACGAATCAATGGACAGAGGTTTAATCTCCAATATATATAAACAGCTCATGCAGCTTAATGTTAAAAAAACAAACAACCCAAAAAAAATGGGCAGAAGATCTAAAGAGACGTTTCTTCAAAGGAGACACAGAGATGGCCAAGACGCACATGAAAAGCTGCTCAACAGCACTAATTATTAGAGAAATGCAAATCAAAACTACAATGAGGTATCACCTCACACCTGTTAGAATCGGCATCATCAGAAAATCTACAAACAACCAATTCTGGGGAGGGTGGGCAAAAAGGAGCCCTCTTCCACTATTGGTGGGAATGTAAATTGATACAGTCACTATGGAGAACATTATGGAGTTTCCTTAAAAAAAATAGAAATAGAATTACCATCTGATCCAGCAATCCCACTTCTGGGCCTATACCCAGAGAAAACCGTATTTCAAAAAGGCACATTCACCACAATGTTCGTTGCAGCACTATTTACAATAGCCAGGTAATGGAAGCAACCTAAATGCCCACAGACAGATGAATGGATAAAGATGTGGTACATATATAAAATGGAATATTACTCGGCCATAAAAAGGAATGAAACTGGGTCATTTGTAGAGACATCGATGGATCGAGAGACTGTCATACAGAATGAAGTAAGTCAGAAAGAGGAAAACAAATATTGTATATTAACGCATATATGTGGAGCCTAAAAATGGTACAGATGAACTGGTTTGCAGGGAAGAAATAGAGACACAGAGGTAGAGAACAAACGTATGGACACCAAGTGTGGGAAGCCATGGGGTGGTGGTGGTGGGATGGGTTGGGAGTTTGGGATTGACCTGTATACATGCATATGCATAAAATACATAACTAATAATAACGTGCTGTATAAAAAAAAATAAATAAAATTAAATTTCAAAATTTTAAAAAATAAAATTTAAAAATAAAACAGAAAAAAGTTCTTCCCGTCACACAGATGTATTTATAGGAATGAATTATTTCCATGCTTATATCTATAAATACATAAAAGAGGAATAAATTCTAACTTGAACCATAAAAGAAAAAAAAATCCTGAACCCACGAGTTATGCAGAGGAAAACCCTATCAGGGCACTTGCTCCAGTGGTAAACAATTCTGAAATAGGTCAGAGGTGGGGAATCATCTCCCATACAGCCAGCAACCCACCCCCCACGCAAGGAGCGTCCTCATTGCAAAGCTGGGGGACCGTGCCGAGGCATCTGTGAGTAAAGGTGAGCTGAGCCCCAGGCCAGCTGCTGCTGAACTGTTCCCACCCTTTCCAGGTAAAACACCTGAATATGTACAAGGGATTGAAAGCCTAGAAGAAGGACCGTGGAGACACACCAGCGAGAGCACGCAGGCCAACTTGGTGCCTGCAGGTCAGCCAGGGTGGTCCTGGCCCCGGGCGCTCTTCCAGAAGTTTTCCATTGCCCTGCCTGAGATACCCCTCCTGTCCCGGACCCCACTGCTTTTTTTCCTTCCTCACCTCTGTCCGGAGAGAAATTCCAGCGGAAGGTATGGGTGACACAACCTCTTCTTTACAGGCGGCAGCCTGGCAACTCCTGCAGAAAGGCCAGCAGAACCCCACTCACACCGGGCCACCCACAAAGCTGTGGCCCCTCACTCCCTCCCACCAGCACAGCCCCGAGACTGCTGACGGGGCAGAGAATATGGAGTCAGGCACAGCTTCAGGGTCTAATGCTGCCTGGAGCGCTGTTTATATTGACCTCAACGAGGCACACCTGGGGAGGGCGGGCCGGCAGGGTAAGGCTGCCCAGGTCAGCTAATCCACAGCCCTCAGGGAATCACATTGTTGAAAATGGACCCCGCTAAGGCAGAAGAGAAGCCAAGGGAAAAAAGGACACAATGCCATTTGCAGCACCGTAGATGAGTCTAGAAGTAATCACGTGACGTGTAGTAAGTCAGAAAGTGAAAGACACATATCATATCATATCACTTATAGGTGTTACCTAAAAATGGATACCAGGGCAGATATTTCCACGGAGAAGGGCAATCACAGATTCATTAAACAAACTTATGGTTCACCAATGGAAAGGTGTGAGGATTGGTTTCATTACGATATCGGGGTTAACAGACATATACAAACACAGGTGACATATATAATCACCAAAGACCTACAGAATACCAAGAGAGGACTACTCAACATTCTGTCATAACGTACGTGGGAAAAGGATCCCAGGAAGAACAGACATCTGTATATGTGTAAAACAACCACATCTTCCACACCTACAACAAGCCAAACATAGTAATCAAACTTGCTGTAATAAAAAATAAAAAATTAAATTAAAAACACGAACAAGAAGTAGTGAGACAAACGTGAGGGGCTTTCTCCTGGCACATTCCATTCTAAACTCCAATCTAGAACACCCCTTCCACTGAGGCTCTCTTGCCCTAGTAACCAGATTTTGTAAGGGTGAACTGCTGCCACCTTGTGGCCGTTTCACACAACAGCAGCTTTAATCCCAGCGCTAACGGTCAGTTGATATTCAAAATCATTGCAGGCCTGTAAATGACACCTGCCCTGAAAACAAATCCTGGGGTCACATATCGACAAAAAATTCAAAGGACGTCCATATTTCAAAACGACCGTTACAAAAGGCATATTTTACGCACATTAGTGTTCTGCTTCTTTTCCTTTCTTTCCTTTTTTGTTAAAAAACATGGGAATGGAAAAAGGCATCCCTCAGAATGGGCGAAAATCGTTGCAGACGAATCAATGGACAGAGGTTTAATCTCCAATATATATAAACAGCTCATGCAGCTTAATATTAAAAAAAAACAAACAACCCAAAAAAAATGGGCAGAAGTTCTAAAGAGACGTTTCTTCAAAGGAGACACAGAGATGGCCAAGATGCACATGAAAAGCTGCTCAACAGCACTAATTATTGGAGAAATGCAAATCAAAACTACAATGAGGTATCACCTCACACCTGTTAGAATCGGCATCATCAGAAAATCTACAAACAACCAATTCTGGGGAGGGTGTGGACAAAAGGAGCCCTCTTCCACTATTGGTGTGAATGTAAATTGATACAGTCACTATGGAGAACAGTATGGAGTTCCCTTAAAAAATTTAGAAATACAATTACCATCTGATCCAGCAATCCCACTTCTGGGCATATACCCAGAGAAAACCGTATTTCAAAAAGGCACATTCACCACAATGTTGGTTGCAGCACTATTTAAAATAGCCAGGTAATGGAAGCAACCTAAATGCCCACAGACAGATGAATGGATAAAGATGTTGTACATATATAAAATGGAATATTACTCGGCCATTAAAAGGAATGAAACTGGGTCATTTGTAGAGACATCGATGGATCGAGAGACTGTCATACAGAATGAAGTAAGTCAGAAAGAGGAAAACAAATATTGTATATTAACGCATATATGTGGAGCCTAAAAATGGTACAGATGAACTGGTTTGCAGGGAAGAAATAGAGACACAGAGGTAGAGAAAAAACGTATGGACACCAAGTGTGGGAAGCCATGGGGTGGTGGTTGTGGGATGAGTTGGGAGTTTGGGATTGACCTGTATACATGCATATGCATAAAATACATAACTAATAATAACGTGCTGTATAAAAAAAATAAATAAAATTAAATTTCAAAATTTTAAAAAATAAAATTTAAAAATAAAACAGAAAAAAGTTCTTCCCGTCACACAGATGTATTTATAGGAATGAATTATTTCCATGCTTATATCTATAAATACATAAAAGAGGAATAAAATCTAACTTGAAACATAAAAGAAAAAAAATCCTGAACCCACGAGTTATACAGAGGAAAACCCTATCAGGGCACTTGCTCCAGTGGTAAACAATTCTGAAATAGGTCAGAGGTGGGGAATCATCTCCCATACAGCCAATTAACCCCCCCCCACGCAAGGAGCGTCCTCATTGCAAAGCTGGGGGCCGTGCCGAGGCATCTGTGAGTAAACGTGAGCTGAGCCCCAGGCCAGCTGCTGCTGAACTGTTCCCACCCTTTCCAGGTAAAACACCTGAATATGTACAAGGGCTTGAAAGCCTAGAGGAAGGACCGTGGAGCCACACCAGCGACAGCACGCAGGCCAACTTGGTGCCTGCAGGCCAGCCAGGGTGGTCCTGGCCCCGGGCGCTCTTCCAGAAGCTTTCCATTGCCCTGCCTGAGATACCCCTCCTGTCCCGGACCCCACTGCTTTTTTCCTTCCTCACCTCTGTCCGGAGAGAATATCCAGCGGAAGGTATGGGTGACAAATCCTCTTCTTTACAGGCGGCAGCCTGGCATCTCCTACAGAAAGGCCAGCAGAACCCCACTCACACAGGGCCACCCACAAAGCTGTGGCCCCTCACACCCTCCCACCAGCACAGCCCCGAGACTGCTGACGGGGCAGAGAATATGGAGTCAGGCACAGCTTCAGGTGCTATTGCTGCCTGGAGCGCTGTTTATATTGACCTCAACGAGGCACACCTGGGGAGGGCGGGCCGGCAGGGTAAGGCTGCCCAGGTCAGCTAATCCACAACCCTCAGGGAATCACATTGTTGAAAATGGACCCCGCTAAGGCAGAAGAGAAGCCAAGGGAAAAATGGACACAATGCCATTTGCAGCACCGTAGATGAGTCTAGAAGTAATCACGTGACTTGTAGTAAGTCAGAAAGTGAAAGACACATATCATATCATATCACTTATAGGTGTTACCTAAAAATGGATACCAGGGCAGATATTTCCACGGAGAAGGGCAATCACAGATTCATTAAACAAACTTATGGTTCACCAATGGAAAGGTGTGAGGATTGGTTTCATTACGATATCGGGGTTAACAGACATATACAAACACAGGTGACATATATAATCACCAAAGACCTACAGAATACCAAGAGAGGACTACTCAACATTCTGTCATAACGTACATGGGAAAAGGATCCCAGGAAGAACAGACATCTGTATATGTGTAAAAGAACCACATCTTCCACACCTACAACAAGCCAAACATTGTAATCAAACTTGCTGTAATAAAAAATAAAAAATTAAATTAAAAACACGAACAAGAAGTAGTGAGACAAACGTGAGGGGCTTTCTCCTGGCACATTCCATTCTAAACTCCAATCTAGAACACCCCTTCCACTGAGGCTCTCTTGCCCTAGTAACCAGATTTGGTAAGGGTGAACTGCTGCCACCTTGTGTCCGTTTCACACAACAGCAGCTTTAATCCCAACGCTAATGGTCAGTTGATATTCAAAATCATTGCAGGCCTGTAAATGACACCTGCCCTGAAAACAAATCCTGGGGTCACATATCGACCAAAAAATTCAAAGGACGTCCATATTTCAAAACGACCGTTTCAAAAGGCATATTTTACGCACATTAGTGTTCTGCTTCTTTTCCTTTCTTTCCTTTTTTGTTAAAAAACACGGGAATGGAAAAAGGCATCCCTCAGAATGGGCGAAAATCGTTGCAGACGAATCAATGGACAGAGGTTTAATCTCCAATATATATAAACAGCTCATGCAGCTTAATGTTAAAAAAACAAACAACCCAAAAAAAATGGGCAGAAGATCTAAAGAGACGTTTCTTCAAAGGAGACACAGAGATGGCCAAGACGCACATGAAAAGCTGCTCAACAGCACTAATTATTAGAGAAATGCAAATCAAAACTACAATGAGGTATCACCTCACAGCTGTTAGAATCGGCATCATCAGAAAATCTACAAACAACCAATTCTGGGGAGGGTGGGCAAAAAGGAGCCCTCTTCCACTATTGGTGGGAATGTAAATTGATACAGTCACTATGGAGAACATTATGGAGTTTCCTTAAAAAAAATAGAAATAGAATTACCATCTGATCCAGCAATCCCACTTCTGGGCATATACCCAGAGAAAACCGTATTTCAAAAAGGCACATTCACCACAATGTTCGTTGCAGCACTATTTACAATAGCCAGGTAATGGAAGCAACCTAAATGCCCACAGACAGATGAATGGATAAAGATGTGGTACATATATAAAATGGAATATTACTCGGCCATAAAAAGGAATGAAACTGGGTCATTTGTAGAGACATCGATGGATCGAGAGACTGTCATACAGAATGAAGTAAGTCAGAAAGAGGAAAACAAATATTGTATATTAACGCATATATGTGGAGCCTAAAAATGGTACAGATGAACTGGTTTGCAGGGAAGAAATAGAGACACAGAGGTAGAGAACAAACGTATGGACACCAAGTGTGGGAAGCCATGGGGTGGTGGTGGTGGGATGGGTTGGGAGTTTGGGATTGACCTGTATACATGCATATGCATAAAATACATAACTAATAATAACGTGCTGTATAAAAAAAAATAAATAAAATTAAATTTCAAAATTTTAAAAAATAAAATTTAAAAATAAAACAGAAAAAAGTTCTTCCCGTCACACAGATGTATTTATAGGAATGAATTATTTCCATGCTTATATCTATAAATACATAAAAGAGGAATAAATTCTAACTTGAACCATAAAAGAAAAAAAAATCCTGAACCCACGAGTTATGCAGAGGAAAACCCTATCAGGGCACTTGCTCCAGTGGTAAACAATTCTGAAATAGGTCAGAGGTGGGGAATCATCTCCCATACAGCCAGCAACCCACCCCCCACGCAAGGAGCGTCCTCATTGCAAAGCTGGGGGACCGTGCCGAGGCATCTGTGAGTAAAGGTGAGCTGAGCCCCAGGCCAGCTGCTGCTGAACTGTTCCCACCCTTTCCAGGTAAAACACCTGAATATGTACAAGGGATTGAAAGCCTAGAAGAAGGACCGTGGAGACACACCAGCGAGAGCACGCAGGCCAACTTGGTGCCTGCAGGTCAGCCAGGGTGGTCCTGGCCCCGGGCGCTCTTCCAGAAGTTTTCCATTGCCCTGCCTGAGATACCCCTCCTGTCCCGGACCCCACTGCTTTTTTTCCTTCCTCACCTCTGTCCGGAGAGAAATTCCAGCGGAAGGTATGGGTGACACAACCTCTTCTTTACAGGCGGCAGCCTGGCAACTCCTGCAGAAAGGCCAGCAGAACCCCACTCACACCGGGCCACCCACAAAGCTGTGGCCCCTCACTCCCTCCCACCAGCACAGCCCCGAGACTGCTGACGGGGCAGAGAATATGGAGTCAGGCACAGCTTCAGGGTCTAATGCTGCCTGGAGCGCTGTTTATATTGACCTCAACGAGGCACACCTGGGGAGGGCGGGCCGGCAGGGTAAGGCTGCCCAGGTCAGCTAATCCACAGCCCTCAGGGAATCACATTGTTGAAAATGGACCCCGCTAAGGCAGAAGAGAAGCCAAGGGAAAAAAGGACACAATGCCATTTGCAGCACCGTAGATGAGTCTAGAAGTAATCACGTGACGTGTAGTAAGTCAGAAAGTGAAAGACACATATCATATCATATCACTTATAGGTGTTACCTAAAAATGGATACCAGGGCAGATATTTCCACGGAGAAGGGCAATCACAGATTCATTAAACAAACTTATGGTTCACCAATGGAAAGGTGTGAGGATTGGTTTCATTACGATATCGGGGTTAACAGACATATACAAACACAGGTGACATATATAATCACCAAAGACCTACAGAATACCAAGAGAGGACTACTCAACATTCTGTCATAACGTACGTGGGAAAAGGATCCCAGGAAGAACAGACATCTGTATATGTGTAAAACAACCACATCTTCCACACCTACAACAACCCAAACATAGTAATCAAACTTGCTGTAATAAAAAATAAAAAATTAAATTAAAAACACGAACAAGAAGTAGTGAGACAAACGTGAGGGGCTTTCTCCTGGCACATTCCATTCTAAACTCCAATCTAGAACACCCCTTCCACTGAGGCTCTCTTGCCCTAGTAACCAGATTTTGTAAGGGTGAACTGCTGCCACCTTGTGGCCGTTTCACACAACAGCAGCTTTAATCCCAGCGCTAACGGTCAGTTGATATTCAAAATCATTGCAGGCCTGTAAATGACACCTGCCCTGAAAACAAATCCTGGGGTCACATATCGACAAAAAATTCAAAGGACGTCCATATTTCAAAACGACCGTTACAAAAGGCATATTTTACGCACATTAGTGTTCTGCTTCTTTTCCTTTCTTTCCTTTTTTGTTAAAAAACATGGGAATGGAAAAAGGCATCCCTCAGAATGGGCGAAAATCGTTGCAGACGAATCAATGGACAGAGGTTTAATCTCCAATATATATAAACAGCTCATGCAGCTTAATATTAAAAAAAAACAAACAACCCAAAAAAAATGGGCAGAAGTTCTAAAGAGACGTTTCTTCAAAGGAGACACAGAGATGGCCAAGATGCACATGAAAAGCTGCTCAACAGCACTAATTATTGGAGAAATGCAAATCAAAACTACAATGAGGTATCACCTCACACCTGTTAGAATCGGCATCATCAGAAAATCTACAAACAACCAATTCTGGGGAGGGTGTGGACAAAAGGAGCCCTCTTCCACTATTGGTGGGAATGTAAATTGATACAGTCACTATGGAGAACAGTATGGAGTTTCCTTAAAAAAACTAGCAATAGAATTACCATCTGATCCAGCAATCCCACTTCTGGGCATATACCCAGAGAAAACCGTAAATCAAAAAGGCACATTCACCACAATGTTCGTTGCAGCACTATTTACAATAGCCAGGTAATGGAAGCAAACTAAATGCCCACAGACAGATGAATGGATAAAGATGTGGTACATATATGAAATGGAATATTACTCGGCCATAAAAAGGAATGAAACTGGGTCATTTGTAGAGACATCGATGGATCGAGAGACTGTCATACAGAATGAAGTATGTCAGAAAGAGGAAAACAAATATTGTATATTAATGCATATATGTGGAACCTAAAAAAATGGTACAGATGAACTGGTTTGCAGGGAAGAAATAGAGACACAGAGGTAGAGAACAAACGTATGGACACCAAGTGTGGGAAGCCATGGGTTGGTGGTGGTGGGATGAGTTGGGAGATTGGGATTGACCTGTATACATGTATATGCATAAAATACATAACTAATAATAACCTGCTGTATAAAAACATAAATAAAATTAAATTTCAAAATTTTAGAAAATAAAATTTAAAAATAAAACAGAAAAAATTCTTCCCGTCACACAGATGTATTTATGGGAATGAATTATTTCCATGCTTATATTTAAAAATACATAAAAGAGGAATAAAATCTAACTTGAACCATAAAAGAAAAAAAAAGTGAACCCACGAGTTATACAGAGGAAAACCCTATCACGGCACTTGCTCCAGCGGTAAAGAATTCTGAAATTGGTCAGTGGTGGTGAACCATCTCCCATACAGCCTGCCACCCACCCGCCACGCAAGGAGCGTCCTCATTGCAAAGCTGGGGGTCCGTGCCGAGGCATCTGTGAGTAAAGGTGAGCTGAACCCCAGGCCAGCCGCTGCTGAACTGTTCCCACCCTTTCCAGGTAAAACACCTGCATATGTACAAGGGCTTGAATGCCTAGAGGAAAGTCCGTGGAGCCACACCAGCGACAGCACACAGGCCAACTTGGTGCCTGCAGGGCAGCCAGGGTGGTCCTGTCCCCGGGCGCTCTTCCAGAAGGTTTCCATTGCCCTGCCTGAGATTCCCCTCCTGTCCCGGCCCCCACTGCTTTTTTCCTTCCTCACCTCTGTCCGGAGAGAAATTCCACCGGAAGGTATGGGTGACACATCCTCTTCTTTACAGCGGCAGCCTGGCAACTCCTACAGAAAGGCCAGCAGAACCCCACTCACAATGGGCCACCCACAAAGCTGTGGCCCCTCACTCCCTCCCACCAGCAAAGCCCCGAGACTGCTGACGGGGCAGAGAATATGGAGACAGGCACAGCTTCAGGGGCTATTGCTGCCTGGAGCTCTGTTTATATTGACCTCAACGAGGCACACCTGGGGAGGACGGGCCGGCAGGGTAAGGCTGCCCAAGTCAGCTAATCCACAACCCTCAGGGAATCACATTGTTGAAAATGGACCCCGCTAAGGCAGAAGAGAAGCCAAGGGAAAAAAGGACACAATGCCATTTGCAGCCCAGTAGATGAGTCTAGAAGTAATCACGTGACTTGTAGTAAGTCAGAAAGTGAAAGACACATATCATATCACTTATAGGTGTTACCTAAAAATAGATACCAGGGCAGATATTTCCACGGAGAAATGCAATCACAGATTTATTAAACAAACTTATGGTTCACCAAATGAAAGGTGTGAGGATTGGTTTCATTACGATATCGGGGTTAACAGACATCTACAAACACAGGTGACATATATAATCACCAAAGACCTACAGAATACCAAGAGAGGACTACTCAACATTCTGTCATAACGTACATGGGAAAAGGATCCCAGGAAGAACAGACATCTGTATATGTGTAAAAGAACCACATCTTCCACACCTACAACAAGCCAAACATTGTAATCAAACTTGCTGTAATAAAAAATAAAAAATTAAATTAAAAACACGAACAAGAAGTAGTGAGACAAACGTGAGGGGCTTTCTCCTGGCACATTCCATTCTAAACTCCAATCTAGAACACCCCTTCCACTGAGGCTCTCTTGCCCTAGTAACCAGATTTGGTAAGGGTGAACTGCTGCCACCTTGTGTCCGTTTCACACAACAGCAGCTTTAATCCCAACGCTAATGGTCAGTTGATATTCAAAATCATTGCAGGCCTGTAAATGACACCTGCCCTGAAAACAAATCCTGGGGTCACATATCGACCAAAAAATTCAAAGGACGTCCATATTTCAAAACGACCGTTTCAAAAGGCATATTTTACGCACATTAGTGTTCTGCTTCTTTTCCTTTCTTTCCTTTTTTGTTAAAAAACACGGGAATGGAAAAAGGCATCCCTCAGAATGGGCGAAAATCGTTGCAGACGAATCAATGGACAGAGGTTTAATCTCCAATATATATAAACAGCTCATGCAGCTTAATGTTAAAAAAACAAACAACCCAAAAAAAATGGGCAGAAGATCTAAAGAGACGTTTCTTCAAAGGAGACACAGAGATGGCCAAGACGCACATGAAAAGCTGCTCAACAGCACTAATTATTAGAGAAATGCAAATCAAAACTACAATGAGGTATCACCTCACAGCTGTTAGAATCGGCATCATCAGAAAATCTACAAACAACCAATTCTGGGGAGGGTGGGCAAAAAGGAGCCCTCTTCCACTATTGGTGGGAATGTAAATTGATACAGTCACTATGGAGAACATTATGGAGTTTCCTTAAAAAAAATAGAAATAGAATTACCATCTGATCCAGCAATCCCACTTCTGGGCATATACCCAGAGAAAACCGTATTTCAAAAAGGCACATTCACCACAATGTTCGTTGCAGCACTATTTACAATAGCCAGGTAATGGAAGCAACCTAAATGCCCACAGACAGATGAATGGATAAAGATGTGGTACATATATAAAATGGAATATTACTCGGCCATAAAAAGGAATGAAACTGGGTCATTTGTAGAGACATCGATGGATCGAGAGACTGTCATACAGAATGAAGTAAGTCAGAAAGAGGAAAACAAATATTGTATATTAACGCATATATGTGGAGCCTAAAAATGGTACAGATGAACTGGTTTGCAGGGAAGAAATAGAGACACAGAGGTAGAGAACAAACGTATGGACACCAAGTGTGGGAAGCCATGGGGTGGTGGTGGTGGGATGGGTTGGGAGTTTGGGATTGACCTGTATACATGCATATGCATAAAATACATAACTAATAATAACGTGCTGTATAAAAAAAAATAAATAAAATTAAATTTCAAAATTTTAAAAAATAAAATTTAAAAATAAAACAGAAAAAAGTTCTTCCCGTCACACAGATGTATTTATAGGAATGAATTATTTCCATGCTTATATCTATAAATACATAAAAGAGGAATAAATTCTAACTTGAACCATAAAAGAAAAAAAAATCCTGAACCCACGAGTTATGCAGAGGAAAACCCTATCAGGGCACTTGCTCCAGTGGTAAACAATTCTGAAATAGGTCAGAGGTGGGGAATCATCTCCCATACAGCCAGCAACCCACCCCCCACGCAAGGAGCGTCCTCATTGCAAAGCTGGGGGACCGTGCCGAGGCATCTGTGAGTAAAGGTGAGCTGAGCCCCAGGCCAGCTGCTGCTGAACTGTTCCCACCCTTTCCAGGTAAAACACCTGAATATGTACAAGGGATTGAAAGCCTAGAAGAAGGACCGTGGAGACACACCAGCGAGAGCACGCAGGCCAACTTGGTGCCTGCAGGTCAGCCAGGGTGGTCCTGGCCCCGGGCGCTCTTCCAGAAGTTTTCCATTGCCCTGCCTGAGATACCCCTCCTGTCCCGGACCCCACTGCTTTTTTTCCTTCCTCACCTCTGTCCGGAGAGAAATTCCAGCGGAAGGTATGGGTGACACAACCTCTTCTTTACAGGCGGCAGCCTGGCAACTCCTGCAGAAAGGCCAGAAGAACCCCACTCACACCGGGCCACCCACAAAGCTGTGGCCCCTCACTCCCTCCCACCAGCACAGCCCCGAGACTGCTGACGGGGCAGAGAATATGGAGTCAGGCACAGCTTCAGGGTCTAATGCTGCCTGGAGCGCTGTTTATATTGACCTCAACGAGGCACACCTGGGGAGGGCGGGCCGGCAGGGTAAGGCTGCCCAGGTCAGCTAATCCACAGCCCTCAGGGAATCACATTGTTGAAAATGGACCCCGCTAAGGCAGAAGAGAAGCCAAGGGAAAAAAGGACACAATGCCATTTGCAGCACCGTAGATGAGTCTAGAAGTAATCACGTGACGTGTAGTAAGTCAGAAAGTGAAAGACACATATCATATCATATCACTTATAGGTGTTACCTAAAAATGGATACCAGGGCAGATATTTCCACGGAGAAGGGCAATCACAGATTCATTAAACAAACTTATGGTTCACCAATGGAAAGGTGTGAGGATTGGTTTCATTACGATATCGGGGTTAACAGACATATACAAACACAGGTGACATATATAATCACCAAAGACCTACAGAATACCAAGAGAGGACTACTCAACATTCTGTCATAACGTACGTGGGAAAAGGATCCCAGGAAGAACAGACATCTGTATATGTGTAAAACAACCACATCTTCCACACCTACAACAAGCCAAACATAGTAATCAAACTTGCTGTAATAAAAAATAAAAAATTAAATTAAAAACACGAACAAGAAGTAGTGAGACAAACGTGAGGGGCTTTCTCCTGGCACATTCCATTCTAAACTCCAATCTAGAACACCCCTTCCACTGAGGCTCTCTTGCCCTAGTAACCAGATTTTGTAAGGGTGAACTGCTGCCACCTTGTGGCCGTTTCACACAACAGCAGCTTTAATCCCAGCGCTAACGGTCAGTTGATATTCAAAATCATTGCAGGCCTGTAAATGACACCTGCCCTGAAAACAAATCCTGGGGTCACATATCAACAAAAAATTCAAAGGACGTCCATATTTCAAAATGACCGTTACAAAAGGCATATTTTACGCACATTAGTGTTCTGCTTCTTTTCCTTTCTTTCCTTTTTTGTTAAAAAACATGGGAATGGAAAAAGGCATCCCTCAGAATGGGCGAAAATCGTTGCAGACGAATCAATGGACAGAGGTTTAATCTCCAATATATATAAACAGCTCATGCAGCTTAATATTAAAAAAAAACAAACAACCCAAAAAAAATGGGCAGAAGTTCTAAAGAGACGTTTCTTCAAAGGAGACACAGAGATGGCCAAGATGCACATGAAAAGCTGCTCAACAGCACTAATTATTGGAGAAATGCAAATCAAAACTACAATGAGGTATCACCTCACACCTGTTAGAATCGGCATCATCAGAAAATCTACAAACAACCAATTCTGGGGAGGGTGTGGACAAAAGGAGCCCTCTTCCACTATTGGTGGGAATGTAAATTGATACAGTCACTATGGAGAACAGTATGGAGTTTCCTTAAAAAAACTAGCAATAGAATTACCATCTGATCCAGCAATCCCACTTCTGGGCATATACCCAGAGAAAACCGTAAATCAAAAAGGCACATTCACCACAATGTTCGTTGCAGCACTATTTACAATAGCCAGGTAATGGAAGCAAACTAAATGCCCACAGACAGATGAATGGATAAAGATGTGGTACATATATGAAATGGAATATTACTCGGCCATAAAAAGGAATGAAACTGGGTCATTTGTAGAGACATCGATGGATCGAGAGACTGTCATACAGAATGAAGTATGTCAGAAAGAGGAAAACAAATATTGTATATTAATGCATATATGTGGAACCTAAAAAAATGGTACAGATGAACTGGTTTGCAGGGAAGAAATAGAGACACAGAGGTAGAGAACAAACGTATGGACACCAAGTGTGGGAAGCCATGGGTTGGTGGTGGTGGGATGAGTTGGGAGATTGGGATTGACCTGTATACATGTATATGCATAAAATACATAACTAATAATAACCTGCTGTATAAAAACATAAATAAAATTAAATTTCAAAATTTTAGAAAATAAAATTTAAAAATAAAACAGAAAAAATTCTTCCCGTCACACAGATGTATTTATGGGAATGAATTATTTCCATGCTTATATTTAAAAATACATAAAAGAGGAATAAAATCTAACTTGAACCATAAAAGAAAAAAAAAGTGAACCCACGAGTTATACAGAGGAAAACCCTATCACGGCACTTGCTCCAGCGGTAAAGAATTCTGAAATTGGTCAGAGGTGGTGAACCATCTCCCATACAGCCTGCCACCCACCCGCCACGCAAGGAGCGTCCTCATTGCAAAGCTGGGGGTCCGTGCCGAGGCATCTGTGAGTAAAGGTGAGCTGAACCCCAGGCCAGCCGCTGCTGAACTGTTCCCACCCTTTCCAGGTAAAACACCTGCATATGTACAAGGGCTTGAATGCCTAGAGGAAAGTCCGTGGAGCCACACCAGCGACAGCACACAGGCCAACTTGGTGCCTGCAGGGCAGCCAGGGTGGTCCTGTCCCCGGGCGCTCTTCCAGAAGGTTTCCATTGCCCTGCCTGAGATTCCCCTCCTGTCCCGGCCCCCACTGCTTTTTTCCTTCCTCACCTCTGTCCGGAGAGAAATTCCACCGGAAGGTATGGGTGACACATCCTCTTCTTTACAGCGGCAGCCTGGCAACTCCTACAGAAAGGCCAGCAGAACCCCACTCACAATGGGCCACCCACAAAGCTGTGGCCCCTCACTCCCTCCCACCAGCAAAGCCCCGAGACTGCTGACGGGGCAGAGAATATGGAGACAGGCACAGCTTCAGGGGCTATTGCTGCCTGGAGCTCTGTTTATATTGACCTCAACGAGGCACACCTGGGGAGGACGGGCCGGCAGGGTAAGGCTGCCCAAGTCAGCTAATCCACAACCCTCAGGGAATCACATTGTTGAAAATGGACCCCGCTAAGGCAGAAGAGAAGCCAAGGGAAAAAAGGACACAATGCCATTTGCAGCCCAGTAGATGAGTCTAGAAGTAATCACGTGACTTGTAGTAAGTCAGAAAGTGAAAGACACATATCATATCACTTATAGGTGTTACCTAAAAATAGATACCAGGGCAGATATTTCCACGGAGAAATGCAATCACAGATTTATTAAACAAACTTATGGTTCACCAAATGAAAGGTGTGAGGATTGGTTTCATTACGATATCGGGGTTAACAGACATCTACAAACACAGGTGACATATATAATCACCAAAGACCTACAGAATACCAAGAGAGGACTACTCAACATTCTGTCATAACGTACATGGGAAAAGGATCCCAGGAAGAACAGACATCTGTATATGTGTAAAAGAACCACATCTTCCACACCTACAACAAGCCAAACATTGTAATCAAACTTGCTGTAATAAAAAATAAAAAATTAAATTAAAAACACGAACAAGAAGTAGTGAGACAAACGTGAGGGGCTTTCTCCTGGCACATTCCATTCTAAACTCCAATCTAGAACACCACTTCCACTAAGGCTCTCTTGCCCTAGTAACCAGATTTGGTAAGGGTGAACTGCTGCCACCTTGTGGCCGTTTCACACAACAGCAGCTTTAATCCCAACGCTAATGGTCAGTTAATATTCAAAATCATTGCAGGCCTGTAAATGACACCTGCCCTGAAAACAAATCCTGGGCCCACATATCGACCAAAAAATTCAAAGGACGTCCCTATTTCAAAACGACCGTTTCAAAAGGCATATTTTACACACATTAGTGTTCTGCTTCTTTTCCTTTCTTTCCTTTTTTGGTAAAAAACACGGGAATGGAAAAAGGCATCCCTCAGAATGGGCGAAAATCGTTGCAGACGAATCAATGGACAGAGGTTTAATCTCCAATATATATAAACAGCTCATGCAGCTTAATATTAAAAAAACAAACAACCCAAAAAAAATGGGCAGAAGATCTAAAGAGACGTTTCTTCAAAGGAGACACAGAGATGGCCAAGATGCACATGAAAAGCTGCTCAACAGCACTAATTATCGGAGAAATGCAAATCAAAACTACAATGAGGTATCACCTCACACCTGTTAGAATCGGCATCATCAGAAAATCTACAAACAACCAATTCTGGGGAGGGTGTGGACAAAAGGAGCCCTCTTCCACTATTGGTGGGAATGTAAATTGATACAGTCACTATGGAGAACAGTATGGAGTTTCCTTAAAAAAACTAGAAATAGAATTACCATCTGATCCAGCAATCCCACTTCTGGGCATATACCCAGAGAAAACCGTATTTCAAAAAGGCACATTCACCACAATGTTCGTTGCAGCACTATTTACAATATGCAGGTAATGGAAGCAACGTAAATGCCCAGAGACAGATGAATGGATAAAGATGTGGTACATATATAAAATGGAATATTACTCGGCCATAAAAACGAATGAAACTGGGTCAATTGTAGAGACATCGATGGATCGAGAGACTGTCATACAGAATGAAGTAAGTCAGAAAGAGGAAAACAAATATTGTATATTAATGCATATATGTGGAGCCCAAAAAATGGTACAGATGAACTGTTTTGCAGGGAAGAAATAGAGACACAGAGGTAGAGAACAAACGTATGGACACCAAGTGTGGGAAGCCATGGGTTGGTGGTGGTGGGATGAGTTGGGAGATTGGGATTGACCTGTATACATGTATATGCATAAAATACATAACTAATAATAACCTGCTGTATAAAAACATAAATAAAATTAAATTTCAAAATTTTAGAAAATAAAATTTAAAAATAAAACAGAAAAAATTCTTCCCGTCACACAGATGTATTTATGGGAATGAATTATTTCCATGCTTATATTTAAAAATACATAAAAGAGGAATAAAATCTAACTTGAACCATAAAAGAAAAAAAAAGTGAACCCACGAGTTATACAGAGGAAAACCCTATCACGGCACTTGCTCCAGCGGTAAAGAATTCTGAAATTGGTCAGAGGTGGTGAACCATCTCCCATACAGCCTGCCACCCACCCGCCACGCAAGGAGCGTCCTCATTGCAAAGCTGGGGGTCCGTGCCGAGGCATCTGTGAGTAAAGGTGAGCTGAACCCCAGGCCAGCCGCTGCTGAACTGTTCCCACCCTTTCCAGGTAAAACACCTGCATATGTACAAGGGCTTGAATGCCTAGAGGAAAGTCCGTGGAGCCACACCAGCGACAGCACACAGGCCAACTTGGTGCCTGCAGGGCAGCCAGGGTGGTCCTGTCCCCGGGCGCTCTTCCAGAAGGTTTCCATTGCCCTGCCTGAGATTCCCCTCCTGTCCCGGCCCCCACTGCTTTTTTCCTTCCTCACCTCTGTCCGGAGAGAAATTCCACCGGAAGGTATGGGTGACACATCCTCTTCTTTACAGCGGCAGCCTGGCAACTCCTACAGAAAGGCCAGCAGAACCCCACTCACAATGGGCCACCCACAAAGCTGTGGCCCCTCACTCCCTCCCACCAGCAAAGCCCCGAGACTGCTGACGGGGCAGAGAATATGGAGACAGGCACAGCTTCAGGGGCTATTGCTGCCTGGAGCTCTGTTTATATTGACCTCAACGAGGCACACCTGGGGAGGACGGGCCGGCAGGGTAAGGCTGCCCAAGTCAGCTAATCCACAACCCTCAGGGAATCACATTGTTGAAAATGGACCCCGCTAAGGCAGAAGAGAAGCCAAGGGAAAAAAGGACACAATGCCATTTGCAGCCCAGTAGATGAGTCTAGAAGTAATCACGTGACTTGTAGTAAGTCAGAAAGTGAAAGACACATATCATATCACTTATAGGTGTTACCTAAAAATAGATACCAGGGCAGATATTTCCACGGAGAAATGCAATCACAGATTTATTAAACAAACTTATGGTTCACCAAATGAAAGGTGTGAGGATTGGTTTCATTACGATATCGGGGTTAACAGACATCTACAAACACAGGTGACATATATAATCACCAAAGACCTACAGAATACCAAGAGAGGACTACTCAACATTCTGTCATAACGTACATGGGAAAAGGATCCCAGGAAGAACAGACATCTGTATATGTGTAAAAGAACCACATCTTCCACACCTACAACAAGCCAAACATTGTAATCAAACTTGCTGTAATAAAAAATAAAAAATTAAATTAAAAACACGAACAAGAAGTAGTGAGACAAACGTGAGGGGCTTTCTCCTGGCACATTCCATTCTAAACTCCAATCTAGAACACCCCTTCCACTGAGGCTCTCTTGCCCTAGTAACCAGATTTGGTAAGGGTGAACTGCTGCCACCTTGTGTCCGTTTCACACAACAGCAGCTTTAATCCCAACGCTAATGGTCAGTTGATATTCAAAATCATTGCAGGCCTGTAAATGACACCTGCCCTGAAAACAAATCCTGGGGTCACATATCGACCAAAAAATTCAAAGGACGTCCATATTTCAAAACGACCGTTTCAAAAGGCATATTTTACGCACATTAGTGTTCTGCTTCTTTTCCTTTCTTTCCTTTTTTGTTAAAAAACACGGGAATGGAAAAAGGCATCCCTCAGAATGGGCGAAAATCGTTGCAGACGAATCAATGGACAGAGGTTTAATCTCCAATATATATAAACAGCTCATGCAGCTTAATGTTAAAAAAACAAACAACCCAAAAAAAATGGGCAGAAGATCTAAAGAGACGTTTCTTCAAAGGAGACACAGAGATGGCCAAGACGCACATGAAAAGCTGCTCAACAGCACTAATTATTAGAGAAATGCAAATCAAAACTACAATGAGGTATCACCTCACACCTGTTAGAATCGGCATCATCAGAAAATCTACAAACAACCAATTCTGGGGAGGGTGGGCAAAAAGGAGCCCTCTTCCACTATTGGTGGGAATGTAAATTGATACAGTCACTATGGAGAACATTATGGAGTTTCCTTAAAAAAAATAGAAATAGAATTACCATCTGATCCAGCAATCCCACTTCTGGGCCTATACCCAGAGAAAACCGTATTTCAAAAAGGCACATTCACCACAATGTTCGTTGCAGCACTATTTACAATAGCCAGGTAATGGAAGCAACCTAAATGCCCACAGACAGATGAATGGATAAAGATGTGGTACATATATAAAATGGAATATTACTCGGCCATAAAAAGGAATGAAACTGGGTCATTTGTAGAGACATCGATGGATCGAGAGACTGTCATACAGAATGAAGTAAGTCAGAAAGAGGAAAACAAATATTGTATATTAACGCATATATGTGGAGCCTAAAAATGGTACAGATGAACTGGTTTGCAGGGAAGAAATAGAGACACAGAGGTAGAGAACAAACGTATGGACACCAAGTGTGGGAAGCCATGGGGTGGTGGTGGTGGGATGGGTTGGGAGTTTGGGATTGACCTGTATACATGCATATGCATAAAATACATAACTAATAATAACGTGCTGTATAAAAAAAAATAAATAAAATTAAATTTCAAAATTTTAAAAAATAAAATTTAAAAATAAAACAGAAAAAAGTTCTTCCCGTCACACAGATGTATTTATAGGAATGAATTATTTCCATGCTTATATCTATAAATACATAAAAGAGGAATAAATTCTAACTTGAACCATAAAAGAAAAAAAAATCCTGAACCCACGAGTTATGCAGAGGAAAACCCTATCAGGGCACTTGCTCCAGTGGTAAACAATTCTGAAATAGGTCAGAGGTGGGGAATCATCTCCCATACAGCCAGCAACCCACCCCCCACGCAAGGAGCGTCCTCATTGCAAAGCTGGGGGACCGTGCCGAGGCATCTGTGAGTAAAGGTGAGCTGAGCCCCAGGCCAGCTGCTGCTGAACTGTTCCCACCCTTTCCAGGTAAAACACCTGAATATGTACAAGGGATTGAAAGCCTAGAAGAAGGACCGTGGAGACACACCAGCGAGAGCACGCAGGCCAACTTGGTGCCTGCAGGTCAGCCAGGGTGGTCCTGGCCCCGGGCGCTCTTCCAGAAGTTTTCCATTGCCCTGCCTGAGATACCCCTCCTGTCCCGGACCCCACTGCTTTTTTTCCTTCCTCACCTCTGTCCGGAGAGAAATTCCAGCGGAAGGTATGGGTGACACAACCTCTTCTTTACAGGCGGCAGCCTGGCAACTCCTGCAGAAAGGCCAGCAGAACCCCACTCACACCGGGCCACCCACAAAGCTGTGGCCCCTCACTCCCTCCCACCAGCACAGCCCCGAGACTGCTGACGGGGCAGAGAATATGGAGTCAGGCACAGCTTCAGGGTCTAATGCTGCCTGGAGCGCTGTTTATATTGACCTCAACGAGGCACACCTGGGGAGGGCGGGCCGGCAGGGTAAGGCTGCCCAGGTCAGCTAATCCACAGCCCTCAGGGAATCACATTGTTGAAAATGGACCCCGCTAAGGCAGAAGAGAAGCCAAGGGAAAAAAGGACACAATGCCATTTGCAGCACCGTAGATGAGTCTAGAAGTAATCACGTGACGTGTAGTAAGTCAGAAAGTGAAAGACACATATCATATCATATCACTTATAGGTGTTACCTAAAAATGGATACCAGGGCAGATATTTCCACGGAGAAGGGCAATCACAGATTCATTAAACAAACTTATGGTTCACCAATGGAAAGGTGTGAGGATTGGTTTCATTACGATATCGGGGTTAACAGACATATACAAACACAGGTGACATATATAATCACCAAAGACCTACAGAATACCAAGAGAGGACTACTCAACATTCTGTCATAACGTACGTGGGAAAAGGATCCCAGGAAGAACAGACATCTGTATATGTGTAAAACAACCACATCTTCCACACCTACAACAAGCCAAACATAGTAATCAAACTTGCTGTAATAAAAAATAAAAAATTAAATTAAAAACACGAACAAGAAGTAGTGAGACAAACGTGAGGGGCTTTCTCCTGGCACATTCCATTCTAAACTCCAATCTAGAACACCCCTTCCACTGAGGCTCTCTTGCCCTAGTAACCAGATTTTGTAAGGGTGAACTGCTGCCACCTTGTGGCCGTTTCACACAACAGCAGCTTTAATCCCAGCGCTAACGGTCAGTTGATATTCAAAATCATTGCAGGCCTGTAAATGACACCTGCCCTGAAAACAAATCCTGGGGTCACATATCAACAAAAAATTCAAAGGACGTCCATATTTCAAAACGACCGTTACAAAAGGCATATTTTACGCACATTAGTGTTCTGCTTCTTTTCCTTTCTTTCCTTTTTTGTTAAAAAACATGGGAATGGAAAAAGGCATCCCTCAGAATGGGCGAAAATCGTTGCAGACGAATCAATGGACAGAGGTTTAATCTCCAATATATATAAACAGCTCATGCAGCTTAATATTAAAAAAAAACAAACAACCCAAAAAAAATGGGCAGAAGTTCTAAAGAGACGTTTCTTCAAAGGAGACACAGAGATGGCCAAGATGCACATGAAAAGCTGCTCAACAGCACTAATTATTGGAGAAATGCAAATCAAAACTACAATGAGGTATCACCTCACACCTGTTAGAATCGGCATCATCAGAAAATCTACAAACAACCAATTCTGGGGAGGGTGTGGACAAAAGGAGCCCTCTTCCACTATTGGTGGGAATGTAAATTGATACAGTCACTATGGAGAACAGTATGGAGTTTCCTTAAAAAAACTAGCAATAGAATTACCATCTGATCCAGCAATCCCACTTCTGGGCATATACCCAGAGAAAACCGTAAATCAAAAAGGCACATTCACCACAATGTTCGTTGCAGCACTATTTACAATAGCCAGGTAATGGAAGCAAACTAAATGCCCACAGACAGATGAATGGATAAAGATGTGGTACATATATGAAATGGAATATTACTCGGCCATAAAAAGGAATGAAACTGGGTCATTTGTAGAGACATCGATGGATCGAGAGACTGTCATACAGAATGAAGTATGTCAGAAAGAGGAAAACAAATATTGTATATTAATGCATATATGTGGAACCTAAAAAAATGGTACAGATGAACTGGTTTGCAGGGAAGAAATAGAGACACAGAGGTAGAGAACAAACGTATGGACACCAAGTGTGGGAAGCCATGGGTTGGTGGTGGTGGGATGAGTTGGGAGATTGGGATTGACCTGTATACATGTATATGCATAAAATACATAACTAATAATAACCTGCTGTATAAAAACATAAATAAAATTAAATTTCAAAATTTTAGAAAATAAAATTTAAAAATAAAACAGAAAAAATTCTTCCCGTCACACAGATGTATTTATGGGAATGAATTATTTCCATGCTTATATTTAAAAATACATAAAAGAGGAATAAAATCTAACTTGAACCATAAAAGAAAAAAAAAGTGAACCCACGAGTTATACAGAGGAAAACCCTATCACGGCACTTGCTCCAGCGGTAAAGAATTCTGAAATTGGTCAGAGGTGGTGAACCATCTCCCATACAGCCTGCCACCCACCCGCCACGCAAGGAGCGTCCTCATTGCAAAGCTGGGGGTCCGTGCCGAGGCATCTGTGAGTAAAGGTGAGCTGAACCCCAGGCCAGCCGCTGCTGAACTGTTCCCACCCTTTCCAGGTAAAACACCTGCATATGTACAAGGGCTTGAATGCCTAGAGGAAAGTCCGTGGAGCCACACCAGCGACAGCACACAGGCCAACTTGGTGCCTGCAGGGCAGCCAGGGTGGTCCTGTCCCCGGGCGCTCTTCCAGAAGGTTTCCATTGCCCTGCCTGAGATTCCCCTCCTGTCCCGGCCCCCACTGCTTTTTTCCTTCCTCACCTCTGTCCGGAGAGAAATTCCACCGGAAGGTATGGGTGACACATCCTCTTCTTTACAGCGGCAGCCTGGCAACTCCTACAGAAAGGCCAGCAGAACCCCACTCACAATGGGCCACCCACAAAGCTGTGGCCCCTCACTCCCTCCCACCAGCAAAGCCCCGAGACTGCTGACGGGGCAGAGAATATGGAGACAGGCACAGCTTCAGGGGCTATTGCTGCCTGGAGCTCTGTTTATATTGACCTCAACGAGGCACACCTGGGGAGGACGGGCCGGCAGGGTAAGGCTGCCCAAGTCAGCTAATCCACAACCCTCAGGGAATCACATTGTTGAAAATGGACCCCGCTAAGGCAGAAGAGAAGCCAAGGGAAAAAAGGACACAATGCCATTTGCAGCCCAGTAGATGAGTCTAGAAGTAATCACGTGACTTGTAGTAAGTCAGAAAGTGAAAGACACATATCATATCACTTATAGGTGTTACCTAAAAATAGATACCAGGGCAGATATTTCCACGGAGAAATGCAATCACAGATTTATTAAACAAACTTATGGTTCACCAAATGAAAGGTGTGAGGATTGGTTTCATTACGATATCGGGGTTAACAGACATCTACAAACACAGGTGACATATATAATCACCAAAGACCTACAGAATACCAAGAGAGGACTACTCAACATTCTGTCATAACGTACATGGGAAAAGGATCCCAGGAAGAACAGACATCTGTATATGTGTAAAAGAACCACATCTTCCACACCTACAACAAGCCAAACATTGTAATCAAACTTGCTGTAATAAAAAATAAAAAATTAAATTAAAAACACGAACAAGAAGTAGTGAGACAAACGTGAGGGGCTTTCTCCTGGCACATTCCATTCTAAACTCCAATCTAGAACACCACTTCCACTAAGGCTCTCTTGCCCTAGTAACCAGATTTGGTAAGGGTGAACTGCTGCCACCTTGTGGCCGTTTCACACAACAGCAGCTTTAATCCCAACGCTAATGGTCAGTTAATATTCAAAATCATTGCAGGCCTGTAAATGACACCTGCCCTGAAAACAAATCCTGGGCCCACATATCGACCAAAAAATTCAAAGGACGTCCCTATTTCAAAACGACCGTTTCAAAAGGCATATTTTACACACATTAGTGTTCTGCTTCTTTTCCTTTCTTTCCTTTTTTGGTAAAAAACACGGGAATGGAAAAAGGCATCCCTCAGAATGGGCGAAAATCGTTGCAGACGAATCAATGGACAGAGGTTTAATCTCCAATATATATAAACAGCTCATGCAGCTTAATATTAAAAAAAACAAACAACCCAAAAAAAATGGGCAGAAGATCTAAAGAGACGTTTCTTCAAAGGAGACACAGAGATGGCCAAGATGCACATGAAAAGCTGCTCAACAGCACTAATTATCGGAGAAATGCAAATCAAAACTACAATGAGGTATCACCTCACACCTGTTAGAATCGGCATCATCAGAAAATCTACAAACAACCAATTCTGGGGAGGGTGTGGACAAAAGGAGCCCTCTTCCACTATTGGTGGGAATGTAAATTGATACAGTCACTATGGAGAACAGTATGGAGTTTCCTTAAAAAAACTAGAAATAGAATTACCATCTGATCCAGCAATCCCACTTCTGGGCATATACCCAGAGAAAACCGTATTTCAAAAAGGCACATTCACCACAATGTTCGTTGCAGCACTATTTACAATATGCAGGTAATGGAAGCAACGTAAATGCCCAGAGACAGATGAATGGATAAAGATGTGGTACATATATAAAATGGAATATTACTCGGCCATAAAAACGAATGAAACTGGGTCAATTGTAGAGACATCGATGGATCGAGAGACTGTCATACAGAATGAAGTAAGTCAGAAAGAGGAAAACAAATATTGTATATTAATGCATATATGTGGAGCCCAAAAAATGGTACAGATGAACTGTTTTGCAGGGAAGAAATAGAGACACAGAGGTAGAGAACAAACGTATGGACACCAAGTGTGGGAAGCAATGGGGTGGTGGTGGTGGGATGAGTTGGGAGATTGGGATTGACCTGTATACATGTATATGCATAAAATACATAACTATTAATAACGTGCTGTATAAAAAAATAAATAAAATTAAATTTCAAAATTTTAAAAAAATAAAATTTAAAAATAAAACAGAAAAAAGTTCTTCCCGGCACACAGATGTATTTATAGGAATGAATTATTTCCATGCTTATATCTATAAATACATTAATGAGGAATAAAATCTAACTTGAACCATAAAAGAAAAAGAAAACCTGAACCCACGAGTTATACAGAGGAAAACCCTATCAGGGCTCTTGCTCCAGCGGTAAACAATTCTGAAATTGGTCAGAGGTGGGGAACCATCTCCCATACAGCCAGTAACCCACCCCCCACGCAATGAGTGTCCTCTTTGCGAAGCTGGGGGACCGTGCTGAGGCATCTGTGAGTAAACGTGAGCTGAGCCCCAGGCCAGCTGCTGCTGAACTGTTCCCACCCTTCCCAGGTAAAACACCTGAATGTGTACAAGGGCTTGAAAGACTAGAGGAAGGGCCGTGGAGCCACACCAGCGAAAGCACACAGGCCAACTTGGTGCTTGCAGGTCAGCCAGGGTGGTCCTGCTCCCGGGCGCTCTTCCGGAAGCTTTCCATTGCCCTGCCTGAGATACCCCTCCTATCCCGGCCCCCACTGCTTTTTTCCTTCCTCACCTCTGTCCGGAGAGTTATTCCAGCCGAAGGTATGGGTGACACAGCCTCTTCTTTACAGGCGGCAGCCTGGCAACTCCTGCAGAAAGGCCAGCAGATCCCCACCCACACCGGGGCACCCACAAAGCTGTGGCCCCTCACTCCCTCCCACCAGCACAGCCCCGAGACTGCTGACGGGGCAGAGAATATGGAGTCAGGCACAGCTTCAGGGGCTATTGCTGCCTGGAGAGCTGTTTATATTGACCTCAACGAGGCACACCTGGGGAGGGCGGGCCGGCAGGGTAAGGCTGCCCAGGTCAGCTAATCCACAACCCTCCGGGAATCACATTGTTGAAAAGGGACCTCGCTAAGGCAGAACAGAAGCCAAGGAAAAAAAGGACACAATGCCATTTGCAGCACCGTAGATGAGTCTAGAAGTAATCACGTGACTTGTAGTAAGTCAGAAAGTGAAAGACATATATCATATCATATCACTTATAGGTGTTACCTAAAAATGGATTCCAGGGCAGATATTTCCACGGAGAAGGGCAATCACAGATTCATTAAACAAACTTATGGTTCACCAATGGAAAGGTGTGAGGATTGGTTTCATTACGATATCGGGTTTAAGAGACATATACAAACACAGGTGACATATATAATCACCAAAGACCTACAGAATAACAAGAGAGGACTACTCAACATTCTGTCATAACGTACATGGGAAAAGGATCCCAGGAAGAACAGACATCTGTATATGTGTAAAAGAACCACATCTTCCACACCTACAACAAGCCAAACATTGTAATCAAACTTGCTGTAATAAAAAATAAAAAAACTAAATTAAAAACACGAACAAGAAGTAGTGAGACAAACTTGAGGGGCTTTCTCCTGGCACATTCCATTCTAAATTCCAATCTAGAACACCACTTCCATTGAGGCTCTGTTGCCTTAGTCACCAGATTTGGTAAGGAAGAACTGCTGCCACCTTGTGGCCGTTTCACACAACAGCAGCTTTAATCCCAACGCTAATGGTCAGTTGATATTCAAAATCATTGCAGGCCTGTAAATGAAACCTGCCCTGAAAACAAATCCTGGGGTCACATATCGACCAAAAAATTCAAAGGACGTCCATATTTCAACACCACCGTTTCAAAAGGCATATTTTACGCACATTAGTGTTCTGCTTCTTTTCCTTTCTTTCCTTTTTCGTTAAAAAAAAAGGGGAATGGAAAAAGGCATCCCTCAGAATGGGCGAAAATCGTTGCAAACGAATCAATGGACAGAGGTTTAATCTCCAATATATATAAACAGCTCATGCAGCTTAATATTAAAAAAAACAAACAACCCAATACAAAAATGGGCAGAAGATCTAAAGAGACGTTTCTTCAAAGGAGACACAGAGATGGCCAAGACGCACATGAAAAGCTGCTCGACAGCACTAATTATTAGAGAAATGCAAATCAAAACTACAATGAGGTATCACCTCACACCTGTTAGAATCGGCATCATCAGAATATCTACAAACAACAAATTCTGGGAAGGGTGTGGACAAAAGGAGCCCTCTTCCACTATTGGTGGGAATGTAAATTGATACAGTCACTATGGAGAACAGTATGGAGTTTCCTTAAAAAAACTAGAAATAGAATTACCATCTGATCCAGCAATCCCACTTCTGGGCATATACCCAGAAAAAAACTGTAAATCAAAAAGGCACATTCACCACAATGTTCATTGCAGCACTATTTACAATAGCCAGGTAATGGAAGCAATCTAAATGCCCACAGACAGATGAATGGATAAAGATGTGGTACATATATAAAATGGAATATTACTCGGCCATAAAAAGGAATGAACCTGGGTCATTTGTAGAGACATCGATGGATCGAGAGACTGTCATACAGAATGAAGTAATTCAGAAAGAGGAAAACAAATATTGTATTTTAATGCATATATGTGGAGCCTAAAAGTGGTACAGATGAACTTGTTTGCAGGGAAGAAATAGAGACACAGGTAGAGAACAAACGTATGGACACCAAGTGTGGGAAGCCATGGGGTGGTGGTGGTGGGATGAGTTGGGAGATTGGGATTGACCTGTATACATGTATATGCATAAAATACATAACTAATAATAACCTGCTGTATAAAAACATAAATAAAATTAAATTTCAAAATTTTAAAAAATAAAATTTAAAAATAAAACAGAAAAAATTCTTCCCGTCACACAGATGTATTTATAGGAATGAATTATTTCCATGCTTATATTTATAAATACATAAAAGAGGAATAAAATATAACTTGAACCATAAAAGAAAAAAAAAGTGAACCCACGAGTTATACAGAGGAAAACCCTATCACGGCACTTGCTCCAGCGGTAAAGAATTCTGAAATTGGTCAGAGGTGGGGAACCATCTCCCATACAGCCATCAACCCACCCCCCAAGCAAGGAGCGTCCTCATTGCAAAGCTGGGGGACCGTGCCGAGGCACCTGTGAGTAAACGTGAGCTGAGCCCCAAGCCAGCTGCTGCTGAACTGTTCCCACCCTTTCCAGGTAAAATACCTGAATATGTACAAGGGCTTGAAAGCCTAGAGGAAGGACCGTGGAGCCACACCAGCGAAAGCACGCAGGCCAACTTGGTGCCTGCAGGCCAGCCAGGGTGGTCCTGGCCCCGGGCGCTCTTCCAGAAGCTTTCCATTGCCCTGCCTGAGATAACCCTCCTGTCCCGGCCCCCACTGCTTTTTTCCTTCCTCACCTCTGTCCGGAGAGAAATTCCAGCGGAAGGTATGGGTGACACAACCTCTTCTGTACAGGCGGCAGCCTGGCAACTCCTGCAGAAACGCCAGCAGAACCCCACTCACACCGGGCCACACACAAAGCTGTGGCCCCTCACTCCCTCCCACCAGCACAGCCCGGAGACTGCTGACGGGGCAGAGAATATGGAGGCAGGCACAGCTTCAGGGGCTATTGCTGCCTGGAGCGCTGTTTATATTGACCTCAAAGAGGCACACCTGGGGAGGGCGGGCCGGCAGTGTAAGCCTGCCCAGGTCAGCTAATCCACAACCCTCAGGGAATCACATTGTTGAAAATGGACCCCGCTAAGGCAGAAGAGAAGCCAAGGGAAAAAAGGACACAATGCCATTTGCAGCACGGTAGATGAGTCTAGAAGTAATCACGTGACTTGTAGTAAGTCAGAAAGTGAAAGACACATATCCTATCATATCACTTATAGGTGTTACCTAAAAATGGATACCAGGGCAGATATTTCCACGGAGAAGGGCAATCACAGATTCATTAAACAAACTTATGGTTCACCAATGAAAGGTGTGAGGATTGGTTTCATTACGATATCATGGTTAACAGACATATACAAACACAGGTGACATATATAATCACCAAAGACCTACAGAATACCGAGAGGACTACTCAACATTCTGTCATAACGTACATGGGAAAAGGATCCCAGGAAGAACAGACATGTGTATATGTGTAAAAGAACAACATCTTCCACACCTACAACAAGCCAAACATTGTAATCAAACTTGCTGTAATAAAAAATAAAAAAAAAAAATTAAATTAAAACATGAACAAGATGTAGTGAGACAAACGTGAGGGGCTTTCTCCTGGCACATTCCATTCTAAACTCCAATCTAGAACACCACTTCCACTGAGGCTCTCTTGCCCTAGTAACCAGATTTGGTAAGGGTGAACTGCTGCCACCTTGTGGCCGTTTCACACAACAGCAGCTTTAATCCCAGCGCTAATGGTCAGTTGATATTCAAAATCATTGCAGGCCTGTAAATGACACCTGCCCTGAAAACAAATCCTGGGGTCACATATCGACCAAAAATTTCAAAGGACGTCCATATTTCAAAACGACCGTTTCAAAAGGCATATTTTACGCACATTAGTGTTCTGCTTCTTTTCCTTTCTTTCCTTTTTCGTTAAAAAAAAAGGGGAATGGAAAAAGGCATCCCTCAGAATGGGCGAAAATCGTTGCAGACGAATCAATGGACAGAGGTTTAAACTCCAATATATATAAACAGCTCATGCAGCTTAATATTAAAAAAACAAACAACCCAATATAAAAATGGGCAGAAGATCTAAAGAGACGTTTCTTCAAAGAAGACACAGAGATGGCCAAGACGCACATGAAAAGCTGCTCAAAAGCACTAATTATTAGAGAAATGCAAATCAAAACTACAATGAGGTTTCACGTCACACCTGTTAGAATCGGCATCATCAGAAAATCTAAAAACAACCAATTCTGGAGAGGGTGTAGACAAAAGGAGCCCTCTTCCACTATTGGTGGGAATGTAAATTGATACAGTCACTATGGAGAACAGTATGGAGTTTCCTTAAAAAAACTAGAAATAGAATTACCATCTGATCCAGCAATTCCACTTCTGGCCATATACCCAGAGAAAACCGTATTTCAAAAAGGCACATTCACCACAATGTTCGTTGCAGCACTATTTACAATAGCCAGGTAATGGAAGCAACCTAAATGCCCACAGACACATGAATGGATAAAGATGTGGTACATATATAAAATGGAATATTATTCGGCCATAAAAAAAAATGAAACTGGGTCATTTGTAGAGACATCGATGGATCGAGAGACTGTCATACAGAATGAAGTAATTCAGAAAGAGGAAAACAAATATTGTATATTAATGCATATATGTGGAGCCTAAAAATGGTAAAGATGAACTGTTTTTCAGCAAAGAAATAGAGACACAGAGGTAGAGAACAAACGTATGGACACCAAGTGTGGGAAGCCATGGGGTGGTGGTGGTGGGATGAGTTGGGAGATTGGGATTGACCTGTATACATGTATATGCATAAAATACATAACTAATAATAACGTGCTGTATAAAAAAATAAATAAAATTAAATTTCAAAATTTTAAAAAATAAAATTTAAAAATAAAACAGAAAAAAGTTCTTCCCGTCACACAGATGTATTTATAGGAATGAGTTGTTTCCATGCTTATATCTATAAATACATAAAAGAGGAATAAAATCTAACTTGAAACATAAAAGAAAAAAAAACCTGAACCCACGAGTTATACAGAGGAAAACCCTATCAGGGCACTTGCTCCAGTGGTAAACAATTCTGAAATTGGTCAGAGGTGGGGAACCATCTCCCGTACAGCCAGCAACCCACCCCCCACGCAAGGAGTGTCCTCATTGCAAAGCTGGGGCACCGTGCCGAGGCATCTGTGAGTAAACGTGAGCTGAGCCCCAGGCCAGCTGCTGCTGAACTGTTCCCACCCTTTCCAGGTAAACACCTGAATATGTACAAGGGCTTGAAAGCCTAGAGGAAGGACCGTGGAGCCACACCAGTGACAGCACGCATGCGAACTTGGTGCCTGCAGGCCAGCCAGGGTGGTCCTGGCCCCGGGCGCTCTTCCAGAAGCTTTCCATTGCCCTGCCTGAGATACCCCTCCTGTCCCGGCCCCCACTGCTTTTTTCCTTCCTCACCTCTGTCCGGAGAGAAATTCCAGCGGAAGGTATGGGTGACACAACCTCTTCTTTACAGGCGGCAGCCTGGCAACTCCTGCAGAAAGGCCAGCAGAACCCCACTCACACCGGGCCACACACAAAGCTGTGGCCCCTCACTCCCTCCCACCAGCACAGCCCCGAGACTGCTGACGGGGCAGAGAATATGGAGTCAGGCACAGCTTCAGGGGCTATTGCTGCCTGGAGTGCTGTTTATATTGACCTCAACGAGGCACACCTGGGGAGGTCGGGCCGGCAGGGTAAGGCTACCCAGGTCAGCTAATCCACAACCCTCAGGGAATCACATTGTTGAAAATGGACCTCGCTAAGGCAGAATAGAAGCCAAGGAGAAAAAGGACACAATGCCATTTGCAGCACCGTAGATGAGTCTAGAAGTAATCACGTGACTTGTAGTAAGTCAGAAAGTGAAAGACACATATCGTATCATATCACTTATAGGTGTTACCTATAAATGGATACCACGGCAGATATTTCCACGGAGAAGGGCAATCACAGATTCATTAAACAAACTTATGGTTCACCAATGGAAAGGTGTGAGGATTGGTTTCATTACGATATCGGGGTTAAGAGACATATACAAACACAGGTGACATATATAATCACCAAAGACCTACAGAATACCAAGAGAGGACTACTCAACATTCTGTCATAACGTACATGGGAAAAGGATCCCAGGAAGAACAGACATCTGTATAAGTGTAAAAGAACCACATCTTCCACACCTACAACAAGCCAAACATTGTAATCAAACTTGCTGTAATAAAAAATAAAAAAAATTAAATTAAAAACACGAACAAGATGTAGTGAGACAAACGTGAGGGGCTTTCTCCTGGCACATTCCATTCTAAACTCCAATCTAGAACACCACTTCCACTGAGTCTCTCTTGCCCTAGTGACCAGATTTGGTAAGGGTGAACTGCTGCCACCTTGTGGCCGTTTCACACAACAGCAGCTTTAATCCCAGCGCTAATGGTCAGTTGATATTCAAAATCATTGCAGGCCTGTAAATGACACCTGCCCTGAAAACAAATCCTGGGGTCACATATCGACCAAAAAATTCAAAGGACGTCCATATTTCAAAACGACCGTTTCAAAAGGCATATTGTACGCACATTAGTGTTCTGTTTCTTTTCCTTTCTTTCCTTTTTTCTTAAAAAAAATGGGAATGGAAAAAGGCATCCCTCAGAATGGGCGAAAATCGTTGCAAACGAATCAATGGACAGAGGTATAATCTCCAGTATATATAAACAGCTCATGCAGCTTAATATTAAAAAAAACAAACAACCCAATACAAAAATGGGCAGAAGATCTAAAGAGACGTTTCTTCAAAGAAGACACAGAGATGGCCAAGACGCACATGAAAAGCTGCTCAACAGCACTAATTATTAGAGAAATGCAAATCAAAACTACAATGAGGTATCACCTCACACCTGTTAGAATCGGCATCATCAGAAAATCTACAAACAACCAATTCTGGGGAGGGTGTGGACAAAAGGAGCCCTCTTCCACTATTGGTGGGAATGTAAATTGATACAGTCACTATGGAGAAGAGTATGGAGTGTCCTTAAAAAAATAGAAATAGAATTACCATCTGATCCAGCAATCCCACTTCTGGGCATATACACAGAGCAAACCGTAAATCAAAAAGCCATATTCACCAGAATGTTCATTGCAGCACTATTTACAATAGGCAGGTAATGGAAGCAACGTAAATGCCCACAGACAGATGAATGGATAAAGATGTGGTACATATAAAAAATGGAATACTACTCGGCCATAAAAACGAATGAAACTGGGTAAATTGTAGAGACATCGATGGATCGAGAGACTGTCATACAGAATGAAGTAAGTCAGAAAGAGGAAAACAAATATTGTATATTAATGCATATATGTGGAGCCTAAAAAATGGTACAGATGAACTGGTTTGCAGGGAAGAAATAGAGACACAGAGGTAGAGAACAAACGTATGGACACCAAGTGTGGGAAGCAATGGGTTGGTGGTGGTGGGATGAGTTGGGAGATTGGGATTGACCTGTATACATGTATATGCATAAAATACATAACTATTAATAACGTGCTGTATAAAAAAAATAAATAAAATTAAATTTCAAAATTTAAAAAAAATAAGATTTAAAAATAAAACAGAAAAAATTTCTTCCCGGCACACAGATGTATTTATAGGAATGAATTATTTCCATGCTTATATCTATAAATACATAAAAGAGGAATAAAATCTAACTTGAACCATAAAAGAAAAAGAAAACCTGAACCCACGAGTTATACAGAGGAAAACCCTATCAGGGCACTTGCTCCAGCGGTAAACAATTCTGAAATTGGTCAGAGGTGGGGAACCATCTCCCATACAGCCAGCAACCCACCCCCCACGCAAGGAGCGTCCTCTTTGCGAAGCAGGTGGACCGTGCCGAGGCATCTGTTAGTAAACGTGAGCTGAGCCCCAGGCCAGCTGCTGCTGAACTGTTCCCACCCTTCCCAGGTAAAACACCTGAATGTGTACAAGGGATTGAAAGCCTAGAGGAAGGGCCGTGGAGCCACACCAGCGAAAGCACGCAGGCCAACTTCGTGCCTGCAGGCCAGCCAGGGTGATCCTGGCCCCTGGCGCTCTTCCGTAGCTTTCCATTGCCCTGCCTGAGATACCCCTCCTGTCCCGGGCCCCACTGCGTTTTTCCTTCCTCACCTCTGTCCGGAGAGAAATACCAGCGGAAGGTATGGGTGACACATCCTCTTCTTTACAGGTGGCAGCCTGGCAACTCCTGGAGAAAGGCCAGCAGAGCCCCACTCAGACCGGGCCACCTACAAAGCTGTGGCCCATCACTCCCCCCCTCCAGCACAGTCCCGAGACTGCTGACGGGGCAGAGAATATGGAGTCAGGCACAGCTTCAGGGGCTATTGCTGCCTGGAGTGCTGTTTATATTGACCTCAACGAGGCACACCTGGGGAGGGCGGGCCGGCAGGTTAAGGCTGCCCAGGTCAGCTAATCCACAACCCTCAGGGAATCACATTGTTGAAAATGGACCTCGCTAAGGCAGAATAGAAGCCAAGGAGAAAAAGGACACAATGCCATTTGCAGCACCGTAGATGAGTCTAGAAGTAATCACGTGACTTGTAGTAAGTCAGAAAGTGAAAGACACATATCCTATCATATCACTTATAGGTGTTACCTATAAATGGATACCACGGCAGATATTTCCACGGAGAAGGGCAATCACAGATTCATTAAACAAACTTATGGTTCACCAATGGAAAGGTGTGAGGATTGGTTTCATTATGATATCGGGGTTAAGAGACATATACAAACACAGGATACATATATAATCACCAAAGACCTACAGAATACCAAGAGAGGACTACTCAACATTCTGTCATAACGTACATGAGAAAAGGATCCCAGGAAGAACAGACATGTGTATATGTGTAAAAGAACCACATCTTCCACACCTACAACAAGCCAAACATTGTAATCAAACTTGCTGTAATAAAAAATAAAAAAATTAAATTAAAAACACGAACAAGAAGTAGTGATACAAACTTGAGGGGCTTTCTCCTGGCACATTCCATTCTAAATTGCAATCTAGAACACCACATCCACTGAGGCTCTCTTGCCCTAGTAACCAGATTTGGTAAGGGTGAACTTCTGCCACCTTGTGGCCGTTTCACACAACAGCAGCTTTAATCCCAGCGCTAATGGTCAGTAGATATTCAAAATCATTGCAGGCCTGTAAATGACACCTGCGCTGAAAACAAATCCTGGGGTCACATATCGACCAAAAAAATCAAAGGACGTCCATATTTCAAAACCACCGTTTCAAAAGGCATATTTTACGCACATTAGTGTTCTGCTTCTTTTCCTTTCTTTCCTTTTTTGTTAAAAAAATGGGAATGGAAAAAGACATCCCTTAGAATGGGCGAAAATCGTTGCAAACGAATCAATGGACAGAGGCTTAATCTCCAATATATATAAACAGCTCATGCAGCTTAATATTAAAAAAACAAACAACCCAATACAAAAATGGGCAGAAGATCTAAAGAGACGTTTCTTCAAAGAAGACACAGAGATGGCCAAGACACACATGAAAAGCTGCTCAACAGCACTAATTATTAGAGAAATGCAAATCAAAACTACAATGAGGTATCACCTCACACCTGTTAGAATCGGCATCATCAGAAACTCTACAAACAACCAATTCTGGGGAGGGTGTGGACAAAAGGAGCCCTCTTCCACTATTGGTGGGAATGTAAATTGATACAGTCACTATGGAGAAGAGTATGGAGTTTCCTTAAAAAAAGTAGAAATAGAATTACCATCTGATCCAGCAATCCCACTTCTGGGCATATACCCAGAGAAAACTGTAAATCAAAAAGGCATATTCACCACAATGTTCATTGCAGCACTATTTACAATAGCCAGGTAATGGAAGCAACGTAAATGCCCACAGACAGATGAATGGATAAAGATGTGGTACATATATAAAATGGAATATTACTCGGCCATAAAAAGGAATGAAACTGGGTCCTTTGTAGAGACATCGATGGATCGAGAGACTGTCATACAGGATGAAGTAAGTCAGAAAGAGGAAAACAAATATTGTATATTAATGCATATATGTGGAACCTAAAAAATGGTACAGATGAACTGGTTTGCAGGGAAGAAACAGAGACACAGAGGTAGAGAACAAACGTATGGACACCAAGTGTGGGAAGCCATGGGGTGGTGGTGGTGGGATGAGTTGGGAGATTGGGATTGACCTGTATACATGTATATGCATAAAATACATAACTAATAATAACGTGCTGTATAAAAAAAATAAATAAAATTAAATTTCAAAATTTTAAAAAATAAAATTTAAAAATAAAACAGAAAAAAGTTCTTCCCATCACACAGATGTACTTACAGGAATGAATTATTTCCATGCTTATATCTATAAATACATAAAAGAGGAATAAAAACCAACTTGAACCATAAAAGAAAAAAAAAACTGAACCCACGAGTTATAGAGAGGAAAACCCTATCAGGGCACTGCTCCAGCTGTCAACAATTCTGAATTTGGTCAGAGGTGGGGAACCATCTCCCATACAGCCAGCAACCCACACCCCACGCAAGGAACGTCCTCACTGCAAAGCTGGGGGAACGTGCCGTGGCTTCTGTGTGAAAACGCGAACTGAGCCCCAGGCCAGCTGTTGATGAACTGTTCCCACCCTTCCCAGGTAAAACACCTGAATATGTACAAGGGCTTGAAAGCCTATAGGAAAGCCCGTGGAGCCACACCAGCGACATCACGCAGGCCAACTTCGTGCCTGCAGGCCAGCCAGGGTGATCCTGGCCCCTGGTGCTCTTCCGGAGCTTTCCATTGCCCTGCCTGAGATACCCCTCCTGTCCCGGCCCCCACTGCGTTTTTCCTTCCTCACCTCTGTCCGGAGAGAAATACCAGCGGAAGGTATGGGTGACACATCCTCTTCTTTACATGTGGCAGCCTGGCAACTCCTGCAGAAAGGCCAGCAGAGCCCCACTCACAGTTGGCCACCCACCAAGCTGTGGCCACTCACTCCCTCCCACCAGCACAGCCCCGAGACTGCTGACGGGGCAGAGAATATGGAGTCAGGCACAGCTTCAGGGGCTATTGCTGCCTGGAAGGCTGTTTATATTGACCTCAACGAGGCACACCTGAGGAGGGCGGGCCGGCAAGGTAAGGCTGCCCAGGTCAGCTAATCCACAACCCGCAGGGAATCACATTGTTGAAAATGGACCTCTCTAAGGAAGAATAGAAGCCAAGGGAAAAAAGGACACAATGCCATTTGCAGCACCGTAGATGAGTCTAGAAGTAATCACGTGACTTGTAGTAAGACAGAAAGTGAAAGACACATATCATATCATATCACTTATAGGTGTTACCTATAAATGGATACCACGGCAGATATTTCCACGGAGAAGGGCAGTCACAGAATCATTAAACAAACTTATGGTTCACCAATGGAAAGGTGTGAGGATTGGTTTCATTATGATATCGGAGTTAACAGACATATACAAACACAGGTGACATATATAATCACCAAAGACCTACAGAATACCAAGAGAGGACTACTCAACATTCTGTCATAAGGTACATGGGAAAAGGATCCCAGGAAGAACAGACATCTGTATATGTGTAAAAGAACCACATCTTCCACACCTACAACAAGCCAAATATTGTAATCAAACTTGCTGTAATAAAAAATAAAAAAAATAAATTAAAAACAAGAAGAAGAAGTAGTGAGACAAACATGAGGGGCTTATTCCTGGCACATTCCATTCTAAATTCCAATCTAGAACACCACTTCCATTGAGGCTCTGTTGCCCTAGTAACCATATTTGGTTAGGGAGAACTGCTGCCACCTTGTGGCCGTTTCACACAACAGCAGCTTTAATCCCAGGGCTAATAGTCAGTTGATATTCAAAATCATTGCAGGCCTGTAAATGACACCTGCCCTGATAACAAATCCTGGGGTCACATATCGACCAAGAATTCAAAAGACGTCCATATTTCAAAATGACCGTTTCAAAAGGCAAGACTGGCCCTGGCGAACAGGGAGACTTGATATGCTGATGGGCGGGATGTAAGTTGCCAACTGCCTCACTGGAGGAGTGCATTGTGTTCCCTAAAACAAGTAAACAACAGAGCTACAGAGCCAAGGGCACTTCCAGTCTAGGGAATATACCTTGGGAAAACTGAAAATCCATAAGACAGAGCCACCCCCAAATTGAGGGCTGCACTGCTTACAAGAACCTCAACCTGGGTACAACTGAAATATCCCAGGAAATATAAAAATGGTTCCAAACATTGTGGAACTTACGTACGATGGAATATCCCTCAGCCACGAAATCAATGTCATAAGACCAGTAGCAGCAAAATGAGTGGATTCAGGTACGATGATTCTAAGTGAAAGAAGTCACACAGGAAAAGAAACTTATCATAAGATATCACTTAGGAAGATCCTGTAAACATGGCTACACATGAACTGAGTTAGGCAAGAGAACAGAGTCTCACATTTAGAAAACACTCTTATGCCTGCTTAAGGGGGAAGGAGAGGTGGGGTGATGCATCAAACCCGAGTTTGATATAAGCACAGGTACCGTTCCAAAAACCAACTATGGAATAGACAAGACCTACACCTTCCTCAGTGAAAGGGATTCAAAACCCCATATTTCCCGCAGAGGAATAGATCTGACTAGTAAGAATCTTAAAACCTATGTATTGATATGTCTCCGTAAGGGAATCAAGTGTGTCTAGACTGGCATAAACAGGGCAGCGAGAATCAGCTCAAACCCACTCTAAAAAGGAATTTCAAAAACAGAACAAAGAAACAGGGAAATTCTTCAAAATTCCTTCAGGGTCTCTGATGCAACCTGGAATGACCCTATCTACAATGACAGCTGGATGTGGCATAAGGCTGGACACTTGGGACTGAGAGGATTGGTGAGATTGGGTGAGCAAATGCAGACCCTTTAAAGCAATAATGCATGGCACCCATTCCATGGGTCCCAGCTCTCCAGGTTGAAGGGAATATTACTACAGCTATAACGTGTACGGGAAACCTAGAGAATGGACACACTGTGAATACGACAGGTTTCTAAAACTCAACGAAGAGCCCCTCTCCTGGTGCTCCGGTTTGACTTTCCAACTGCTTTCCTATCAATCTCCCAACTTGGAGAGACAGCCCCTTTAAGCTCCTGGTTCGCACAGGTTGCCAATTTGGCAGAGGATGAAAGGGAAGAGGGAGAACCAATGAGAGAGTAACCGCTAGGCATTTGGATGGGCACATGTCACTCTAATTTCCCGGCAGGAAGAAGAATTAACCAAAGTCTCAGCCACCCACCGGGAACCAGTATAGGTCCTGAACCAAAAGTTTGGACTTGCGTTCAGCTCACAAAAAAAGAGTTGAAAAATGGAGCTCATGGGCACAGCAATTCACAAACTGGCAGAGTAATCAAGGCCAACTATCGTCCAAAAATCTGTTGAGGGAAGGCAACGAGGCGGACTTGAAAGCGAGGCAGAATAGCAGGAAACAGATTTCAAGAGGTACGTTGGAATCGCCTGTAAAGCACAGGAAGAGGGGCACAACTTCGACAATGATGCACTTGGCCAAAAAGGGCGTATGCGTTTTCTCCTGAATATATTCAGGAGAAAATGCATACGCCCTTTTTGGCCAAGCAAGCAAGCGGGCAATGCAAATCTGCACTACACAGAAGTATCACTTCCCACCGGTCAAAAGGGACATCCACAAAATGTGTAAAAACCAGAAAGGCAAGACAGGCCCTGGAGAACAGGGAGCCTTGTTATGCTGATGGGCGGGATGTAAGTTGCCAACTGCCTCACTGGAGGAGTGCATTGTGTTCCCTAAAACAAGTAAACAACAGAGCTACAGAGCCAAGGGCACTTCCAGTCTAGGGAATATACCTTGGGAAAACTGAAAATCCATAAGACAGAGCCACCCCCAAATTGAGGGCTGCACTACTTACAAGAACCTCAACCTGGGTACACGTGAAATATCCCAGGCAATATAAAAATGGTTCCAAACAATGTGGAACTTACGTACGATGGAATATCCCTCAGCCACGAAATCAATGTCATAAGACCAGTAGCAGCAAAATGAGTGGATTCAGGTACGATGATTCTAAGTGAAAGAAGTCACACAGGAAAAGAAACTTATCATAAGATATCACTTAGGAAGATCCTGTAAACATGGCTACACATGAACTGAGTTAGGCAAGAGAACAGAGTCTCACATTTAGAAAACACTCTTATGCCTGCTTAAGGGGGAAGGAGAGGTGGGGTGATGCATCAAACCCGAGTTTGATATAAGCACAGGTACCGTTCCAAAAACCAACTATGGAATAGACAAGACTTACACCTTCCTCAGTGAAAGGGACTCAAAACCCCATATTTCCCGCAGAGGAATAGATCTGACTAGTAAGAATCTTAAAACCTATGTATTGATATGTCTCCGTAAGGGAATCAAGTGTGTCTAGACTGGCATAATCAGGGCAGCGAGAATCAGCTCAAACCCACTCTAAAAAGGAATTTCAAAAACAGAACAAAGAAACAGGGAAATTCTTCAAAATTCCTTCAGGGTCTCTGATGCAACCTGGAATGACCCTATCTACAATGACAGCTGGATGTGGCATAAGGCTGGACACTTGGGACTGAGAGGATTGGTGAGATTGGGTGAGCAAATGCAGACCCTTTAAAGCAATAATGCATGGCACCCATTCCATGGGTCCCAGCTCTCCAGGTTGAAGCGAATATTACTACAGCTATAACGTGTACGGGAAACCTAGAGAATGGACACACTGTGAATATGACAGGTTTCTAAAACTCAACGAAGAGCCCCTCTCCTGGTGCTCCGGTTTGACTTTCCAACTGCTTTCCTAGCAATCACCCAACTTGGAGAGACAGCCCCTTTAAGCTCCTGGTTCGCACAGGTTGCCAATTTGGCAGAGGATGAAAGGGAAGAGGGAGAACCAATGAGAGAGTAGCCGCTAGGCATTTGGATGGGCACATGTCACTCTAATTTCCCGGCAGGAAGAAGAATTAACCAAATTCTCAGCCACCCACCGGGAACCAGTATAGGTCCTGAACCAAAAGTTTGACTTGCGTTCAGCTCACAAAAAAAGAGTTGAAAAATGGAGCTCAGGGGCACAGCAATTCACAAACTGGCAGAGTAATCAAGGCCAACTATCGTCCAAAAATCTGTTGAGGGAAGGCAACGAGGCGGACTTGAAAGCGAGGCAGAATAGCAGGAAACAGATTTCAAGAGGTACGTTGGAATCGCCTGTAAAGCACAGGAAGAGGGGCACAACTTCGACAATGATGCACTTGGCCAAAAAGGGCGTATGCGTTTTCTCCTGAATATATTCAGGAGAAAACGCATACGCCCTTTTTGGCCAAGCAAGCAAGCGGGCAATGCAAATCTGCACTACACAGAAGTATCACTTCCCACCGGTCAAAAGGGACATCCACAAAATGTGTAAAAAACAGAAAGGCAAGACAGGCCCTGGAGAACAGGGAGCCTTGTTATGCTGATGGGCGGGATGTAAGTTGCCAACTGCCTCACTGGAGGAGTGCATTGTGTTCCCTAAAACAAGTAAACAACAGAGCTACAGAGCCAAGGGCACTTCCAGTCTAGGGAATATACCTTGGGAAAACTGAAAATCCATAAGACAGAGCCACCCCCAAATTGAGGGCTGCACTGCTTACAAGAACCTCAACCTGGGTACACCTGAAATATCCCAGGCAATATAAAAATGGTTCCAAACATTGTGGAACTTACGTACGATGGAATATCCCTCAGCCACGAAATCAATGTCATAAGACCAGTAGCAGCAAAATGAGTGGATTCAGGTACGATGATTCTAAGTGAAAGAAGTCACACAGGAAAAGAAACTTATCATAAGATATCACTTAGGAAGATCCTGTAAACATGGCTACACATGAACTGAGTTAGGCAAGAGAACAGAGTCTCACATTTAGAAAACACTCTTATGCCTGCTTAAGGGGGAAGGAGAGGTGGGGTGATGCATCAAACCCGAGTTTGATATAAGCACAGGTACCGTTCCAAAAACCAACTATGGAATAGACAAGACCTACACCTTCCTCAGTGAAAGGGACTCAAAACCCCATATTTCCCGCAGAGGAATAGATCTGACTAGTAAGAATCTTAAAACCTATGTACTGATATGTCTCCGTAAAGGAATCAAGTGTGTCTAGACTGGCATAAACAGGGCAGCGAGAATCAGCTCAAACCCACTCTAAAAAGGAATTTCAAAATCAGAACAAAGAAACAGGGAAATTCTTTACAATTCCTTCAGGGTCTCTGATGCAACCTGGAATGACCCTATCTACAATGACAGCTGGGTGTGGCATAAGGCTGGACACTTGGGACTGAGAGGATTGGTGAGATTGGGTGAGCAAATGCAGACCCTTTAAAGCAATAATGCATGGCACCCATTCCATGGGTCCCAGCTCTCCAGGTTGAAGGGAATATTACTACAGCTATAACGTGTACGGGAAACCTAGAGAATAGACACACTGTGAATACGACAGGTTTCTAAAACTCAACGAAGAGCCCCTCTCCTGGTGCTCCGGTTTGACTTTCCAACTGCTTTCCTAGCAATCTCCCAACTTGGAGAGACAGCCCCTTTAAGCTCTTGGTTCGCACAGGTTGCCAATTTGGCAGAGGATGAAAGGGAAGAGGGAGAACCAATGAGAGAGTAGCTGCTAGGCATTTGGATGGGCACATGTCACTCTAATTTCCCGGCAGGAAGAAGAATTCACCAAAGTCTCAGCCACCCACCGGGAACCAGTATAGGTCCTGAACCAAAAGTTTGGACTTGCGTTCAGCTCACAAAAAACGAGTTGAAAAATGGAGCTCAGGGGCACAGCAATTCACAAACTGGCAGAGTAATCAAGGCCAACTATCGTCCAAAAATCTGTTGAGGGAAGGCAACGAGGCGGACTTGAAAGCGAGGCAGAATAGCAGGAAACAGATTTCAAGAGGTACGTTGGAATCGCCTGTAAAGCACAGGAAGAGGGGCACAACTTCGACAATGATGCACTTGGCCAAAAAGGGCGTATGCGTTTTCTCCTGAATATATTCAGGAGAAAACGCATACGCCCTTTTTGGCCAAGCAAGCAAGCGGGCAATGCAAATCTGCACTACAAAGAAGTATCACTTCCCACCGGTCAAAAGGGACATCCACAAAATGTGTAAAAAACAGAAAGGCAAGACAGGCCCTGGAGAACAGGGAGCCCTGTTATGCTGATGGGCGGGATGTAAGTTGCCAACTGCCTCACTGGAGGAGTGCATTGTGTTCCCTAAAACAAGTAAACAACAGAGCTACAGAGCCAAGGGCACTTCCAGTCTAGGGAATATACCTTGGGAAAACTGAAAATCCATAAGACAGAGCCACCCCCAAATTGAGGGCTGCACTGCTTACAAGAACCTCAACCTGGGTACACCTGAAATATCCCAGGCAATATAAAAATGGTTCCAAACATTGTGGAACTTACGTACGATGGAATATCCCTCAGCCACGAAATCAATGTCATAAGACCAGTAGCAGCAAAATGAGTGGATTCAGGTACAATGATTCTAAGTGAAAGAAGTCACACAGGAAAAGAAACTTATCATAAGATATCACTTAGGAAGATCCTGTAAACATGGCTACACATGAACTGAGTTAGGCAAGAGAACAGAGTCTCACATTTAGAAAACACTCTTATGCCTGCTTAAGGGGGAAGGAGAGGTGGGGTGATGCATCAAACCCGAGTTTGATATAAGCACAGGTACCGTTCCAAAAACCAACTATGGAATAGACAAGACCTACACCTTCCTCAGTGAAAGGGACTCAAAATCCCATATTTCCCGCAGAGGAATAGATCTGACTAGTAAGAATCTTAAAACCTATGTATTGATATGTCTCCGTAAGGGAATCAAGTGTGTCTAGACTGGCATAAACAGGGCAGCGAGAATCAGCTCAAACCCACTCTAAAAAGGAATTTCAAAAACAGAACAAAGAAACAGGGAAATTCTTCAAAATTCCTTCAGGGTCTCTGATGCAACCTGGAATGACCCTATCTACAATGACAGCTGGATGTGGCATAAGGCTGGACACTTGGGACTGAGAGGATTGGTGAGATTGGGTGAGCAAATGCAGACCCTTTAAAGCAATAATGCATGGCACCCATTCCATGGGTCCCAGCTCTCCAGGTTGAAGCGAATATTACTACAGCTATAACGTGTATGGGAAACCTAGAGAATGGACACACTGTGAATACGACAGGTTTCTAAAACTCAACGAAGAGCCCCTCTCCTGGTGCTCCGGTTTGACTTTCCAACTGCTTTCCTATCAATCTCCCAACTTGGAGAGACAGCCCCTTTAAGCTCCTGGTTCGCACAGGTTGCCAATTTGGCAGAGGATGAAAGGGAAGAGGGAGAACCAATGAGAGAGTAGCTGCTAGGCATTTGGATGGGCACATGTCACTCTAATTTCCCGGCAGGAAGAAGAATTAACCAAAGTCTCAGCCACCCACCGGGAACCAGTATAGGTCCTGAACCAAAAGTTTGGACTTGCGTTCAGCTCACAAAAAACGAGTTGAAAAATGGAGCTCAGGGGCACAGCAATTCACAAACTGGCAGAGTAATCAAGGCCAACTATCGTCCAAAAATCTGTTGAGGGAAGGCAACGAGGCGGACTTGAAAGCGAGGCAGAATAGCAGGAAACAGATTTCAAGAGGTACGTTGGAATCGCCTGTAAAGCACAGGAAGAGGGGCACAACTTCGACAATGATGCACTTGGCCAAAAAGGGCGTATGCGTTTTCTCCTGAATATATTCAGGAGAAAACGCATACGCCCTTTTTGGCCAAGCAAGCAAGCGGGCAATGCAAATCTGCACTACAAAGAAGTATCACTTCCCACCGGTCAAAAGGGACATCCACAAAATGTGTAAAAAACAGAAAGGCAAGACAGGCCCTGGAGAACAGGGAGCCCTGTTATGCTGATGGGCGGGATGTAAGTTGCCAACTGCCTCACTGGAGGAGTGCATTGTGTTCCCTAAAACAAGTAAACAACAGAGCTACAGAGCCAAGGGCACTTCCAGTCTAGGGAATATACCTTGGGAAAACTGAAAATCCATAAGACAGAGCCACCCCCAAATTGAGGGCTGCACTGCTTACAAGAACCTCAACCTGGGTACACCTGAAATATCCCAGGCAATATAAAAATGGTTCCAAACATTGTGGAACTTACGTACGATGGAATATCCCTCAGCCACGAAATCAATGTCATAAGACCAGTAGCAGCAAAATGAGTGGATTCAGGTACGATGATTCTAAGTGAAAGAAGTCACACAGGAAAAGAAACTTATCATAAGATATCACTTAGGAAGATCCTGTAAACATGGCTACACATGAACTGAGTTAGGCAAGAGAACAGAGTCTCACATTTAGAAAACACTCTTATGCCTGCTTAAGGGGGAAGGAGAGGTGGGGTGATGCATCAAACCCGAGTTTGATATAAGCACAGGTTCCGTTCCAAAAACCAACTATGGAATAGACAAGACCTACACCTTCCTCAGTGAAAGGGACTCAAAACCCCATATTTCCCGCAGAGGAATAGATCTGACTAGTAAGAATCTTAAAACCTATGTATTGATATGTCTCCGTAAGGGAATCAAGTGTGTCTAGACTGGCATAAACAGGGCAGCGAGAATCAGCTCAAACCCACTCTAAAAAGGAATTTCAAAAACAGAACAAAGAAACAGGGAAATTCTTCAAAATTCCTTCAGGGTCTCTGATGCAACCTGGAATGACCCTATCTACAATGACAGCTGGATGTGGCATAAGGCTGGACCCTTGGGACTGAGAGGATTGGTGAGATTGGGTGAGCAAATGCAGACCCTTTAAAGCAATAATGCATGGCACCCATTCCATGGGTCCCAGCTCTCCAGGTTGAAGCGAATATTACTACAGCTATAACGTGTATGGGAAACCTAGAGAATGGACACACTGTGAATACGACAGGTTTCTAAAACTCAACGAAGAGCCCCTCTCCTGGTGCTCCGGTTTGACTTTCCAACTGCTTTCCTATCAATCTCCCAACTTGGAGAGACAGCCCCTTTAAGCTCCTGGTTCGCACAGGTTGCCAATTTGGCAGAGGATGAAAGGGAAGAGGGAGAACCAATGAGAGAGTAGCTGCTAGGCATTTGGATGGGCACATGTCACTCTAATTTCCCGGCAGGAAGAAGAATTAACCAAAGTCTCAGCCACCCACCGGGAACCAGTATAGGTCCTGAACCAAAAGTTTGGACTTGCGTTCAGCTCACAAAAAACGAGTTGAAAAATGGAGCTCAGGGGCACAGCAATTCACAAACTGGCAGAGTAATCAAGGCCAACTATCGTCCAAAAATCTGTTGAGGGAAGGCAACGAGGCGGACTTGAAAGCGAGGCAGAATAGCAGGAAACAGATTTCAAGAGGTACGTTGGAATCGCCTGTAAAGCACAGGAAGAGGGGCACAACTTCGACAATGATGCACTTGGCCAAAAAGGGCGTATGCGTTTTCTCCTGAATATATTCAGGAGAAAACGCATACGCCCTTTTTGGCCAAGCAAGCAAGCGGGCAATGCAAATCTGCACTACAAAGAAGTATCACTTCCCACCGGTCAAAAGGGACATCCACAAAATGTGTAAAAAACAGAAAGGCAAGACAGGCCCTGGAGAACAGGGAGCCCTGTTATGCTGATGGGGGGGATGTAAGTTGCCAACTGCCTCACTGGAGGAGTGCATTGTGTTCCCTAAAACAAGTAAACAACAGAGCTACAGAGCCAAGGGCACTTCCAGTCTAGGGAATATACCTTGGGAAAACTGAAAATCCATAAGACAGAGCCACCCCCAAATTGAGGGCTGCACTGCTTACAAGAACCTCAACCTGGGTACACCTGAAATATCCCAGGAAATATAAAAATGGTTCCAAACATTGTGGAACTTACGTACGATGGAATATCCCTCAGCCACGAAATCAATGTCATAAGACCAGTAGCAGCAAAATGAGTGGATTCAGGTACGATGATTCTAAGTGAAAGAAGTCACACAGGAAAAGAAACTTATCATAAGATATCACTTAGGAAGATCCTGTAAACATGGCTACACATGAACTGAGTTAGGCAAGAGAACAGAGTCTCACATTTAGAAAACACTCTTATGCCTGCTTAAGGGGGAAGGAGAGGTGGGGTGATGCATCAAACCCGAGTTTGATATAAGCACAGGTTCCGTTCCAAAAACCAACTATGGAATAGACAAGACCTACACCTTCCTCAGTGAAAGGGACTCAAAACCCCATATTTCCCGCAGAGGAATAGATCTGACTAGTAAGAATCTTAAAACCTATGTATTGATATGTCTCCGTAAGGGAATCAAGTGTGTCTAGACTGGCATAAACAGGGCAGCGAGAATCAGCTCAAACCCACTCTAAAAAGGAATTTCAAAAACAGAACAAAGAAACAGGGAAATTCTTCAAAATTCCTTCAGGGTCTCCGATGCAACCTGGAATGACCCTATCTACAATGACAGCTGGATATGGCATAAGGCTGGACACTTGGGACTGAGAGGATTGGTGAGATTGGGTGAGCAAATGCAGACCCTTTAAAGCAATAATGCATGGCACCCATTCCATGGGTCCCAGCTCTCCATGTTGAAGCGAATATTACTACAGCTATAACGTGTACGGGAAACCTAGAGAATGGACACACTGTGAATACGACAGGTTTCTAAAACTCAACGAAGAGCCCCTCTCCTGGTGCTCCGGTTTGACTTTCCAACTGCTTTCCTATCAATCTCCCAACTTGGAGAGACAGCCCCTTTAAGCTCCTGGTTCGCACAGGTTGCCAATTTGGCAGAGGATGAAAGGGAAGAGGGAGAACCAATGAGAGAGTAGCTGCTAGGCATTTGGATGGGGACATGTCACTCTAATTTCCCGGCAGGAAGAAGAATTAACCAAAGTCTCAGCCACCCACCGGGAACCAGTATAGGTCCTGAACCAAAAGTTTGGACTTGCGTTCAGCTCACAAAAAACGAGTTGAAAAATGGAGCTCAGGGGCACAGCAATTCACAAACTGGCAGAGTAATCAAGGCCAACTATCGTCCAAAAATCTGTTGAGGGAAGGCAACGAGGCGGACTTGAAAGCGAGGCAGAATAGCAGGAAACAGATTTCAAGAGGTACGTTGGAATCGCCTGTAAAGCACAGGAAGAGGGGCACAACTTCGACAATGATGCACTTGGCCAAAAAGGGCGTATGCGTTTTCTCCTGAATATATTCAGGAGAAAACGCATACGCCCTTTTTGGCCAAGCAAGCAAGCGGGCAATGCAAATCTGCACTACAAAGAAGTATCACTTCCCACCGGTCAAAAGGGACATCCACAAAATGTGTAAAAAACAGAAAGGCAAGACAGGCCCTGGAGAACAGGGAGCCCTGTTATGCTGATGGGGGGGATGTAAGTTGCCAACTGCCTCACTGGAGGAGTGCATTGTGTTCCCTAAAACAAGTAAACAACAGAGCTACAGAGCCAAGGGCACTTCCAGTCTAGGGAATATACCTTGGGAAAACTGAAAATCCATAAGACAGAGCCACCCCCAAATTGAGGGCTGCACTGCTTACAAGAACCTCAACCTGGGTACACCTGAAATATCCCAGGCAATATAAAAATGGTTCCAAACATTGTGGAACTTACGTACGATGGAATATCCCTCAGCCACGAAATCAATGTCATAAGACCAGTAGCAGCAAAATGAGTGGATTCAGGTACGATGATTCTAAGTGAAAGAAGTCACACAGGAAAAGAAACTTATCATAAGATATCACTTAGGAAGATCCTGTAAACATGGCTACACATGAACTGAGTTAGGCAAGAGAACAGAGTCTCACATTTAGAAAACACTCTTATGCCTGCTTAAGGGGGAAGGAGAGGTGGGGTGATGCATCAAACCCGAGTTTGATATAAGCACAGGTACCGTTCCAAAAACCAACTATGGAATAGACAAGACCTACACCTTCCTCAGTGAAAGGGACTCAAAACCCCATATTTCCCGCAGAGGAATAGATCTGACTAGTAAGAATCTTAAAACCTATGTATTGATATGTCTCCGTAAGGGAATCAAGTGTGTCTAGACTGGCATAAACATGGCAGCGAGAATCAGCTCAAACCCACTCTAAAAAGGAATTTCAAAAACAGAACAAAGAAACAGGGAAATTCTTCAAAATTCCTTCAGGGTCTCCGATGCAACCTGGAATGACACTATCTACAATGACAGCTGGATGTGGCATAAGGCTGGACCCTTGGGACTGAGAGGATTGGTGAGATTGGGTGAGCAAATGCAGACCCTTTAAAGCAATAATGCATGGCACCCATTCCATGGGTCCCAGCTCTCCATGTTGAAGCGAATATTACTACAGCTATAACGTGTACGGGAAACCTAGAGAATGGACACACTGTGAATACGACAGGTTTCTAAAACTCAACGAAGAGCCCCTCTCCTGGTGCTCCGGTTTGACTTTCCAACTGCTTTCCTATCAATCTCCCAACTTGGAGAGACAGCCCCTTTAAGCTCCTGGTTCGCACAGGTTGCCAATTTGGCAGAGGATGAAAGGGAAGAGGGAGAACCAATGAGAGAGTAGCTGCTAGGCATTTGGATGGGGACATGTCACTCTAATTTCCCGGCAGGAAGAAGAATTAACCAAAGTCTCAGCCACCCACCGGGAACCAGTATAGGTCCTGAACCAAAAGTTTGGACTTGCGTTCAGCTCACAAAAAACGAGTTGAAAAATGGAGCTCAGGGGCACAGCAATTCACAAACTGGCAGAGTAATCAAGGCCAACTATCGTCCAAAAATCTGTTGAGGGAAGGCAACGAGGCGGACTTGAAAGCGAGGCAGAATAGCAGGAAACAGATTTCAAGAGGTACGTTGGAATCGCCTGTAAAGCACAGGAAGAGGGGCACAACTTCGACAATGATGCACTTGGCCAAAAAGGGCGTATGCGTTTTCTCCTGAATATATTCAGGAGAAAACGCATACGCCCTTTTTGGCCAAGCAAGCAAGCGGGCAATGCAAATCTGCACTACAAAGAAGTATCACTTCCCACCGGTCAAAAGGGACATCCACAAAATGTGTAAAAAACAGAAAGGCAAGACAGGCCCTGGAGAACAGGGAGCCCTGTTATGCTGATGGGCGGGATGTAAGTTGCCAACTGCCTCACTGGAGGAGTGCATTGTGTTCCCTAAAACAAGTAAACAACAGAGCTACAGAGCCAAGGGCACTTCCAGTCTAGGGAATATACCTTGGGAAAACTGAAAATCCATAAGACAGAGCCACCCCCAAATTGAGGGCTGCACTGCTTACAAGAACCTCAACCTGGGTACACCTGAAATATCCCAGGCAATATAAAAATGGTTCCAAACATTGTGGAACTTACGTACGATGGAATATCCCTCAGCCACGAAATCAATGTCATAAGACCAGTAGCAGCAAAATGAGTGGATTCAGGTACGATGATTCTAAGTGAAAGAAGTCACACAGGAAAAGAAACTTATCATAAGATATCACTTAGGAAGATCCTGTAAACATGGCTACACATGAACTGAGTTAGGCAAGAGAACAGAGTCTCACATTTAGAAAACACTCTTATGCCTGCTTAAGGGGGAAGGAGAGGTGGGGTGATGCATCAAACCCGAGTTTGATATAAGCACAGGTACCGTTCCAAAAACCAACTATGGAATAGACAAGACTTACACCTTCCTCAGTGAAAGGGACTCAAAACCCCATATTTCCCGCAGAGGAATAGATCTGACTAGTAAGAATCTTAAAACCTATGTATTGATATGTCTCCGTAAGGGAATCAAGTGTGTCTAGACTGGCATAATCAGGGCAGCGAGAATCAGCTCAAACCCACTCTAAAAAGGAATTTCAAAAACAGAACAAAGAAACAGGGAAATTCTTCAAAATTCCTTCAGGGTCTCTGATGCAACCTGGAATGACCCTATCTACAATGACAGCTGGATGTGGCATAAGGCTGGACACTTGGGACTGAGAGGATTGGTGAGATTGGGTGAGCAAATGCAGACCCTTTAAAGCAATAATGCATGGCACCCATTCCATGGGTCCCAGCTCTCCAGGTTGAAGCGAATATTACTACAGCTATAACGTGTACGGGAAACCTAGAGAATGGACACACTGTGAATATGACAGGTTTCTAAAACTCAACGAAGAGCCCCTCTCCTGGTGCTCCGGTTTGACTTTCCAACTGCTTTCCTAGCAATCACCCAACTTGGAGAGACAGCCCCTTTAAGCTCCTGGTTCGCACAGGTTGCCAATTTGGCAGAGGATGAAAGGGAAGAGGGAGAACCAATGAGAGAGTAGCCGCTAGGCATTTGGATGGGCACATGTCACTCTAATTTCCCGGCAGGAAGAAGAATTAACCAAATTCTCAGCCACCCACCGGGAACCAGTATAGGTCCTGAACCAAAAGTTTGACTTGCGTTCAGCTCACAAAAAAAGAGTTGAAAAATGGAGCTCAGGGGCACAGCAATTCACAAACTGGCAGAGTAATCAAGGCCAACTATCGTCCAAAAATCTGTTGAGGGAAGGCAACGAGGCGGACTTGAAAGCGAGGCAGAATAGCAGGAAACAGATTTCAAGAGGTACGTTGGAATCGCCTGTAAAGCACAGGAAGAGGGGCACAACTTCGACAATGATGCACTTGGCCAAAAAGGGCGTATGCGTTTTCTCCTGAATATATTCAGGAGAAAACGCATACGCCCTTTTTGGCCAAGCAAGCAAGCGGGCAATGCAAATCTGCACTACACAGAAGTATCACTTCCCACCGGTCAAAAGGGACATCCACAAAATGTGTAAAAAACAGAAAGGCAAGACAGGCCCTGGAGAACAGGGAGCCTTGTTATGCTGATGGGCGGGATGTAAGTTGCCAACTGCCTCACTGGAGGAGTGCATTGTGTTCCCTAAAACAAGTAAACAACAGAGCTACAGAGCCAAGGGCACTTCCAGTCTAGGGAATATACCTTGGGAAAACTGAAAATCCATAAGACAGAGCCACCCCCAAATTGAGGGCTGCACTGCTTACAAGAACCTCAACCTGGGTACACCTGAAATATCCCAGGCAATATAAAAATGGTTCCAAACATTGTGGAACTTACGTACGATGGAATATCCCTCAGCCACGAAATCAATGTCATAAGACCAGTAGCAGCAAAATGAGTGGATTCAGGTACGATGATTCTAAGTGAAAGAAGTCACACAGGAAAAGAAACTTATCATAAGATATCACTTAGGAAGATCCTGTAAACATGGCTACACATGAACTGAGTTAGGCAAGAGAACAGAGTCTCACATTTAGAAAACACTCTTATGCCTGCTTAAGGGGGAAGGAGAGGTGGGGTGATGCATCAAACCCGAGTTTGATATAAGCACAGGTACCGTTCCAAAAACCAACTATGGAATAGACAAGACCTACACCTTCCTCAGTGAAAGGGACTCAAAACCCCATATTTCCCGCAGAGGAATAGATCTGACTAGTAAGAATCTTAAAACCTATGTACTGATATGTCTCCGTAAAGGAATCAAGTGTGTCTAGACTGGCATAAACAGGGCAGCGAGAATCAGCTCAAACCCACTCTAAAAAGGAATTTCAAAATCAGAACAAAGAAACAGGGAAATTCTTTACAATTCCTTCAGGGTCTCTGATGCAACCTGGAATGACCCTATCTACAATGACAGCTGGGTGTGGCATAAGGCTGGACACTTGGGACTGAGAGGATTGGTGAGATTGGGTGAGCAAATGCAGACCCTTTAAAGCAATAATGCATGGCACCCATTCCATGGGTCCCAGCTCTCCAGGTTGAAGGGAATATTACTACAGCTATAACGTGTACGGGAAACCTAGAGAATAGACACACTGTGAATACGACAGGTTTCTAAAACTCAACGAAGAGCCCCTCTCCTGGTGCTCCGGTTTGACTTTCCAACTGCTTTCCTAGCAATCTCCCAACTTGGAGAGACAGCCCCTTTAAGCTCTTGGTTCGCACAGGTTGCCAATTTGGCAGAGGATGAAAGGGAAGAGGGAGAACCAATGAGAGAGTAGCTGCTAGGCATTTGGATGGGCACATGTCACTCTAATTTCCCGGCAGGAAGAAGAATTCACCAAAGTCTCAGCCACCCACCGGGAACCAGTATAGGTCCTGAACCAAAAGTTTGGACTTGCGTTCAGCTCACAAAAAACGAGTTGAAAAATGGAGCTCAGGGGCACAGCAATTCACAAACTGGCAGAGTAATCAAGGCCAACTATCGTCCAAAAATCTGTTGAGGGAAGGCAACGAGGCGGACTTGAAAGCGAGGCAGAATAGCAGGAAACAGATTTCAAGAGGTACGTTGGAATCGCCTGTAAAGCACAGGAAGAGGGGCACAACTTCGACAATGATGCACTTGGCCAAAAAGGGCGTATGCGTTTTCTCCTGAATATATTCAGGAGAAAACGCATACGCCCTTTTTGGCCAAGCAAGCAAGCGGGCAATGCAAATCTGCACTACAAAGAAGTATCACTTCCCACCGGTCAAAAGGGACATCCACAAAATGTGTAAAAAACAGAAAGGCAAGACAGGCCCTGGAGAACAGGGAGCCCTGTTATGCTGATGGGCGGGATGTAAGTTGCCAACTGCCTCACTGGAGGAGTGCATTGTGTTCCCTAAAACAAGTAAACAACAGAGCTACAGAGCCAAGGGCACTTCCAGTCTAGGGAATATACCTTGGGAAAACTGAAAATCCATAAGACAGAGCCACCCCCAAATTGAGGGCTGCACTGCTTACAAGAACCTCAACCTGGGTACACCTGAAATATCCCAGGCAATATAAAAATGGTTCCAAACATTGTGGAACTTACGTACGATGGAATATCCCTCAGCCACGAAATCAATGTCATAAGACCAGTAGCAGCAAAATGAGTGGATTCAGGTACGATGATTCTAAGTGAAAGAAGTCACACAGGAAAAGAAACTTATCATAAGATATCACTTAGGAAGATCCTGTAAACATGGCTACACATGAACTGAGTTAGGCAAGAGAACAGAGTCTCACATTTAGAAAACACTCTTATGCCTGCTTAAGGGGGAAGGAGAGGTGGGGTGATGCATCAAACCCGAGTTTGATATAAGCACAGGTACCGTTCCAAAAACCAACTATGGAATAGACAAGACCTACACCTTCCTCAGTGAAAGGGACTCAAAATCCCATATTTCCCGCAGAGGAATAGATCTGACTAGTAAGAATCTTAAAACCTATGTATTGATATGTCTCCGTAAGGGAATCAAGTGTGTCTAGACTGGCATAAACAGGGCAGCGAGAATCAGCTCAAACCCACTCTAAAAAGGAATTTCAAAAACAGAACAAAGAAACAGGGAAATTCTTCAAAATTCCTTCAGGGTCTCTGATGCAACCTGGAATGACCCTATCTACAATGACAGCTGGATGTGGCATAAGGCTGGACCCTTGGGACTGAGAGGATTGGTGAGATTGGGTGAGCAAATGCAGACCCTTTAAAGCAATAATGCATGGCACCCATTCCATGGGTCCCAGCTCTCCAGGTTGAAGCGAATATTACTACAGCTATAACGTGTACGGGAAACCTAGAGAATGGACACACTGTGAATACGACAGGTTTCTAAAACTCAACGAAGAGCCCCTCTCCTGGTGCTCCGGTTTGACTTTCCAACTGCTTTCCTATCAATCTCCCAACTTGGAGAGACAGCCCCTTTAAGCTCCTGGTTCGCACAGGTTGCCAATTTGGCAGAGGATGAAAGGGAAGAGGGAGAACCAATGAGAGAGTAGCTGCTAGGCATTTGGATGGGCACATGTCACTCTAATTTCCCGGCAGGAAGAAGAATTAACCAAAGTCTCAGCCACCCACCGGGAACCAGTATAGGTCCTGAACCAAAAGTTTGGACTTGCGTTCAGCTCACAAAAAACGAGTTGAAAAATGGAGCTCAGGGGCACAGCAATTCACAAACTGGCAGAGTAATCAAGGCCAACTATCGTCCAAAAATCTGTTGAGGGAAGGCAACGAGGCGGACTTGAAAGCGAGGCAGAATAGCAGGAAACAGATTTCAAGAGGTACGTTGGAATCGCCTGTAAAGCACAGGAAGAGGGGCACAACTTCGACAATGATGCACTTGGCCAAAAAGGGCGTATGCGTTTTCTCCTGAATATATTCAGGAGAAAACGCATACGCCCTTTTTGGCCAAGCAAGCAAGCGGGCAATGCAAATCTGCACTACAAAGAAGTATCACTTCCCACCGGTCAAAAGGGACATCCACAAAATGTGTAAAAAACAGAAAGGCAAGACAGGCCCTGGAGAACAGGGAGCCCTGTTATGCTGATGGGCGGGATGTAAGTTGCCAACTGCCTCACTGGAGGAGTGCATTGTGTTCCCTAAAACAAGTAAACAACAGAGCTACAGAGCCAAGGGCACTTCCAGTCTAGGGAATATACCTTGGGAAAACTGAAAATCCATAAGACAGAGCCACCCCCAAATTGAGGGCTGCACTGCTTACAAGAACCTCAACCTGGGTACACCTGAAATATCCCAGGCAATATAAAAATGGTTCCAAACATTGTGGAACTTACGTACGATGGAATATCCCTCAGCCACGAAATCAATGTCATAAGACCAGTAGCAGCAAAATGAGTGGATTCAGGTACGATGATTCTAAGTGAAAGAAGTCACACAGGAAAAGAAACTTATCATAAGATATCACTTAGGAAGATCCTGTAAACATGGCTACACATGAACTGAGTTAGGCAAGAGAACAGAGTCTCACATTTAGAAAACACTCTTATGCCTGCTTAAGGGGGAAGGAGAGGTGGGGTGATGCATCAAACCCGAGTTTGATATAAGCACAGGTACCGTTCCAAAAACCAACTATGGAATAGACAAGACCTACACCTTCCTCAGTGAAAGGGACTCAAAACCCCATATTTCCCGCAGAGGAATAGATCTGACTAGTAAGAATCTTAAAACCTATGTATTGATATGTCTCCGTAAGGGAATCAAGTGTGTCTAGACTGGCATAAACAGGGCAGCGAGAATCAGCTCAAACCCACTCTAAAAAGGAATTTCAAAAACAGAACAAAGAAACAGGGAAATTCTTCAAAATTCCTTCAGGGTCTCTGATGCAACCTGGAATGACCCTATCTACAATGACAGCTGGATGTGGCATAAGGCTGGACCCTTGGGACTGAGAGGATTGGTGAGATTGGGTGAGCAAATGCAGACCCTTTAAAGCAATAATGCATGGCACCCATTCCATGGGTCCCAGCTCTCCAGGTTGAAGCGAATATTACTACAGCTATAACGTGTATGGGAAACCTAGAGAATGGACACACTGTGAATACGACAGGTTTCTAAAACTCAACGAAGAGCCCCTCTCCTGGTGCTCCGGTTTGACTTTCCAACTGCTTTCCTATCAATCTCCCAACTTGGAGAGACAGCCCCTTTAAGCTCCTGGTTCGCACAGGTTGCCAATTTGGCAGAGGATGAAAGGGAAGAGGGAGAACCAATGAGAGAGTAGCTGCTAGGCATTTGGATGGGCACATGTCACTCTAATTTCCCGGCAGGAAGAAGAATTAACCAAAGTCTCAGCCACCCACCGGGAACCAGTATAGGTCCTGAACCAAAAGTTTGGACTTGCGTTCAGCTCACAAAAAACGAGTTGAAAAATGGAGCTCAGGGGCACAGCAATTCACAAACTGGCAGAGTAATCAAGGCCAACTATCGTCCAAAAATCTGTTGAGGGAAGGCAACGAGGCGGACTTGAAAGCGAGGCAGAATAGCAGGAAACAGATTTCAAGAGGTACGTTGGAATCGCCTGTAAAGCACAGGAAGAGGGGCACAACTTCGACAATGATGCACTTGGCCAAAAAGGGCGTATGCGTTTTCTCCTGAATATATTCAGGAGAAAACGCATACGCCCTTTTTGGCCAAGCAAGCAAGCGGGCAATGCAAATCTGCACTACAAAGAAGTATCACTTCCCACCGGTCAAAAGGGACATCCACAAAATGTGTAAAAAACAGAAAGGCAAGACAGGCCCTGGAGAACAGGGAGCCCTGTTATGCTGATGGGGGGGATGTAAGTTGCCAACTGCCTCACTGGAGGAGTGCATTGTGTTCCCTAAAACAAGTAAACAACAGAGCTACAGAGCCAAGGGCACTTCCAGTCTAGGGAATATACCTTGGGAAAACTGAAAATCCATAAGACAGAGCCACCCCCAAATTGAGGGCTGCACTGCTTACAAGAACCTCAACCTGGGTACACCTGAAATATCCCAGGAAATATAAAAATGGTTCCAAACATTGTGGAACTTACGTACGATGGAATATCCCTCAGCCACGAAATCAATGTCATAAGACCAGTAGCAGCAAAATGAGTGGATTCAGGTACGATGATTCTAAGTGAAAGAAGTCACACAGGAAAAGAAACTTATCATAAGATATCACTTAGGAAGATCCTGTAAACATGGCTACACATGAACTGAGTTAGGCAAGAGAACAGAGTCTCACATTTAGAAAACACTCTTATGCCTGCTTAAGGGGGAAGGAGAGGTGGGGTGATGCATCAAACCCGAGTTTGATATAAGCACAGGTTCCGTTCCAAAAACCAACTATGGAATAGACAAGACCTACACCTTCCTCAGTGAAAGGGACTCAAAACCCCATATTTCCCGCAGAGGAATAGATCTGACTAGTAAGAATCTTAAAACCTATGTATTGATATGTCTCCGTAAGGGAATCAAGTGTGTCTAGACTGGCATAAACAGGGCAGCGAGAATCAGCTCAAACCCACTCTAAAAAGGAATTTCAAAAACAGAACAAAGAAACAGGGAAATTCTTCAAAATTCCTTCAGGGTCTCCGATGCAACCTGGAATGACCCTATCTACAATGACAGCTGGATATGGCATAAGGCTGGACACTTGGGACTGAGAGGATTGGTGAGATTGGGTGAGCAAATGCAGACCCTTTAAAGCAATAATGCATGGCACCCATTCCATGGGTCCCAGCTCTCCATGTTGAAGCGAATATTACTACAGCTATAACGTGTACGGGAAACCTAGAGAATGGACACACTGTGAATACGACAGGTTTCTAAAACTCAACGAAGAGCCCCTCTCCTGGTGCTCCGGTTTGACTTTCCAACTGCTTTCCTATCAATCTCCCAACTTGGAGAGACAGCCCCTTTAAGCTCCTGGTTCGCACAGGTTGCCAATTTGGCAGAGGATGAAAGGGAAGAGGGAGAACCAATGAGAGAGTAGCTGCTAGGCATTTGGATGGGGACATGTCACTCTAATTTCCCGGCAGGAAGAAGAATTAACCAAAGTCTCAGCCACCCACCGGGAACCAGTATAGGTCCTGAACCAAAAGTTTGGACTTGCGTTCAGCTCACAAAAAACGAGTTGAAAAATGGAGCTCAGGGGCACAGCAATTCACAAACTGGCAGAGTAATCAAGGCCAACTATCGTCCAAAAATCTGTTGAGGGAAGGCAACGAGGCGGACTTGAAAGCGAGGCAGAATAGCAGGAAACAGATTTCAAGAGGTACGTTGGAATCGCCTGTAAAGCACAGGAAGAGGGGCACAACTTCGACAATGATGCACTTGGCCAAAAAGGGCGTATGCGTTTTCTCCTGAATATATTCAGGAGAAAACGCATACGCCCTTTTTGGCCAAGCAAGCAAGCGGGCAATGCAAATCTGCACTACAAAGAAGTATCACTTCCCACCGGTCAAAAGGGACATCCACAAAATGTGTAAAAAACAGAAAGGCAAGACAGGCCCTGGAGAACAGGGAGCCCTGTTATGCTGATGGGGGGGATGTAAGTTGCCAACTGCCTCACTGGAGGAGTGCATTGTGTTCCCTAAAACAAGTAAACAACAGAGCTACAGAGCCAAGGGCACTTCCAGTCTAGGGAATATACCTTGGGAAAACTGAAAATCCATAAGACAGAGCCACCCCCAAATTGAGGGCTGCACTGCTTACAAGAACCTCAACCTGGGTACACCTGAAATATCCCAGGCAATATAAAAATGGTTCCAAACATTGTGGAACTTACGTACGATGGAATATCCCTCAGCCACGAAATCAATGTCATAAGACCAGTAGCAGCAAAATGAGTGGATTCAGGTACGATGATTCTAAGTGAAAGAAGTCACACAGGAAAAGAAACTTATCATAAGATATCACTTAGGAAGATCCTGTAAACATGGCTACACATGAACTGAGTTAGGCAAGAGAACAGAGTCTCACATTTAGAAAACACTCTTATGCCTGCTTAAGGGGGAAGGAGAGGTGGGGTGATGCATCAAACCCGAGTTTGATATAAGCACAGGTACCGTTCCAAAAACCAACTATGGAATAGACAAGACCTACACCTTCCTCAGTGAAAGGGACTCAAAACCCCATATTTCCCGCAGAGGAATAGATCTGACTAGTAAGAATCTTAAAACCTATGTATTGATATGTCTCCGTAAGGGAATCAAGTGTGTCTAGACTGGCATAAACATGGCAGCGAGAATCAGCTCAAACCCACTCTAAAAAGGAATTTCAAAAACAGAACAAAGAAACAGGGAAATTCTTCAAAATTCCTTCAGGGTCTCCGATGCAACCTGGAATGACACTATCTACAATGACAGCTGGATGTGGCATAAGGCTGGACCCTTGGGACTGAGAGGATTGGTGAGATTGGGTGAGCAAATGCAGACCCTTTAAAGCAATAATGCATGGCACCCATTCCATGGGTCCCAGCTCTCCATGTTGAAGCGAATATTACTACAGCTATAACGTGTACGGGAAACCTAGAGAATGGACACACTGTGAATACGACAGGTTTCTAAAACTCAACGAAGAGCCCCTCTCCTGGTGCTCCGGTTTGACTTTCCAACTGCTTTCCTATCAATCTCCCAACTTGGAGAGACAGCCCCTTTAAGCTCCTGGTTCGCACAGGTTGCCAATTTGGCAGAGGATGAAAGGGAAGAGGGAGAACCAATGAGAGAGTAGCTGCTAGGCATTTGGATGGGGACATGTCACTCTAATTTCCCGGCAGGAAGAAGAATTAACCAAAGTCTCAGCCACCCACCGGGAACCAGTATAGGTCCTGAACCAAAAGTTTGGACTTGCGTTCAGCTCACAAAAAACGAGTTGAAAAATGGAGCTCAGGGGCACAGCAATTCACAAACTGGCAGAGTAATCAAGGCCAACTATCGTCCAAAAATCTGTTGAGGGAAGGCAACGAGGCGGACTTGAAAGCGAGGCAGAATAGCAGGAAACAGATTTCAAGAGGTACGTTGGAATCGCCTGTAAAGCACAGGAAGAGGGGCACAACTTCGACAATGATGCACTTGGCCAAAAAGGGCGTATGCGTTTTCTCCTGAATATATTCAGGAGAAAACGCATACGCCCTTTTTGGCCAAGCAAGCAAGCGGGCAATGCAAATCTGCACTACAAAGAAGTATCACTTCCCACCGGTCAAAAGGGACATCCACAAAATGTGTAAAAAACAGAAAGGCAAGACAGGCCCTGGAGAACAGGGAGCCCTGTTATGCTGATGGGCGGGATGTAAGTTGCCAACTGCCTCACTGGAGGAGTGCATTGTGTTCCCTAAAACAAGTAAACAACAGAGCTACAGAGCCAAGGGCACTTCCAGTCTAGGGAATATACCTTGGGAAAACTGAAAATCCATAAGACAGAGCCACCCCCAAATTGAGGGCTGCACTGCTTACAAGAACCTCAACCTGGGTACACCTGAAATATCCCAGGCAATATAAAAATGGTTCCAAACATTGTGGAACTTACGTACGATGGAATATCCCTCAGCCACGAAATCAATGTCATAAGACCAGTAGCAGCAAAATGAGTGGATTCAGGTACGATGATTCTAAGTGAAAGAAGTCACACAGGAAAAGAAACTTATCATAAGATATCACTTAGGAAGATCCTGTAAACATGGCTACACATGAACTGAGTTAGGCAAGAGAACAGAGTCTCACATTTAGAAAACACTCTTATGCCTGCTTAAGGGGGAAGGAGAGGTGGGGTGATGCATCAAACCCGAGTTTGATATAAGCACAGGTACCGTTCCAAAAACCAACTATGGAATAGACAAGACTTACACCTTCCTCAGTGAAAGGGACTCAAAACCCCATATTTCCCGCAGAGGAATAGATCTGACTAGTAAGAATCTTAAAACCTATGTATTGATATGTCTCCGTAAGGGAATCAAGTGTGTCTAGACTGGCATAATCAGGGCAGCGAGAATCAGCTCAAACCCACTCTAAAAAGGAATTTCAAAAACAGAACAAAGAAACAGGGAAATTCTTCAAAATTCCTTCAGGGTCTCTGATGCAACCTGGAATGACCCTATCTACAATGACAGCTGGATGTGGCATAAGGCTGGACACTTGGGACTGAGAGGATTGGTGAGATTGGGTGAGCAAATGCAGACCCTTTAAAGCAATAATGCATGGCACCCATTCCATGGGTCCCAGCTCTCCAGGTTGAAGCGAATATTACTACAGCTATAACGTGTACGGGAAACCTAGAGAATGGACACACTGTGAATATGACAGGTTTCTAAAACTCAACGAAGAGCCCCTCTCCTGGTGCTCCGGTTTGACTTTCCAACTGCTTTCCTAGCAATCACCCAACTTGGAGAGACAGCCCCTTTAAGCTCCTGGTTCGCACAGGTTGCCAATTTGGCAGAGGATGAAAGGGAAGAGGGAGAACCAATGAGAGAGTAGCCGCTAGGCATTTGGATGGGCACATGTCACTCTAATTTCCCGGCAGGAAGAAGAATTAACCAAATTCTCAGCCACCCACCGGGAACCAGTATAGGTCCTGAACCAAAAGTTTGACTTGCGTTCAGCTCACAAAAAAAGAGTTGAAAAATGGAGCTCAGGGGCACAGCAATTCACAAACTGGCAGAGTAATCAAGGCCAACTATCGTCCAAAAATCTGTTGAGGGAAGGCAACGAGGCGGACTTGAAAGCGAGGCAGAATAGCAGGAAACAGATTTCAAGAGGTACGTTGGAATCGCCTGTAAAGCACAGGAAGAGGGGCACAACTTCGACAATGATGCACTTGGCCAAAAAGGGCGTATGCGTTTTCTCCTGAATATATTCAGGAGAAAACGCATACGCCCTTTTTGGCCAAGCAAGCAAGCGGGCAATGCAAATCTGCACTACACAGAAGTATCACTTCCCACCGGTCAAAAGGGACATCCACAAAATGTGTAAAAAACAGAAAGGCAAGACAGGCCCTGGAGAACAGGGAGCCTTGTTATGCTGATGGGCGGGATGTAAGTTGCCAACTGCCTCACTGGAGGAGTGCATTGTGTTCCCTAAAACAAGTAAACAACAGAGCTACAGAGCCAAGGGCACTTCCAGTCTAGGGAATATACCTTGGGAAAACTGAAAATCCATAAGACAGAGCCACCCCCAAATTGAGGGCTGCACTGCTTACAAGAACCTCAACCTGGGTACACCTGAAATATCCCAGGCAATATAAAAATGGTTCCAAACATTGTGGAACTTACGTACGATGGAATATCCCTCAGCCACGAAATCAATGTCATAAGACCAGTAGCAGCAAAATGAGTGGATTCAGGTACGATGATTCTAAGTGAAAGAAGTCACACAGGAAAAGAAACTTATCATAAGATATCACTTAGGAAGATCCTGTAAACATGGCTACACATGAACTGAGTTAGGCAAGAGAACAGAGTCTCACATTTAGAAAACACTCTTATGCCTGCTTAAGGGGGAAGGAGAGGTGGGGTGATGCATCAAACCCGAGTTTGATATAAGCACAGGTACCGTTCCAAAAACCAACTATGGAATAGACAAGACCTACACCTTCCTCAGTGAAAGGGACTCAAAACCCCATATTTCCCGCAGAGGAATAGATCTGACTAGTAAGAATCTTAAAACCTATGTACTGATATGTCTCCGTAAAGGAATCAAGTGTGTCTAGACTGGCATAAACAGGGCAGCGAGAATCAGCTCAAACCCACTCTAAAAAGGAATTTCAAAATCAGAACAAAGAAACAGGGAAATTCTTTACAATTCCTTCAGGGTCTCTGATGCAACCTGGAATGACCCTATCTACAATGACAGCTGGGTGTGGCATAAGGCTGGACACTTGGGACTGAGAGGATTGGTGAGATTGGGTGAGCAAATGCAGACCCTTTAAAGCAATAATGCATGGCACCCATTCCATGGGTCCCAGCTCTCCAGGTTGAAGGGAATATTACTACAGCTATAACGTGTACGGGAAACCTAGAGAATAGACACACTGTGAATACGACAGGTTTCTAAAACTCAACGAAGAGCCCCTCTCCTGGTGCTCCGGTTTGACTTTCCAACTGCTTTCCTAGCAATCTCCCAACTTGGAGAGACAGCCCCTTTAAGCTCTTGGTTCGCACAGGTTGCCAATTTGGCAGAGGATGAAAGGGAAGAGGGAGAACCAATGAGAGAGTAGCTGCTAGGCATTTGGATGGGCACATGTCACTCTAATTTCCCGGCAGGAAGAAGAATTCACCAAAGTCTCAGCCACCCACCGGGAACCAGTATAGGTCCTGAACCAAAAGTTTGGACTTGCGTTCAGCTCACAAAAAACGAGTTGAAAAATGGAGCTCAGGGGCACAGCAATTCACAAACTGGCAGAGTAATCAAGGCCAACTATCGTCCAAAAATCTGTTGAGGGAAGGCAACGAGGCGGACTTGAAAGCGAGGCAGAATAGCAGGAAACAGATTTCAAGAGGTACGTTGGAATCGCCTGTAAAGCACAGGAAGAGGGGCACAACTTCGACAATGATGCACTTGGCCAAAAAGGGCGTATGCGTTTTCTCCTGAATATATTCAGGAGAAAACGCATACGCCCTTTTTGGCCAAGCAAGCAAGCGGGCAATGCAAATCTGCACTACAAAGAAGTATCACTTCCCACCGGTCAAAAGGGACATCCACAAAATGTGTAAAAAACAGAAAGGCAAGACAGGCCCTGGAGAACAGGGAGCCCTGTTATGCTGATGGGCGGGATGTAAGTTGCCAACTGCCTCACTGGAGGAGTGCATTGTGTTCCCTAAAACAAGTAAACAACAGAGCTACAGAGCCAAGGGCACTTCCAGTCTAGGGAATATACCTTGGGAAAACTGAAAATCCATAAGACAGAGCCACCCCCAAATTGAGGGCTGCACTGCTTACAAGAACCTCAACCTGGGTACACCTGAAATATCCCAGGCAATATAAAAATGGTTCCAAACATTGTGGAACTTACGTACGATGGAATATCCCTCAGCCACGAAATCAATGTCATAAGACCAGTAGCAGCAAAATGAGTGGATTCAGGTACGATGATTCTAAGTGAAAGAAGTCACACAGGAAAAGAAACTTATCATAAGATATCACTTAGGAAGATCCTGTAAACATGGCTACACATGAACTGAGTTAGGCAAGAGAACAGAGTCTCACATTTAGAAAACACTCTTATGCCTGCTTAAGGGGGAAGGAGAGGTGGGGTGATGCATCAAACCCGAGTTTGATATAAGCACAGGTACCGTTCCAAAAACCAACTATGGAATAGACAAGACCTACACCTTCCTCAGTGAAAGGGACTCAAAATCCCATATTTCCCGCAGAGGAATAGATCTGACTAGTAAGAATCTTAAAACCTATGTATTGATATGTCTCCGTAAGGGAATCAAGTGTGTCTAGACTGGCATAAACAGGGCAGCGAGAATCAGCTCAAACCCACTCTAAAAAGGAATTTCAAAAACAGAACAAAGAAACAGGGAAATTCTTCAAAATTCCTTCAGGGTCTCTGATGCAACCTGGAATGACCCTATCTACAATGACAGCTGGATGTGGCATAAGGCTGGACCCTTGGGACTGAGAGGATTGGTGAGATTGGGTGAGCAAATGCAGACCCTTTAAAGCAATAATGCATGGCACCCATTCCATGGGTCCCAGCTCTCCAGGTTGAAGCGAATATTACTACAGCTATAACGTGTACGGGAAACCTAGAGAATGGACACACTGTGAGTACGACAGGTTTCTAAAACTCAACGAAGAGCCCCTCTCCTGGTGCTCCGGTTTGACTTTCCAACTGCTTTCCTATCAATCTCCCAACTTGGAGAGACAGCCCCTTTAAGCTCCTGGTTCGCACAGGTTGCCAATTTGGCAGAGGATGAAAGGGAAGAGGGAGAACCAATGAGAGAGTAGCTGCTAGGCATTTGGATGGGCACATGTCACTCTAATTTCCCGGCAGGAAGAAGAATTAACCAAAGTCTCAGCCACCCACCGGGAACCAGTATAGGTCCTGAACCAAAAGTTTGGACTTGCGTTCAGCTCACAAAAAACGAGTTGAAAAATGGAGCTCAGGGGCACAGCAATTCACAAACTGGCAGAGTAATCAAGGCCAACTATCGTCCAAAAATCTGTTGAGGGAAGGCAACGAGGCGGACTTGAAAGCGAGGCAGAATAGCAGGAAACAGATTTCAAGAGGTACGTTGGAATCGCCTGTAAAGCACAGGAAGAGGGGCACAACTTCGACAATGATGCACTTGGCCAAAAAGGGCGTATGCGTTTTCTCCTGAATATATTCAGGAGAAAACGCATACGCCCTTTTTGGCCAAGCAAGCAAGCGGGCAATGCAAATCTGCACTACAAAGAAGTATCACTTCCCACCGGTCAAAAGGGACATCCACAAAATGTGTAAAAAACAGAAAGGCAAGACAGGCCCTGGAGAACAGGGAGCCCTGTTATGCTGATGGGCGGGATGTAAGTTGCCAACTGCCTCACTGGAGGAGTGCATTGTGTTCCCTAAAACAAGTAAACAACAGAGCTACAGAGCCAAGGGCACTTCCAGTCTAGGGAATATACCTTGGGAAAACTGAAAATCCATAAGACAGAGCCACCCCCAAATTGAGGGCTGCACTGCTTACAAGAACCTCAACCTGGGTACACCTGAAATATCCCAGGCAATATAAAAATGGTTCCAAACATTGTGGAACTTACGTACGATGGAATATCCCTCAGCCACGAAATCAATGTCATAAGACCAGTAGCAGCAAAATGAGTGGATTCAGGTACGATGATTCTAAGTGAAAGAAGTCACACAGGAAAAGAAACTTATCATAAGATATCACTTAGGAAGATCCTGTAAACATGGCTACACATGAACTGAGTTAGGCAAGAGAACAGAGTCTCACATTTAGAAAACACTCTTATGCCTGCTTAAGGGGGAAGGAGAGGTGGGGTGATGCATCAAACCCGAGTTTGATATAAGCACAGGTACCGTTCCAAAAACCAACTATGGAATAGACAAGACCTACACCTTCCTCAGTGAAAGGGACTCAAAACCCCATATTTCCCGCAGAGGAATAGATCTGACTAGTAAGAATCTTAAAACCTATGTATTGATATGTCTCCGTAAGGGAATCAAGTGTGTCTAGACTGGCATAAACAGGGCAGCGAGAATCAGCTCAAACCCACTCTAAAAAGGAATTTCAAAAACAGAACAAAGAAACAGGGAAATTCTTCAAAATTCCTTCAGGGTCTCTGATGCAACCTGGAATGACCCTATCTACAATGACAGCTGGATGTGGCATAAGGCTGGACCCTTGGGACTGAGAGGATTGGTGAGATTGGGTGAGCAAATGCAGACCCTTTAAAGCAATAATGCATGGCACCCATTCCATGGGTCCCAGCTCTCCAGGTTGAAGCGAATATTACTACAGCTATAACGTGTATGGGAAACCTAGAGAATGGACACACTGTGAATACGACAGGTTTCTAAAACTCAACGAAGAGCCCCTCTCCTGGTGCTCCGGTTTGACTTTCCAACTGCTTTCCTATCAATCTCCCAACTTGGAGAGACAGCCCCTTTAAGCTCCTGGTTCGCACAGGTTGCCAATTTGGCAGAGGATGAAAGGGAAGAGGGAGAACCAATGAGAGAGTAGCTGCTAGGCATTTGGATGGGCACATGTCACTCTAATTTCCCGGCAGGAAGAAGAATTAACCAAAGTCTCAGCCACCCACCGGGAACCAGTATAGGTCCTGAACCAAAAGTTTGGACTTGCGTTCAGCTCACAAAAAACGAGTTGAAAAATGGAGCTCAGGGGCACAGCAATTCACAAACTGGCAGAGTAATCAAGGCCAACTATCGTCCAAAAATCTGTTGAGGGAAGGCAACGAGGCGGACTTGAAAGCGAGGCAGAATAGCAGGAAACAGATTTCAAGAGGTACGTTGGAATCGCCTGTAAAGCACAGGAAGAGGGGCACAACTTCGACAATGATGCACTTGGCCAAAAAGGGCGTATGCGTTTTCTCCTGAATATATTCAGGAGAAAACGCATACGCCCTTTTTGGCCAAGCAAGCAAGCGGGCAATGCAAATCTGCACTACAAAGAAGTATCACTTCCCACCGGTCAAAAGGGACATCCACAAAATGTGTAAAAAACAGAAAGGCAAGACAGGCCCTGGAGAACAGGGAGCCCTGTTATGCTGATGGGGGGGATGTAAGTTGCCAACTGCCTCACTGGAGGAGTGCATTGTGTTCCCTAAAACAAGTAAACAACAGAGCTACAGAGCCAAGGGCACTTCCAGTCTAGGGAATATACCTTGGGAAAACTGAAAATCCATAAGACAGAGCCACCCCCAAATTGAGGGCTGCACTGCTTACAAGAACCTCAACCTGGGTACACCTGAAATATCCCAGGAAATATAAAAATGGTTCCAAACATTGTGGAACTTACGTACGATGGAATATCCCTCAGCCACGAAATCAATGTCATAAGACCAGTAGCAGCAAAATGAGTGGATTCAGGTACGATGATTCTAAGTGAAAGAAGTCACACAGGAAAAGAAACTTATCATAAGATATCACTTAGGAAGATCCTGTAAACATGGCTACACATGAACTGAGTTAGGCAAGAGAACAGAGTCTCACATTTAGAAAACACTCTTATGCCTGCTTAAGGGGGAAGGAGAGGTGGGGTGATGCATCAAACCCGAGTTTGATATAAGCACAGGTTCCGTTCCAAAAACCAACTATGGAATAGACAAGACCTACACCTTCCTCAGTGAAAGGGACTCAAAACCCCATATTTCCCGCAGAGGAATAGATCTGACTAGTAAGAATCTTAAAACCTATGTATTGATATGTCTCCGTAAGGGAATCAAGTGTGTCTAGACTGGCATAAACAGGGCAGCGAGAATCAGCTCAAACCCACTCTAAAAAGGAATTTCAAAAACAGAACAAAGAAACAGGGAAATTCTTCAAAATTCCTTCAGGGTCTCCGATGCAACCTGGAATGACCCTATCTACAATGACAGCTGGATATGGCATAAGGCTGGACACTTGGGACTGAGAGGATTGGTGAGATTGGGTGAGCAAATGCAGACCCTTTAAAGCAATAATGCATGGCACCCATTCCATGGGTCCCAGCTCTCCATGTTGAAGCGAATATTACTACAGCTATAACGTGTACGGGAAACCTAGAGAATGGACACACTGTGAATACGACAGGTTTCTAAAACTCAACGAAGAGCCCCTCTCCTGGTGCTCCGGTTTGACTTTCCAACTGCTTTCCTATCAATCTCCCAACTTGGAGAGACAGCCCCTTTAAGCTCCTGGTTCGCACAGGTTGCCAATTTGGCAGAGGATGAAAGGGAAGAGGGAGAACCAATGAGAGAGTAGCTGCTAGGCATTTGGATGGGGACATGTCACTCTAATTTCCCGGCAGGAAGAAGAATTAACCAAAGTCTCAGCCACCCACCGGGAACCAGTATAGGTCCTGAACCAAAAGTTTGGACTTGCGTTCAGCTCACAAAAAACGAGTTGAAAAATGGAGCTCAGGGGCACAGCAATTCACAAACTGGCAGAGTAATCAAGGCCAACTATCGTCCAAAAATCTGTTGAGGGAAGGCAACGAGGCGGACTTGAAAGCGAGGCAGAATAGCAGGAAACAGATTTCAAGAGGTACGTTGGAATCGCCTGTAAAGCACAGGAAGAGGGGCACAACTTCGACAATGATGCACTTGGCCAAAAAGGGCGTATGCGTTTTCTCCTGAATATATTCAGGAGAAAACGCATACGCCCTTTTTGGCCAAGCAAGCAAGCGGGCAATGCAAATCTGCACTACAAAGAAGTATCACTTCCCACCGGTCAAAAGGGACATCCACAAAATGTGTAAAAAACAGAAAGGCAAGACAGGCCCTGGAGAACAGGGAGCCCTGTTATGCTGATGGGGGGGATGTAAGTTGCCAACTGCCTCACTGGAGGAGTGCATTGTGTTCCCTAAAACAAGTAAACAACAGAGCTACAGAGCCAAGGGCACTTCCAGTCTAGGGAATATACCTTGGGAAAACTGAAAATCCATAAGACAGAGCCACCCCCAAATTGAGGGCTGCACTGCTTACAAGAACCTCAACCTGGGTACACCTGAAATATCCCAGGCAATATAAAAATGGTTCCAAACATTGTGGAACTTACGTACGATGGAATATCCCTCAGCCACGAAATCAATGTCATAAGACCAGTAGCAGCAAAATGAGTGGATTCAGGTACGATGATTCTAAGTGAAAGAAGTCACACAGGAAAAGAAACTTATCATAAGATATCACTTAGGAAGATCCTGTAAACATGGCTACACATGAACTGAGTTAGGCAAGAGAACAGAGTCTCACATTTAGAAAACACTCTTATGCCTGCTTAAGGGGGAAGGAGAGGTGGGGTGATGCATCAAACCCGAGTTTGATATAAGCACAGGTACCGTTCCAAAAACCAACTATGGAATAGACAAGACCTACACCTTCCTCAGTGAAAGGGACTCAAAACCCCATATTTCCCGCAGAGGAATAGATCTGACTAGTAAGAATCTTAAAACCTATGTATTGATATGTCTCCGTAAGGGAATCAAGTGTGTCTAGACTGGCATAAACATGGCAGCGAGAATCAGCTCAAACCCACTCTAAAAAGGAATTTCAAAAACAGAACAAAGAAACAGGGAAATTCTTCAAAATTCCTTCAGGGTCTCCGATGCAACCTGGAATGACACTATCTACAATGACAGCTGGATGTGGCATAAGGCTGGACCCTTGGGACTGAGAGGATTGGTGAGATTGGGTGAGCAAATGCAGACCCTTTAAAGCAATAATGCATGGCACCCATTCCATGGGTCCCAGCTCTCCATGTTGAAGCGAATATTACTACAGCTATAACGTGTACGGGAAACCTAGAGAATGGACACACTGTGAATACGACAGGTTTCTAAAACTCAACGAAGAGCCCCTCTCCTGGTGCTCCGGTTTGACTTTCCAACTGCTTTCCTATCAATCTCCCAACTTGGAGAGACAGCCCCTTTAAGCTCCTGGTTCGCACAGGTTGCCAATTTGGCAGAGGATGAAAGGGAAGAGGGAGAACCAATGAGAGAGTAGCTGCTAGGCATTTGGATGGGGACATGTCACTCTAATTTCCCGGCAGGAAGAAGAATTAACCAAAGTCTCAGCCACCCACCGGGAACCAGTATAGGTCCTGAACCAAAAGTTTGGACTTGCGTTCAGCTCACAAAAAACGAGTTGAAAAATGGAGCTCAGGGGCACAGCAATTCACAAACTGGCAGAGTAATCAAGGCCAACTATCGTCCAAAAATCTGTTGAGGGAAGGCAACGAGGCGGACTTGAAAGCGAGGCAGAATAGCAGGAAACAGATTTCAAGAGGTACGTTGGAATCGCCTGTAAAGCACAGGAAGAGGGGCACAACTTCGACAATGATGCACTTGGCCAAAAAGGGCGTATGCGTTTTCTCCTGAATATATTCAGGAGAAAACGCATACGCCCTTTTTGGCCAAGCAAGCAAGCGGGCAATGCAAATCTGCACTACAAAGAAGTATCACTTCCCACCGGTCAAAAGGGACATCCACAAAATGTGTAAAAAACAGAAAGGCAAGACAGGCCCTGGAGAACAGGGAGCCCTGTTATGCTGATGGGCGGGATGTAAGTTGCCAACTGCCTCACTGGAGGAGTGCATTGTGTTCCCTAAAACAAGTAAACAACAGAGCTACAGAGCCAAGGGCACTTCCAGTCTAGGGAATATACCTTGGGAAAACTGAAAATCCATAAGACAGAGCCACCCCCAAATTGAGGGCTGCACTGCTTACAAGAACCTCAACCTGGGTACACCTGAAATATCCCAGGCAATATAAAAATGGTTCCAAACATTGTGGAACTTACGTACGATGGAATATCCCTCAGCCACGAAATCAATGTCATAAGACCAGTAGCAGCAAAATGAGTGGATTCAGGTACGATGATTCTAAGTGAAAGAAGTCACACAGGAAAAGAAACTTATCATAAGATATCACTTAGGAAGATCCTGTAAACATGGCTACACATGAACTGAGTTAGGCAAGAGAACAGAGTCTCACATTTAGAAAACACTCTTATGCCTGCTTAAGGGGGAAGGAGAGGTGGGGTGATGCATCAAACCCGAGTTTGATATAAGCACAGGTTCCGTTCCAAAAACCAACTATGGAATAGACAAGACCTACACCTTCCTCAGTGAAAGGGACTCAAAACCCCATATTTCCCGCAGAGGAATAGATCTGACTAGTAAGAATCTTAAAACCTATGTATTGATATGTCTCCGTAAGGGAATCAAGTGTGTCTAGACTGGCATAAACAGGGCAGCGAGAATCAGCTCAAACCCACTCTAAAAAGGAATTTCAAAAACAGAACAAAGAAACAGGGAAATTCTTCAAAATTCCTTCAGGGTCTCTGATGCAACCTGGAATGACCCTATCTACAATGACAGCTGGATGTGGCATAAGGCTGGACCCTTGGGACTGAGAGGATTGGTGAGATTGGGTGAGCAAATGCAGACCCTTTAAAGCAATAATGCATGGCACCCATTCCATGGGTCCCAGCTCTCCAGGTTGAAGGGAATATTACTACAGCTATAACGTGTACGGGAAACCTAGAGAATGGACACACTGTGAATACGACAGGTTTCTAAAACTCAACGAAGAGCCCCTCTCCTGGTGCTCCGGTTTGACTTTCCAACTGCTTTCCTATCAATCTCCCAACTTGGAGAGACAGCCCCTTTAAGCTCCTGGTTCGCACAGGTTGCCAAATTGGCAGAGGATGAAAGGGAAGAGGGAGAACCAATGAGAGAGTAGCTGCTAGGCATTTGGATGGGCACATGTCACTCTAATTTCCCGGCAGGAAGAAGAATTAACCAAAGTCTCAGCCACCCACCGGGAACCAGTATAGGTCCTGAACCAAAAGTTTGGACTTGCGTTCAGCTCACAAAAAACGAGTTGAAAAATGGAGCTCAGGGGCACAGCAATTCACAAACTGGCAGAGTAATCAAGGCCAACTATCGTCCAAAAATCTGTTGAGGGAAGGCAACGAGGCGGACTTGAAAGCGAGGCAGAATAGCAGGAAACAGATTTCAAGAGGTACGTTGGAATCGCCTGTAAAGCACAGGAAGAGGGGCACAACTTCGACAATGATGCACTTGGCCAAAAAGGGCGTATGCGTTTTCTCCTGAATATATTCAGGAGAAAACGCATACGCCCTTTTTGGCCAAGCAAGCAAGCGGGCAATGCAAATCTGCACTACAAAGAAGTATCACTTCCCACCGGTCAAAAGGGACATCCACAAAATGTGTAAAAAACAGAAAGGCAAGACAGGCCCTGGAGAACAGGGAGCCCTGTTATGCTGATGGGCGGGATGTAAGTTGCCAACTGCCTCACTGGAGGAGTGCATTGTGTTCCCTAAAACAAGTAAACAACAGAGCTACAGAGCCAAGGGCACTTCCAGTCTAGGGAATATACCTTGGGAAAACTGAAAATCCATAAGACAGAGCCACCCCCAAATTGAGGGCTGCACTGCTTACAAGAACCTCAACCTGGGTACACCTGAAATATCCCAGGCAATATAAAAATGGTTCCAAACATTGTGGAACTTACGTACGATGGAATATCCCTCAGCCACGAAATCAATGTCATAAGACCAGTAGCAGCAAAATGAGTGGATTCAGGTACGATGATTCTAAGTGAAAGAAGTCACACAGGAAAAGAAACTTATCATAAGATATCACTTAGGAAGATCCTGTAAACATGGCTACACATGAACTGAGTTAGGCAAGAGAACAGAGTCTCACATTTAGAAAACACTCTTATGCCTGCTTAAGGGGGAAGGAGAGGTGGGGTGATGCATCAAACCCGAGTTTGATATAAGCACAGGTTCCGTTCCAAAAACCAACTATGGAATAGACAAGACCTACACCTTCCTCAGTGAAAGGGACTCAAAACCCCATATTTCCCGCAGAGGAATAGATCTGACTAGTAAGAATCTTAAAACCTATGTATTGATATGTCTCCGTAAGGGAATCAAGTGTGTCTAGACTGGCATAAACAGGGCAGCGAGAATCAGCTCAAACCCACTCTAAAAAGGAATTTCAAAAACAGAACAAAGAAACAGGGAAATTCTTCACAATTCCTTCAGGGTCTCTGATGCAACCTGGAATGACCCTATCTACAATGACAGCTGGATGTGGCATAAGGCTGGACACTTGGGACTGAGAGGATTGGTGAGATTGGGTGAGCAAATGCAGACCCTTTAAAGCAATAATGCATGGCACCCATTCCATGGGTCCCAGCTCTCCAGGTTGAAGGGAATATTACTACAGCTATAACGTGTACGGGAAACCTAGAGAATGGACACACTGTGAATACGACAGGTTTCTAAAACTCAACGAAGAGCCCCTCTCCTGGTGCTCCGGTTTGACTTTCCAACTGCTTTCCTATCAATCTCCCAACTTGGAGAGACAGCCCCTTTAAGCTCCTGGTTCGCACAGGTTGCCAATTTGGCAGAGGATGAAAGGGAAGAGGGAGAACCAATGAGAGAGTAGCTGCTAGGCATTTGGATTGGCACATGTCACTCTAATTTCCCGGCAGGAAGAAGAATTAACCAAAGTCTCAGCCACCCACCGGGAACCAGTATAGGTCCTGAACCAAAAGTTTGGACTTGCGTTCAGCTCACAAAAAACGAGTTGAAAAATGGAGCTCAGGGGCACAGCAATTCACAAACTGGCAGAGTAATCAAGGCCAACTATCGTCCAAAAATCTGTTGAGGGAAGGCAACGAGGCGGACTTGAAAGCGAGGCAGAATAGCAGGAAACAGATTTCAAGAGGTACGTTGGAATCGCCTGTAAAGCACAGGAAGAGGGGCACAACTTCGACAATGATGCACTTGGCCAAAAAGGGCGTATGCGTTTTCTCCTGAATATATTCAGGAGAAAACGCATACGCCCTTTTTGGCCAAGCAAGCAAGCGGGCAATGCAAATCTGCACTACAAAGAAGTATCACTTCCCACCGGTCAAAAGGGACATCCACAAAATGTGTAAAAAACAGAAAGGCAAGACAGGCCCTGGAGAACAGGGAGCCCTGTTATGCTGATGGGCGGGATGTAAGTTGCCCACTGCCTCACTGGAGGAGTGCATTGTGTTCCCTAAAACAAGTAAACAACAGAGCTACAGAGCCAAGGGCACTTCCAGTCTAGGGAATATACCTTGGGAAAACTGAAAATCCATAAGACAGAGCCACCCCCAAATTGAGGGCTGCACTGCTTACAAGAACCTCAACCTGGGTACACCTGAAATATCCCAGGCAATATAAAAATGGTTCCAAACATTGTGGAACTTACGTACGATGGAATATCCCTCAGTCACGAAATCAATGTCATAAGACCAGTAGCAGCAAAATGAGTGGATTCAGGTACGATGATTCTAAGTGAAAGAAGTCACACAGGAAAAGAAACTTATCATAAGATATCACTTAGGAAGATCCTGTAAACATGGCTACACATGAACTGAGTTAGGCAAGAGAACAGAGTCTCACATTTAGAAAACACTCTTATGCCTGCTTAAGGGGGAAGGAGAGGTGGGGTGATGCATCAAACCCGAGTTTGATATAAGCACAGGTTCCGTTCCAAAAACCAACTATGGAATAGACAAGACCTACACCTTCCTCAGTGAAAGGGACTCAAAACCCCATATTTCCCGCAGAGGAATAGATCTGACTAGTAAGAATCTTAAAACCTATGTATTGATATGTCTCCATAAGGGAATCAAGTGTGTCTAGACTGGCATAAACAGGGCAGCGAGAATCAGCTCAAACCCTCTCTAAAAAGGAATTTCAAAAACAGAACAAAGAAACAGGGAAATTCTTCACAATTCCTTCAGGGTCTCTGATGCAACCTGGAATGACCCTATCTACAATGACAGCTGGATGTGGCATAAGGCTGGACACTTGGGACTGAGAGGATTGGTGAGATTGGGTGAGCAAATGCAGACCCTTTAAAGCAATAATGGATGGCACCCATTCCATGGGTCCCAGCTCTCCAGGTTGAAGGGAATATTACTACAGCTATAACGTGTACGGGAAACCTAGAGAATGGACACACTGTGAATACGACAGGTTTCTAAAACTCAACGAAGAGCCCCTCTCCTGGTGCTCCGGTTTGACTTTCCAACTGCTTTCCTATCAATCTCCCAACTTGGAGAGACAGCCCCTTTAAGCTCCTGGTTCGCACAGGTTGCCAATTTGGCAGAGGATGAAAGGGAAGAGGGAGAACCAATGAGAGAGTAGCTGCTAGGTATTTGGATGGGCACATGTCACTCTAATTTCCCGGCAGGAAGAAGAATTAACCAAAGTCTCAGCCACCCCCCAGGAACCAGTATAGGTCCTGAACCAAAAGTTTGGACTTGCGTTCAGCTCACAAAAAACGAGTTGAAAAATGGAGCTCAGGGGCACAGCAATTCACAAACTGGCAGAGTAATCAAGGCCAACTATCGTCCAAAAATCTGTTGAGGGAAGGCAACGAGGCGGACTTGAAAGCGAGGCAGAATAGCAGGAAACAGATTTCAAGAGGTACGTTGGAATCGCCTGTAAAGCACAGGAAGAGGGGCAAAACTTCGAAAATGATGCACTTGGCCAAAAAGGGCGTATGCGTTTTCTCCTGAATATATTCAGGAGAAAACGCATATGCCCTTTTTGGCCAAGCAAGCAAGCGGACAATACAAATCTGCACTACAAAGAAGTATCACTTCCCACCGGTCAAAAGGGACATCCACAAAATGTGTAAAAACCAGAAAGGCAAGACAGGCCCTGGAGAACAGGGTGCCCTGTTATGCTGATGGGCGGGATGTAAGTTGCCAACTGCCTCACTGGAGGAGTGCATTGTGTTCCCTAAAACAAGTAAACAACAGAGCTACAGAGCCAAGGGCACTTCCAGTCTAGGGAATATACCTTGGGAAAACTGAAAATCCATAAGACAGAGCCACCCCCAAATTGAGGGCTGCACTGCTTACAAGAACCTCAACCTGGGTACACCTGAAATATCCCAGGCAATATAAAAAAGGTTCCAAACATTGTGGAACTTACGTACGATGGAATATCCCTCAGCCACGAAATCAATGTCATAAGACCAGTAGCAGCAAAATGAGTGGATTCAGGTACGATGATTCTAAGTGAAAGAAGTCACACAGGAAAAGAAACTTATCATAAGATATCACTTAGGAAGATCCTGTAAACATGGCTACACATGAACTGAGTTAGGCAAGAGAACAGAGTCTCACATTTAGAAAACACTCTTATGCCTGCTTAAGGGGGAAGGAGAGGTGGGGTGATGCATCAAACCCGAGTTTGATATAAGCACAGGTACCGTTCCAAAAACCAACTATGGAATAGACAAGACCTACACCTTCCTCAGTGAAAGGGACTCAAAACCCCATATTTCCCGCAGAGGAATAGATCTGACTAGTAAGAATCTTAAAACCTATGTATTGATATGTCTCCATAAGGGAATCAAGTGTGTCTAGACTGGCATAAACAGGGCAGCGAGAATCAGCTCAAACCCTCTCTAAAAAGGAATTTCAAAAACAGAACAAAGAAACAGGGAAATTCTTCACAATTCCTTCAGGGTCTCTGATGCAACCTGGAATGACCCTATCTACAATGACAGCTGGATGTGGCATAAGGCTGGACACTTGGGACTGAGAGGATTGGTGAGATTGGGTGAGCAAATGCAGACCCTTTAAAGCAATAATGCATGGCACCCATTCCTTGGGTCCCAGCTCTCCAGGTTGAAGCGAATATTACTACAGCTATAACGTGTACGGGAAACCTAGAGAATGGACACACTGTGAATACGACAGGTTTCTAAAACTCAACGAAGAGCCCCTCTCCTGGTGCTCCGGTTTGACTTTCCAACTGCTTTCCTATCAATCTCCCAACTTGGAGAGACAGCCCCTTTAAGCTCCTGGTTCGCACAGGTTGCCAATTTGGCAGAGGATGAAAGGGAAGAGGGAGAACCAATGAGAGAGTAGCTGCTAGGTATTTGGATGGGCACATGTCACTCTAATTTCCCGGCAGGAAGAAGAATTAACCAAAGTCTCAGCCACCCACCGGGAACCAGTATAGGTCCTGAACCAAAAGTTTGGACTTGCGTTCAGCTCACAAAAAACGAGTTGAAAAATGGAGCTCAGGGGCACAGCAATTCACAAACTGGCAGAGTAATCAAGGCCAACTATCGTCCAAAAATCTGTTGAGGGAAGGCAACGAGGCGGACTTGAAAGCGAGGCAGAATAGCAGGAAACAGATTTCAAGAGGTACGTTGGAATCGCCTGTAAAGCACAGGAAGAGGGGCAAAACTTCGACAATGATGCACTTGGCCAAAAAGGGCGTATGCGTTTTCTCCTGAATATATTCAGGAGAAAACGCATACGCCCTTTTTGGCCAAGCAAGCAAGCGGGCAATGCAAATCTGCACTACACAGAAGTATCACTTCCCACCGGTCAAAAGGGACATCCACAAAATGTGTAAAAACCAGAAAGGCAAGACAGGCCCTGGAGAACAGGGAGCCTTGTTATGCTGATGGGCGGGATGTAAGTTGCCAACTGCCTCACTGGAGGAGTGCATTGTGTTCCCTAAAACAAGTAAACAACAGAGCTACAGAGCCAAGGGCACTTCCAGTCTAGGGAATATACCTTGGGAAAACTGAAAATCCATAAGACAGAGCCACCCCCAAATTGAGGGCTGCACTGCTTACAAGAAGCTCAACCTGGGTACACCTGAAATATCCCAGGCAATATAAAAATGGCTCCAAATATTGTGGAACTTACGTACGATGGAATATCCCTCAGCCACGAAATCAATGTCATAAGACCAGTAGCAGCAAAATGAGTGGATTCAGGTACGATGATTCTAAGTGAAAGAAGTCACACAGGAAAAGAAACTTATCATAAGATATCACTTAGGAAGATCCTGTAAACATGGCTACACATGAACTGAGTTAGGCAAGAGAACAGAGTCTCACATTTAGAAAACACTCTTATGCCTGCTTAAGGGGGAAGGAGAGGTGGGGTGATGCATCAAACCCGAGTTTGATATAAGCACAGGTACCGTTCCAAAAACCAACTATGGAATAGACAAGACCTACACCTTCCTCAGTGAAAGGGACTCAAAACCCCATATTTCCCGCAGAGGAATAGATCTGACTAGTAAGAATCTTAAAACCTATGTATTGATATGTCTCCATAAGGGAATCAAGTGTGTCTAGACTGGCATAAACAGGGCAGCGAGAATCAGCTCAAACCCACTCTAAAAAGGAATTTCAAAAACAGAACAAAGAAACAGGGAAATTCTTCACAATTCCTTCAGGGTCTCTGATGCAACCTGGAATGACCCTATCTACAATGACAGCTGGATGTGGCATAAGGCTGGACACTTGGGACTGAGAGGATTGGTGAGATTGGGTGAGCAAATGCAGACCCTTTAAAGCAATAATGCATGGCACCCATTCCATGGGTCCCAGCTCTCCATGTTGAAGCGAATATTACTACAGCTATAACGTGTACGGGAAACCTAGAGAATGGACACACTGTGAATACGACAGGTTTCTAAAACTCAACGAAGAGCCCCTCTCCTGGTGCTCCGGTTTGACTTTCCAACTGCTTTCCTATCAATCTCCCAACTTGGAGAGACAGCCCCTTTAAGCTCCTGGTTCGCACAGGTTGCCAATTTGGCAGAGGATGAAAGGGAAGAGGGAGAACCAATGAGAGAGTAGCTGCTAGGCATTTGGATGGGCACATGTCACTCTAATTTCCCGGCAGGAAGAAGAATTAACCAAAGTCTCAGCCACCCACCGGGAACCAGTATAGGTCCTGAACCAAAAGTTTGGACTTGCGTTCAGCTCACAAGAAACGAGTTGAAAAATGGAGCTCAGGGGCACAGCAATTCACAAACTGGCAGAGTAATCAAGGCCAACTATCGTCCAAAAATCTGTTGAGGGAAGGCAACGAGGTGGACTTGAAAGCGAGGCAGAATAGCAGGAAACAGATTTCAAGAGGTACGTTGGAATCGCCTGTAAAGCACAGGAAGAGGGGCACAACTTCGACAATGATGCACTTGGCCAAAAAGGGCGTATGCGTTTTCTCCTGAATATATTCAGGAGAAAACGCATACGCCCTTTTTGGCCAAGCAAGCAAGCGGGCAATGCAAATCTGCACTACAAAGAAGTATCACTTCCCACCGGTCAAAAGGGACATCCACAAAATGTGTAAAAAACCAGAAAGGCAAGACAGGCCCTGGAGAACAGGGAGCCCTGTTATGCTGATGGGCGGGATGTAAGTTGCCAACTGCCTCACTGGAGGAGTGCATTGTGTTCCCTAAAACAAGTAAACAACAGAGCTACAGAGCCAAGGGCACTTCCAGTCTAGGGAATATACCTTGGGAAAACTGAAAATCCATAAGACAGAGCCACCCCCAAATTGAGGGCTGCACTGCTTACAAGAACCTCAACCTGGGTACACCTGAAATATCCCAGGAAATATAAAAATGGTTCCAAACATTGTGGAACTTACGTACGATGGAATATCCCTCAGCCACGAAATCAATGTCATAAGACCAGTAGCAGCAAAATGAGTGGATTCAGGTACGATGATTCTAAGTGAAAGAAGTCACACAGGAAAAGAAACTTATCATAAGATATCACTTAGGAAGATCCTGTAAACATGGCTACACATGAACTGAGTTAGGCAAGAGAACAGAGTCTCACATTTAGAAAACACTCTTATGCCTGCTTAAGGGGGAAGGAGAGGTGGGGTGATGCATCAAACCCGAGTTTGATATAAGCACAGGTACCGTTCCAAAAACCAACTATGAAATAGACAAGACCTACACCTTCCTCAGTGAAAGGGACTCAAAACCCCATATTTCCCGCAGAGGAATAGATCTGACTAGTAAGAATCTTAAAACCTATGTATTGATATGTCTCCGTAAGGGAATCAAGTGTGTCTAGACTGGCATAAACAGGGCAGCGAGAATCAGCTCAAACCCACTCTAAAAAGGAATTTCAAATCAGAACAAAGAAACGGAAATTCTTCAAAATTCCTTCAGGGTCTCTGATGCAACCTGGAATGACCCTATCTACAATGACAGCTGGATGTGGCATAAGGCTGGACACTTGGGACTGAGAGGATTGGTGAGATTGGGTGAGCAAATGCAGACCCTTTAAAGCAATAATGCATGGCACCCATTCCATGGGTCCCAGCTCTCCAGGTTGAAGGGAATATTACTACAGCTATAACGTGTACGGGAAACCTAGAGAATGGACACACTGTGAATACGAAAGGTTTCTAAAACTCAACGAAGAGCCCCTCTCCTGGTGCTCCGGTTTGACTTTCCAACTGCTTTCCTATCAATCTCCCAACTTGGAGAGACAGCCCCTTTAAGCTCCTGGTTCGCACAGGTTGCCAATTTGGCAGAGGATGAAAGGGAAGAGGGAGAACCAAGGAGAGAGTAGCTGCTAGGCATTTGGATGGGCACATGTCACTCTAATTTCCCGGCAGGAAGAAGAATTAACCAAAGTCTCAGCCACCCACCGGGAACCAGTATAGGTCCTGAACCAAAAGTTTGGACTTGCGTTCAGCTCACAAGAAACGAGTTGAAAAATGGAGCTCAGGGGCACAGCAATTCACAAACTGGCAGAGTAATCAAGGCCAACTATCGTCCAAAAATCTGTTGAGGGAAGGCAACGAGGCGGACTTGAAAGCGAGGCAGAATAGCAGGAAACAGATTTCAAGAGGTACGTTGGAATCGCCTGTAAAGCACAGGAAGAGGGGCACAACTTCGACAATGATGCACTTGGCCAAAAAGGGCGTATGCGTTTTCTCCTGAATATATTCAGGAGAAAACGCATACGCCCTTTTTGGCCAAGCAAGCAAGCGGGCAAAGCAAATCTGCACTACAAAGAAGTATCACTTCCCACCGGTCAAAAGGGACATCCGCAAAATGTGTAAAAAACCAGAAAGGCAAGACAGGCCCTGGAGAACAGGGAGCCCTGTTATGCTGATGGGCGGGATGTAAGTTGCCAACTGCCTCACTGGAGGAGTGCATTGTGTTCCCTAAAACAAGTAAACAACAGAGCTACAGAGCCAAGGGCACTTCCAGTCTAGGGAATATACCTTGGGAAAACTGAAAATCCATAAGACAGAGCCACCCCCAAATTGAAGGCTGCACTGCTTACAAGAACCTCAACCTGGGTACACCTGAAATATCCCAGGAAATATAAAAATGGTTCCAAACATTGTGGAACTTACGTACGATGGAATATCCCTCAGCCACGAAATCAATGTCATAAGACCAGTAGCAGCAAAATGAGTGGATTCAGGTACGATGATTCTAAGTGAAAGAAGTCACACAGGAAAAGAAACTTATCATAAGATATCACTTAGGAAGATCCTGTAAACATGGCTACACATGAACTGAGTTAGGCAAGAGAACAGAGTCTCACATTTAGAAAACACTCTTATGCCTGCTTAAGGGGGAAGGAGAGGTGGGGTGATGCATCAAACCCGAGTTTGATATAAGCACAGGTACCGTTCCAAAAACCAACTATGAAATAGACAAGACCTACACCTTCCTCAGTGAAAGGGACTCAAAACCCCATATTTCCCGCAGAGGAATAGATCTGACTAGTAAGAATCTTAAAACCTATGTATTGATATGTCTCCGTAAGGGAATCAAGTGTGTCTAGACTGGCATAAACAGGGCAGCGAGAATCAGCTCAAACCCACTCTAAAAAGGAATTTCAAATCAGAACAAAGAAACGGAAATTCTTCAAAATTCCTTCAGGGTCTCTGATGCAACCTGGAATGACCCTATCTACAATGACAGCTGGATGTGGCATAAGGCTGGACACTTGGGACTGAGAGGATTGGTGAGATTGGGTGAGCAAATGCAGACCCTTTAAAGCAATAATGCATGGCACCCATTCCATGGGTCCCAGCTCTCCAGGTTGAAGGGAATATTACTACAGCTATAACGTGTACGGGAAACCTAGAGAATGGACACACTGTGAATACGAAAGGTTTCTAAAACTCAACGAAGAGCCCCTCTCCTGGTGCTCCGGTTTGACTTTCCAACTGCTTTCCTATCAATCTCCCAACTTGGAGAGACAGCCCCTTTAAGCTCCTGGTTCGCACAGGTTGCCAATTTGGCAGAGGATGAAAGGGAAGAGGGAGAACCAAGGAGAGAGTAGCTGCTAGGCATTTGGATGGGCACATGTCACTCTAATTTCCCGGCAGGAAGAAGAATTAACCAAAGTCTCAGCCACCCACCGGGAACCAGTATAGGTCCTGAACCAAAAGTTTGGACTTGCGTTCAGCTCACAAGAAACGAGTTGAAAAATGGAGCTCAGGGGCACAGCAATTCACAAACTGGCAGAGTAATCAAGGCCAACTATCGTCCAAAAATCTGTTGAGGGAAGGCAACGAGGCGGACTTGAAAGCGAGGCAGAATAGCAGGAAACAGATTTCAAGAGGTACGTTGGAATCGCCTGTAAAGCACAGGAAGAGGGGCACAACTTCGACAATGATGCACTTGGCCAAAAAGGGCGTATGCGTTTTCTCCTGAATATATTCAGGAGAAAACGCATACGCCCTTTTTGGCCAAGCAAGCAAGCGGGCAAAGCAAATCTGCACTACAAAGAAGTATCACTTCCCACCGGTCAAAAGGGACATCCGCAAAATGTGTAAAAAACCAGAAAGGCAAGACAGGCCCTGGAGAACAGGGAGCCCTGTTATGCTGATGGGCGGGATGTAAGTTGCCAACTGCCTCACTGGAGGAGTGCATTGTGTTCCCTAAAACAAGTAAACAACAGAGCTACAGAGCCAAGGGCACTTCCAGTCTAGGGAATATACCTTGGGAAAACTGAAAATCCATAAGACAGAGCCACCCCCAAATTGAGGGCTGCACTGCTTACAAGAACCTCAACCTGGGTACACCTGAAATATCCCAGGAAATATAAAAATGGTTCCAAACATTGTGGAACTTACGTACGATGGAATATCCCTCAGCCACGAAATCAGTGTCATAAGACCAGTAGCAGCAAAATGAGTGGATTCAGGTACGATGATTCTAAGTGAAAGAAGTCACACAGGAAAAGAAACTTATCATAAGATATCACTTAGGAAGATCCTGTAAACATGGCTACACATGAACTGAGTTAGGCAAGAGAACAGAGTCTCACATTTAGAAAACACTCTTATGCCTGCTTAAGGGGGAAGGAGAGGTGGGGTGATGCATCAAACCCGAGTTTGATATAAGCACAGGTACCGTTCCAAAAACCAACTATGAAATAGACAAGACCTACACCTTCCTCAGTGAAAGGGACTCAAAACCCCATATTTCCCGCAGAGGAATAGATCTGACTAGTAAGAATCTTAAAACCTATGTATTGATATGTCTCCGTAAGGGAATCAAGTGTGTCTAGACTGGCATAAACAGGGCAGCGAGAATCAGCTCAAACCCACTCTAAAAAGGAATTTCAAATCAGAACAAAGAAACAGGGAAATTCTTCAAAATTCCTTCAGGGTCTCTGATGCAACCTGGAATGACCCTATCTACAATGACAGCTGGATGTGGCATAAGGCTGGACACTTGGGACTGAGAGGATTGGTGAGATTGGGTGAGCAAATGCAGACCCTTTAAAGCAATAATGCATGGCACCCATTCCATGGGTCCCAGCTCTCCAGGTTGAAGGGAATATTACTACAGCTATAACGTGTACGGGAAACCTAGAGAATGGACACACTGTGAATACGAAAGGTTTCTAAAACTCAACGAAGAGCCCCTCTCCTGGTGCTCCGGTTTGACTTTCCAACTGCTTTCCTATCAATCTCCCAACTTGGAGAGACAGCCCCTTTAAGCTCCTGGTTCGCACAGGTTGCCAATTTGGCAGAGGATGAAAGGGAAGAGGGAGAACCAAGGAGAGAGTAGCTGCTAGGCATTTGGATGGGCACATGTCACTCTAATTTCCCGGCAGGAAGAAGAATTAACCAAAGTCTCAGCCACCCACCGGGAACCAGTATAGGTCCTGAACCAAAAGTTTGGACTTGCGTTCAGCTCACAAGAAACGAGTTGAAAAATGGAGCTCAGGGGCACAGCAATTCACAAACTGGCAGAGTAATCAAGGCCAACTATCGTCCAAAAATCTGTTGAGGGAAGGCAACGAGGCGGACTTGAAAGCGAGGCAGAATAGCAGGAAACAGATTTCAAGAGGTACGTTGGAATCGCCTGTAAAGCACAGGAAGAGGGGCAAAACTTCGACAATGATGCACTTGGCCAAAAAGGGCGTATGCGTTTTCTCCTGAATATATTCAGGAGAAAACGCATACGCCCTTTTTGGCCAAGCAAGCAAGCGGGCAATGCAAATCTGCACTACACAGAAGTATCACTTCCCACCGGTCAAAAGGGACATCCACAAAATGTGTAAAAACCAGAAAGGCAAGACAGGCCCTGGAGAACAGGGAGCCTTGTTATGCTGATGGGCGGGATGTAAGTTGCCAACTGCCTCACTGGAGGAGTGCATTGTGTTCCCTAAAACAAGTAAACAACAGAGCTACAGAGCCAAGGGCACTTCCAGTCTAGGGAATATACCTTGGGAAAACTGAAAATCCATAAGACAGAGCCACCCCCAAATTGAGGGCTGCACTGCTTACAAGAAGCTCAACCTGGGTACACCTGAAATATCCCAGGCAATATAAAAATGGCTCCAAATATTGTGGAACTTACGTACGATGGAATATCCCTCAGCCACGAAATCAATGTCATAAGACCAGTAGCAGCAAAATGAGTGGATTCAGGTACGATGATTCTAAGTGAAAGAAGTCACACAGGAAAAGAAACTTATCATAAGATATCACTTAGGAAGATCCTGTAAACATGGCTACACATGAACTGAGTTAGGCAAGAGAACAGAGTCTCACATTTAGAAAACACTCTTATGCCTGCTTAAGGGGGAAGGAGAGGTGGGGTGATGCATCAAACCCGAGTTTGATATAAGCACAGGTACCGTTCCAAAAACCAACTATGGAATAGACAAGACCTACACCTTCCTCAGTGAAAGGGACTCAAAACCCCATATTTCCCGCAGAGGAATAGATCTGACTAGTAAGAATCTTAAAACCTATGTATTGATATGTCTCCATAAGGGAATCAAGTGTGTCTAGACTGGCATAAACAGGGCAGCGAGAATCAGCTCAAACCCACTCTAAAAAGGAATTTCAAAAACAGAACAAAGAAACAGGGAAATTCTTCACAATTCCTTCAGGGTCTCTGATGCAACCTGGAATGACCCTATCTACAATGACAGCTGGATGTGGCATAAGGCTGGACACTTGGGACTGAGAGGATTGGTGAGATTGGGTGAGCAAATGCAGACCCTTTAAAGCAATAATGCATGGCACCCATTCCATGGGTCCCAGCTCTCCATGTTGAAGCGAATATTACTACAGCTATAACGTGTACGGGAAACCTAGAGAATGGACACACTGTGAATACGACAGGTTTCTAAAACTCAACGAAGAGCCCCTCTCCTGGTGCTCCGGTTTGACTTTCCAACTGCTTTCCTATCAATCTCCCAACTTGGAGAGACAGCCCCTTTAAGCTCCTGGTTCGCACAGGTTGCCAATTTGGCAGAGGATGAAAGGGAAGAGGGAGAACCAATGAGAGAGTAGCTGCTAGGCATTTGGATGGGCACATGTCACTCTAATTTCCCGGCAGGAAGAAGAATTAACCAAAGTCTCAGCCACCCACCGGGAACCAGTATAGGTCCTGAACCAAAAGTTTGGACTTGCGTTCAGCTCACAAGAAACGAGTTGAAAAATGGAGCTCAGGGGCACAGCAATTCACAAACTGGCAGAGTAATCAAGGCCAACTATCGTCCAAAAATCTGTTGAGGGAAGGCAACGAGGTGGACTTGAAAGCGAGGCAGAATAGCAGGAAACAGATTTCAAGAGGTACGTTGGAATCGCCTGTAAAGCACAGGAAGAGGGGCACAACTTCGACAATGATGCACTTGGCCAAAAAGGGCGTATGCGTTTTCTCCTGAATATATTCAGGAGAAAACGCATACGCCCTTTTTGGCCAAGCAAGCAAGCGGGCAATGCAAATCTGCACTACAAAGAAGTATCACTTCCCACCGGTCAAAAGGGACATCCACAAAATGTGTAAAAAACCAGAAAGGCAAGACAGGCCCTGGAGAACAGGGAGCCCTGTTATGCTGATGGGCGGGATGTAAGTTGCCAACTGCCTCACTGGAGGAGTGCATTGTGTTCCCTAAAACAAGTAAACAACAGAGCTACAGAGCCAAGGGCACTTCCAGTCTAGGGAATATACCTTGGGAAAACTGAAAATCCATAAGACAGAGCCACCCCCAAATTGAGGGCTGCACTGCTTACAAGAACCTCAACCTGGGTACACCTGAAATATCCCAGGAAATATAAAAATGGTTCCAAACATTGTGGAACTTACGTACGATGGAATATCCCTCAGCCACGAAATCAATGTCATAAGACCAGTAGCAGCAAAATGAGTGGATTCAGGTACGATGATTCTAAGTGAAAGAAGTCACACAGGAAAAGAAACTTATCATAAGATATCACTTAGGAAGATCCTGTAAACATGGCTACACATGAACTGAGTTAGGCAAGAGAACAGAGTCTCACATTTAGAAAACACTCTTATGCCTGCTTAAGGGGGAAGGAGAGGTGGGGTGATGCATCAAACCCGAGTTTGATATAAGCACAGGTACCGTTCCAAAAACCAACTATGAAATAGACAAGACCTACACCTTCCTCAGTGAAAGGGACTCAAAACCCCATATTTCCCGCAGAGGAATAGATCTGACTAGTAAGAATCTTAAAACCTATGTATTGATATGTCTCCGTAAGGGAATCAAGTGTGTCTAGACTGGCATAAACAGGGCAGCGAGAATCAGCTCAAACCCACTCTAAAAAGGAATTTCAAATCAGAACAAAGAAACGGAAATTCTTCAAAATTCCTTCAGGGTCTCTGATGCAACCTGGAATGACCCTATCTACAATGACAGCTGGATGTGGCATAAGGCTGGACACTTGGGACTGAGAGGATTGGTGAGATTGGGTGAGCAAATGCAGACCCTTTAAAGCAATAATGCATGGCACCCATTCCATGGGTCCCAGCTCTCCAGGTTGAAGGGAATATTACTACAGCTATAACGTGTACGGGAAACCTAGAGAATGGACACACTGTGAATACGAAAGGTTTCTAAAACTCAACGAAGAGCCCCTCTCCTGGTGCTCCGGTTTGACTTTCCAACTGCTTTCCTATCAATCTCCCAACTTGGAGAGACAGCCCCTTTAAGCTCCTGGTTCGCACAGGTTGCCAATTTGGCAGAGGATGAAAGGGAAGAGGGAGAACCAAGGAGAGAGTAGCTGCTAGGCATTTGGATGGGCACATGTCACTCTAATTTCCCGGCAGGAAGAAGAATTAACCACAGTCTCAGCCACCCACCGGGAACCAGTATAGGTCCTGAACCAAAAGTTTGGACTTGCGTTCAGCTCACAAGAAACGAGTTGAAAAATGGAGCTCAGGGGCACAGCAATTCACAAACTGGCAGAGTAATCAAGGCCAACTATCGTCCAAAAATCTGTTGAGGGAAGGCAACGAGGCGGACTTGAAAGCGAGGCAGAATAGCAGGAAACAGATTTCAAGAGGTACGTTGGAATCGCCTGTAAAGCACAGGAAGAGGGGCACAACTTCGACAATGATGCACTTGGCCAAAAAGGGCGTATGCGTTTTCTCCTGAATATATTCAGGAGAAAACGCATACGCCCTTTTTGGCCAAGCAAGCAAGCGGGCAAAGCAAATCTGCACTACAAAGAAGTATCACTTCCCACCGGTCAAAAGGGACATCCGCAAAATGTGTAAAAAACCAGAAAGGCAAGACAGGCCCTGGAGAACAGGGAGCCCTGTTATGCTGATGGGCGGGATGTAAGTTGCCAACTGCCTCACTGGAGGAGTGCATTGTGTTCCCTAAAACAAGTAAACAACAGAGCTACAGAGCCAAGGGCACTTCCAGTCTAGGGAATATACCTTGGGAAAACTGAAAATCCATAAGACAGAGCCACCCCCAAATTGAGGGCTGCACTGCTTACAAGAACCTCAACCTGGGTACACCTGAAATATCCCAGGAAATATAAAAATGGTTCCAAACATTGTGGAACTTACGTACGATGGAATATCCCTCAGCCACGAAATCAATGTCATAAGACCAGTAGCAGCAAAATGAGTGGATTCAGGTACGATGATTCTAAGTGAAAGAAGTCACACAGGAAAAGAAACTTATCATAAGATATCACTTAGGAAGATCCTGTAAACATGGCTACACATGAACTGAGTTAGGCAAGAGAACAGAGTCTCACATTTAGAAAACACTCTTATGCCTGCTTAAGGGGGAAGGAGAGGTGGGGTGATGCATCAAACCCGAGTTTGATATAAGCACAGGTACCGTTCCAAAAACCAACTATGAAATAGACAAGACCTACACCTTCCTCAGTGAAAGGGACTCAAAACCCCATATTTCCCGCAGAGGAATAGATCTGACTAGTAAGAATCTTAAAACCTATGTATTGATATGTCTCCGTAAGGGAATCAAGTGTGTCTAGACTGGCATAAACAGGGCAGCGAGAATCAGCTCAAACCCACTCTAAAAAGGAATTTCAAATCAGAACAAAGAAACGGAAATTCTTCAAAATTCCTTCAGGGTCTCTGATGCAACCTGGAATGACCCTATCTACAATGACAGCTGGATGTGGCATAAGGCTGGACACTTGGGACTGAGAGGATTGGTGAGATTGGGTGAGCAAATGCAGACCCTTTAAAGCAATAATGCATGGCACCCATTCCATGGGTCCCAGCTCTCCAGGTTGAAGGGAATATTACTACAGCTATAACGTGTACGGGAAACCTAGAGAATGGACACACTGTGAATACGAAAGGTTTCTAAAACTCAACGAAGAGCCCCTCTCCTGGTGCTCCGGTTTGACTTTCCAACTGCTTTCCTATCAATCTCCCAACTTGGAGAGACAGCCCCTTTAAGCTCCTGGTTCGCACAGGTTGCCAATTTGGCAGAGGATGAAAGGGAAGAGGGAGAACCAAGGAGAGAGTAGCTGCTAGGCATTTGGATGGGCACATGTCACTCTAATTTCCCGGCAGGAAGAAGAATTAACCAAAGTCTCAGCCACCCACCGGGAACCAGTATAGGTCCTGAACCAAAAGTTTGGACTTGCGTTCAGCTCACAAGAAACGAGTTGAAAAATGGAGCTCAGGGGCACAGCAATTCACAAACTGGCAGAGTAATCAAGGCCAACTATCGTCCAAAAATCTGTTGAGGGAAGGCAACGAGGCGGACTTGAAAGCGAGGCAGAATAGCAGGAAACAGATTTCAAGAGGTACGTTGGAATCGCCTGTAAAGCACAGGAAGAGGGGCACAACTTCGACAATGATGCACTTGGCCAAAAAGGGCGTATGCGTTTTCTCCTGAATATATTCAGGAGAAAACGCATACGCCCTTTTTGGCCAAGCAAGCAAGCGGGCAAAGCAAATCTGCACTACAAAGAAGTATCACTTCCCACCGGTCAAAAGGGACATCCGCAAAATGTGTAAAAAACCAGAAAGGCAAGACAGGCCCTGGAGAACAGGGAGCCCTGTTATGCTGATGGGCGGGATGTAAGTTGCCAACTGCCTCACTGGAGGAGTGCATTGTGTTCCCTAAAACAAGTAAACAACAGAGCTACAGAGCCAAGGGCACTTCCAGTCTAGGGAATATACCTTGGGAAAACTGAAAATCCATAAGACAGAGCCACCCCCAAATTGAGGGCTGCACTGCTTACAAGAACCTCAACCTGGGTACACCTGAAATATCCCAGGAAATATAAAAATGGTTCCAAACATTGTGGAACTTACGTACGATGGAATATCCCTCAGCCACGAAATCAGTGTCATAAGACCAGTAGCAGCAAAATGAGTGGATTCAGGTACGATGATTCTAAGTGAAAGAAGTCACACAGGAAAAGAAACTTATCATAAGATATCACTTAGGAAGATCCTGTAAACATGGCTACACATGAACTGAGTTAGGCAAGAGAACAGAGTCTCACATTTAGAAAACACTCTTATGCCTGCTTAAGGGGGAAGGAGAGGTGGGGTGATGCATCAAACCCGAGTTTGATATAAGCACAGGTACCGTTCCAAAAACCAACTATGAAATAGACAAGACCTACACCTTCCTCAGTGAAAGGGACTCAAAACCCCATATTTCCCGCAGAGGAATAGATCTGACTAGTAAGAATCTTAAAACCTATGTATTGATATGTCTCCGTAAGGGAATCAAGTGTGTCTAGACTGGCATAAACAGGGCAGCGAGAATCAGCTCAAACCCACTCTAAAAAGGAATTTCAAATCAGAACAAAGAAACAGGGAAATTCTTCAAAATTCCTTCAGGGTCTCTGATGCAACCTGGAATGACCCTATCTACAATGACAGCTGGATGTGGCATAAGGCTGGACACTTGGGACTGAGAGGATTGGTGAGATTGGGTGAGCAAATGCAGACCCTTTAAAGCAATAATGCATGGCACCCATTCCATGGGTCCCAGCTCTCCAGGTTGAAGGGAATATTACTACAGCTATAACGTGTACGGGAAACCTAGAGAATGGACACACTGTGAATACGAAAGGTTTCTAAAACTCAACGAAGAGCCCCTCTCCTGGTGCTCCGGTTTGACTTTCCAACTGCTTTCCTATCAATCTCCCAACTTGGAGAGACAGCCCCTTTAAGCTCCTGGTTCGCACAGGTTGCCAATTTGGCAGAGGATGAAAGGGAAGAGGGAGAACCAAGGAGAGAGTAGCTGCTAGGCATTTGGATGGGCACATGTCACTCTAATTTCCCGGCAGGAAGAAGAATTAACCAAAGTCTCAGCCACCCACCGGGAACCAGTATAGGTCCTGAACCAAAAGTTTGGACTTGCGTTCAGCTCACAAGAAACGAGTTGAAAAATGGAGCTCAGGGGCACAGCAATTCACAAACTGGCAGAGTAATCAAGGCCAACTATCGTCCAAAAATCTGTTGAGGGAAGGCAACGAGGCGGACTTGAAAGCGAGGCAGAATAGCAGGAAACAGATTTCAAGAGGTACGTTGGAATCGCCTGTAAAGCACAGGAAGAGGGGCACAACTTCGACAATGATGCACTTGGCCAAAAAGGGCGTATGCGTTTTCTCCTGAATATATTCAGGAGAAAACGCATACGCCCTTTTTGGCCAAGCAAGCAAGCGGGCAAAGCAAATCTGCACTACAAAGAAGTATCACTTCCCACCGGTCAAAAGGGACATCCGCAAAATGTGTAAAAAACCAGAAAGGCAAGACAGGCCCTGGAGAACAGGGAGCCCTGTTATGCTGATGGGCGGGATGTAAGTTGCCAACTGCCTCACTGGAGGAGTGCATTGTGTTCCCTAAAACAAGTAAACAACAGAGCTACAGAGCCAAGGGCACTTCCAGTCTAGGGAATATACCTTGGGAAAACTGAAAATCCATAAGACAGAGCCACCCCCAAATTGAGGGCTGCACTGCTTACAAGAACCTCAACCTGGGTACACCTGAAATATCCCAGGAAATATAAAAATGGTTCCAAACATTGTGGAACTTACGTACGATGGAATATCCCTCAGCCACGAAATCAATGTCATAAGACCAGTAGCAGCAAAATGAGTGGATTCAGGTACGATGATTCTAAGTGAAAGAAGTCACACAGGAAAAGAAACTTATCATAAGATATCACTTAGGAAGATCCTGTAAACATGGCTACACATGAACTGAGTTAGGCAAGAGAACAGAGTCTCACATTTAGAAAACACTCTTATGCCTGCTTAAGGGGGAAGGAGAGGTGGGGTGATGCATCAAACCCGAGTTTGATATAAGCACAGGTACCGTTCCAAAAACCAACTATGGAATAGACAAGACCTACACCTTCCTCAGTGAAAGGGACTCAAAACCCCATATTTCCCGCAGAGGAATAGATCTGACTAGTAAGAATCTTAAAACCTATGTACTGATATGTCTCCGTAAGGGAATCAAGTGTGTCTAGACTGGCATAAACAGGGCAGCGAGAATCAGCTCAAACCCACTCTAAAAAGGAATTTCAAAAACAGAACAAAGAAACAGGGAAATTCTTCAAAATTCCTTCAGGGTCTCTGATGCAACCTGGAATGACCCTATCTACAATGACAGCTGGATGTGGCATAAGGCTGGACACTTGGGACTGAGAGGATTGGTGAGATTGGGTGAGCAAATGCAGACCCTTTAAAGCAATAATGCATGGCACCCATTCCATGGGTCCCAGCTCTCCAGGATGAAGGGAATATTACTACAGCTATAACGTGTACGGGAAACCTAGAGAATGGACACACTGTGAATACGACAGGTTTCTAAAACTCAACGAAGAACCCCTCTCCTGGTGCTCCGGTTTGACTTTCCAACTGCTTTCCTATCAATCTCCCAACTTGGAGAGACAACCCATTTAAGCTCCTGGTTCGCACAGGTTGCCAATTTGGCAGAGGATGAAAGGGAAGAGGGAGAACCAATGAGAGAGTAGCTGCTAGGCATTTGGATGGGCACATGTCACTCTAATTTCCCGGCAGGAAGAAGAATTCACCAAAGTCTCAGCCACCCACTGGGAAACAGTATAGGTCCTGAACCAAAAGTTTGGACTTGCGTTCAGCTCACAAGAAACGAGTTGAAAAATGGAGCTCAGGGGCACAGCAATTCACAAACTGGCAGAGTAATCAAGGCCAACTATCGTCCAAAAATCTGTTGAGGGAAGGCAACGAGGTGGACTTGAAAGCGAGGCAGAATAGGAGGAAACAGATTTCAAGAGGTACGTTGGAATCGCCTGTAAAGCACAGGAAGAGGGGCACAACTTCGACAATGATGCACTTGGCCAAAAAGGGCGTATGCGTTTTCTCCTGAATATATTCAGGAGAAAACGCATACGCCCTTTTTGGCCAAGCAAGCAAGCGGGCAATGCAAATCTGCACTACACAGAAGTATCACTTCCCACCGGTCAAAAGGGACATCCACAAAATGTGTAAAAACCAGAAAGGCAAGACAGGCCCTGGAGAACAGGGAGCCCTGTTATGCTGATGGGCGGGATGTAAGTTGCCAACTGCCTCACTGGAGGAGTGCATTGTGTTCCCTAAAACAAGTAAACAACAGAGCTACAGAGCCAAGGGCACTTCCAGTCTAGGGAATATACCTTGGGAAAACTGAAAATCCATAAGACAGAGCCACCCCCAAATTGAGGGCTGCACTGCTTACAAGAACCTCAACCTGGGTACACCTGAAATATCCCAGGAAATATAAAAATGGTTCCAAACATTGTGGAACTTACGTACGATGGAATATCCCTCAGCCACGAAATCAATGTCATAAGACCAGTAGCAGCAAAATGAGTGGATTCAGGTACGATGATTCTAAGTGAAAGAAGTCACACAGGAAAAGAAACTTATCATAAGATATCACTTAGGAAGATCCTGTAAACATGGCTACACATGAACTGAGTTAGGCAAGAGAACAGAGTCTCACATTTAGAAAACACTCTTATGCCTGCTTAAGGGGGAAGGAGAGGTGGGGTGATGCATCAAACCCGAGTTTGATATAAGCACAGGTACCGTTCCAAAAACCAACTATGGAATAGACAAGACCTACACCTTCCTCAGTGAAAGGGACTCAAAACCCCATATTTCCCGCAGAGGAATAGATCTGACTAGTAAGAATCTTAAAACCTATGTATTGATATGTCTCCGTAAGGGAATCAAGTGTGTCTAGACTGGCATAAACATGGCCGCGAGAATCAGCTCAAACCCACTCTAAAAAGGAATTTCAAAAACAGAACAAAGAAACAGGGAAATTCTTCACAATTCCTTCAGGGTCTCTGATGCAACCTGGAATGACCCTATCTACAATGACAGCTGGATGTGGCATAAGGCTGGACACTTGGGACTGAGAGGATTGGTGAGATTGGGTGAGCAAATGCAGACCCTTTAAAGCAATAATGGATGGCACCCATTCCATGGGTCCCAGCTCTCCAGGTTGAAGGGAATATTACTACAGCTATAACGTGTACGGGAAACCTAGAGAATGGACACACTGTGAATACGACAGGTTTCTAAAACTCAACGAAGAGCCCCTCTCCTGGTGCTCCGGTTTGACTTTCCAACTGCTTTCCTATCAATCTCCCAACTTGGAGAGACAGCCCCTTTAAGCTCCTGGTTCGCACAGGTTGCCAATTTGGCAGAGGATGAAAGGGAAGAGGGAGAACCAAGGAGAGAGTAGCTGCTAGGCATTTGGATGGGCACATGTCACTCTAATTTCCCGGCAGGAAGAAGAATTAACCAAAGTCTCAGCCACCCACCGGGAACCAGTAGAGGTCCTGAACCAAAAGTTTGGACTTGCGTTCAGCTCACAAGAAACGAGTTGAAAAATGGAGCTCAGGGGCACAGCAATTCACAAACTGGCAGAGTAATCAAGGCCAACTATCGTCCAAAAATCTGTTGAGGGAAGGCAACGAGGCGGACTTGAAAGCGAGGCAGAATAGCAGGAAACAGATTTCAAGAGGTACATTGGAATCGCCTGTAAAGCACAGGAAGAGGGGCACAACTTCGACAATGATGCACTTGGCCAAAAAGGGCGTATGCGTTTTCTCCTGAATATATTCAGGAGAAAACGCATACGCCCTTTTTGGCCAAGCAAGCAAGCGGGCAATGAAAATCTGCACTACAAAGAAGTATCACTTCCCACCAGTCAAAAGGGACATCCGCAAAATGTGTAAAAAACCAGAAAGGCAAGACAGGCCCTGGAGAACAGGGAGCCCTGTTATGCTGATGGGCGGGATGTAAGTTGCCAACTGCCTCACTGGAGGAGTGCATTGTGTTCCCTAAAACAAGTAAACAACAGAGCTACAGAGCCAAGGGCACTTCCAGTCTAGGGAATATACCTTGGGAAAACTGAAAATCCATAAGACAGAGCCACCCCCAAATTGAGGGCTGCACTGCTTACAAGAACCTCAACCTGGGTACACCTGAAATATCCCAGGAAATATAAAAATGGTTCCAAACATTGTGGAACTTACGTACGATGGAATATCCCTCAGCCACGAAATCAATGTCATAAGACCAGTAGCAGCAAAATGAGTGGATTCAGGTACGATGATTCTAAGTGAAAGAAGTCACACAGGAAAAGAAACTTATCATAAGATATCACTTAGGAAGATCCTGTAAACATGGCTACACATGAACTGAGTTAGGCAAGAGAACAGAGTCTCACATTTAGAAAACACTCTTATGCCTGCTTAAGGGGGAAGGAGAGGTGGGGTGATGCATCAAACCCGAGTTTGATATAAGCACAGGTACCGTTCCAAAAACCAACTATGGAATAGACAAGACCTACACCTTCCTCAGTGAAAGGGACTCAAAACCCCATATTTCCCGCAGAGGAATAGATCTGACTAGTAAGAATCTTAAAACCTATGTATTGATATGTCTCCGTAAGGGAATCAAGTGTGTCTAGACTGGCATAAACATGGCCGCGAGAATCAGCTCAAACCCACTCTAAAAAGGAATTTCAAAAACAGAACAAAGAAACAGGGAAATTCTTCACAATTCCTTCAGGGTCTCTGATGCAACCTGGAATGACCCTATCTACAATGACAGCTGGATGTGGCATAAGGCTGGACACTTGGGACTGAGAGGATTGGTGAGATTGGGTGAGCAAATGCAGACCCTTTAAAGCAATAATGGATGGCACCCATTCCATGGGTCCCAGCTCTCCAGGTTGAAGGGAATATTACTACAGCTATAACGTGTACGGGAAACCTAGAGAATGGACACACTGTGAATACGACAGGTTTCTAAAACTCAACGAAGAGCCCCTCTCCTGGTGCTCCGGTTTGACTTTCCAACTGCTTTCCTATCAATCTCCCAACTTGGAGAGACAGCCCCTTTAAGCTCCTGGTTCGCACAGGTTGCCAATTTGGCAGAGGATGAAAGGGAAGAGGGAGAACCAAGGAGAGAGTAGCTGCTAGGCATTTGGATGGGCACATGTCACTCTAATTTCCCGGCAGGAAGAAGAATTAACCAAAGTCTCAGCCACCCACCGGGAACCAGTATAGGTCCTGAACCAAAAGTTTGGACTTGCGTTCAGCTCACAAGAAACGAGTTGAAGAATGGAGCTCAGGGGCACAGCAATTCACAAACTGGCAGAGTAATCAAGGCCAACTATCGTCCAAAAATCTGTTGAGGGAAGGCAACGAGGTGGACTTGAAAGCGAGGCAGAATAGCAGGAAACAGATTTCAAGAGGTACGTTGGAATCGCCTGTAAAGCACAGGAAGAGGGGCACAACTTCGACAATGATGCACTTGGCCAAAAAGGGCGTATGCGTTTTCTCCTGAATATATTCAGGAGAAAACGCATACGCCCTTTTTGGCCAAGCAAGCAAGCGGGCAATGCAAATCTGCACTACAAAGAAGTATCACTTCCCACCGGTCAAAAGGGACATCCGCAAAATGTGTAAAAACCAGAAAGGCAAGACAGGCCCTGGAGAACAGGGAGCCCTGTTATGCTGATGGGCGGGATGTAAGTTGCCAACTGCCTCACTGGAGGAGTGCATTGTGTTCCCTAAAACAAGTAAACAACAGAGCTACAGAGCCAAGGGCACTTCCAGTCTAGGGAATATACCTTGGGAAAACTGAAAATCCATAAGACAGAGCCACCCCCAAATTGAGGGCTGCACTGCTTACAAGAACCTCAACCTGGGTACACCTGAAATATCCCAGGAAATATAAAAATGGTTCCAAACATTGTGGAACTTACGTACGATGGAATATCCCTCAGCCACGAAATCAATGTCATAAGACCAGTAGCAGCAAAATGAGTGGATTCAGGTACGATGATTCTAAGTGAAAGAAGTCACACAGGAAAAGAAACTTATCATAAGATATCACTTAGGAAGATCCTGTAAACATGGCTACACATGAACTGAGTTAGGCAAGAGAACAGAGTCTCACATTTAGAAAACACTCTTATGCCTGCTTAAGGGGGAAGGAGAGGTGGGGTGATGCATCAAACCCGAGTTTGATATAAGCACAGGTACCGTTCCAAAAACCAACTATGGAATAGACAAGACCTACACCTTCCTCAGTGAAAGGGACTCAAAACCCCATATTTCCCGCAGAGGAATAGATCTGACTAGTAAGAATCTTAAAACCTATGTATTGATATGTCTCTGTAAGGGAATCAAGTGTGTCTAGACTGGCATAAACAGGGCAGCGAGAATCAGCTCAAACCCACTCTAAAAAGGAATTTCAAAAACAGAACAAAGAAACAGGGAAATTCTTCACAATTCCTTCAGGGTCTCTGATGCAACCTGGAATGACCCTATCTACAATGACAGCTGGATGTGGCATAAGGCTGGACACTTGGGACTGAGGGGATTGGTGAGATTGGGTGAGCAAATGCAGACCCTTTAAAGCAATAATGCATGGCACCCATTCCATGGGTCCCAGCTCTCCAGGTTGAAGGGAATATTACTACAGCTATAACGTGTACGGGAAACCTAGAGAATGGACACACTGTGAATACGACAGGTTTCTAAAACTCAACGAAGAGCCCCTCTCCTGGTGCTCCGGTTTGACTTTCCAACTGCTTTCCTATCAATCTCCCAACTTGGAGAGACAGCCCCTTTAAGCTCCTGGTTCGCACAGGTTGCCAATTTGGCAGAGGATGAAAGGGAAGAGGGAGAACCAATGAGAGAGTAGCTGCTAGGCATTTGGATGGGCACATGTCACTCTAATTTCCCGGCAGGAAGAAGAATTAACCAAAGTCTCAGCCACCCACCGGGAACCAGTAGAGGTCCTGAACCAAAAGTTTGGACTTGCGTTCAGCTCACAAGAAACGAGTTGAAAAATGGAGCTCAGGGGCACAGCAATTCACAAACTGGCAGAGTAATCAAGGCCAACTATCGTCCAAAAATCTGTTGAGGGAAGGCAACGAGGCGGACTTGAAAGCGAGGCAGAATAGCAGGAAACAGATTTCAAGAGGTACGTTGGAATCTCCTGTAAAGCACAGGAAGAGGGGCACAACTTCGACAATGATGCACTTGGCCAAAAAGGGCGTATGCGTTTTCTCCTGAATATATTCAGGAGAAAACGCATACGCCCTTTTTGGCCAAGCAAGCAAGCGGGCAATGCAAATCTGCACTACAAAGAAGTATCACTTCCCACCGGTCAAAGGGGACATCCGCAAAATGTGTAAAAAACCAGAAAGGCAAGACAGGCCCTGGAGAACAGGGAGCCTTGTTATGCTGATGGGCGGGATGTAAGTTGCCAACTGCCTCACTGGAGGAGTGCATTGTGTTCCCTAAAACAAGTAAACAACAGAGCTACAGAGCCAAGGGCACTTCCAGTCTAGGGAATATACCTTGGGAAAACTGAAAATCCATAAGACAGAGCCACCCCCAAATTGAGGGCTGCACTGCTTACAAGAACCTCAACCTGGGTACACCTGAAATATCCCAGGACATATAAAAATGGTTCCAAACATTGTGGAACTTACGTACGATGGAATATCCCTCAGCCACGAAATCAATGTCATAAGACCAGTAGCAGCAAAATGAGTGGATTCAGGTACGATGATTCTAAGTGAAAGAAGTCACACAGGAAAAGAAACTTATCATAAGATATCACTTAGGAAGATCCTGTAAACATGGCTACACATGAACTGAGTTAGGCAAGAGAACAGAGTCTCACATTTAGAAAACACTCTTATGCCTGCTTAAGGGGGAAGGAGAGGTGGGGTGATGCATCAAACCCGAGTTTGATATAAGCACAGGTACCGTTCCAAAAACCAACTATGGAATAGACAAGACCTACACCTTCCTCAGTGAAAGGGACTCAAAACCCCATATTTCCCGCAGAGGAATAGATCTGACTAGTAAGAATCTTAAAACCTATGTATTGATATGTCTCCGTAAGGGAATCAAGTGTGTCTAGACTGGCATAAACAGGGCAGCGAGAATCAGCTCAAACCCACTCTAAAAAGGAATTTCAAATCAGAACAAAGAAACAGGGAAATTCTTCAAAATTCCTTCAGGGTCTCTGATGCAACCTGGAATGACCCTATCTACAATGACAGCTGGATGTGGCATAAGGCTGGACACTTGGGACTGAGAGGATTGGTGAGATTGGGTGAGCAAATGCAGACCCTTTAAAGCAATAATGCATGGCACCCATTCCATGGGTCCCAGCTCTCCAGGTTGAAGGGAATATTACTACAGCTATAACGTGTACGGGAAACCTAGAGAATGGACACACTGTGAATACGACAGGTTTCTAAAACTCAACGAAGAGCCCCTCTCCTGGTGCTCCGGTTTGACTTTCCAACTGCTTTCCTATCAATCTCCCAACTTGGAGAGACAGCCCCTTTAAGCTCCTGGTTCGCACAGGTTGCCAATTTGGCAGAGGATGAAAGGGAAGAGGGAGAACCAAGGAGAGAGTAGCTGCTAGGCATTTGGATGGGCACATGTCACTCTAATTTCCCGGCAGGAAGAAGAATTAACCAAAGTCTCAGCCACCCACCGGGAACCAGTATAGGTCCTGAACCAAAAGTTTGGACTTGCGTTCAGCTCACAAGAAACGAGTTGAAAAATGGAGCACAGGGGCACAGCAATTCACAAACTGGCAGAGTAATCAAGGCCAACTATCGTCCAAAAATCTGTTGAGGGAAGGCAACGAGGCGGACTTGAAAACGAGGCAGAATAGCAGGAAACAGATTTCAAGAGGTATGTTGGAATCGCCTGTAAAGCACAGGAAGAGGGGCACAACTTCGACAATGATGCACTTGGCCAAAAAGGGCGTATGCGTTTTCTCCTGAATATATTCAGGAGAAAACGCATACGCCCTTTTTGGCCAAGCAAGCAAGCGGGCAATGCAAATCTGCACTACAAAGAAGTATCACTTCCCACCGGTCAAAAGGGACATCCGCAAAATGTGTAAAAACCAGAAAGGCAAGACAGGCCCTGGAGAACAGGGAGCCCTGTTATGCTGATGGGCGGGATGTAAGTTGCCAACTGCCTCACTGGAGGAGTGCATTGTGTTCCCTAAAACAAGTAAACAACAGAGCTACAGAGCCAAGGGCACTTCCAGTCTAGGGAATATACCTTGGGAAAACTGAAAATCCATAAGACAGAGCCACCCCCAAATTGAGGGCTGCACTGCTTACAAGAACCTCAACCTGGGTACACCTGAAATATCCCAGGAAATATAAAAATGGTTCCAAACATTGTGGAACTTACGTACGATGGAATATCCCTCAGCCACGAAATCAATGTCATAAGACCAGTAGCAGCAAAATGAGTGGATTCAGGTACGATGATTCTAAGTGAAAGAAGTCACACAGGAAAAGAAACTTATCATAAGATATCACTTAGGAAGATCCTGTAAACATGGCTACACATGAACTGAGTTAGGCAAGAGAACAGAGTCTCACATTTAGAAAACACTCTTATGCCTGCTTAAGGGGGAAGGAGAGGTGGGGTGATGCATCAAACCCGAGTTTGGTATAAGCACAGGTAGCGTTCCAAAAACCTACTATGGAATAGACAAGACCTACACCTTCCTCAGTGAAAGGGACTCAAAACCCCATATTTCCCGCAGAGGAATAGATCTGACTAGTAAGAATCTTAAAACCTATGTATTGATATGTCTCCGTAAGGGAATCAAGTGTGTCTAGACTGGCATAAACAGGGCAGCGAGAATCAGCTCAAACCCACTCTAAAAAGGAATTTCAAAAACAGAACAAAGAAACAGGGAAATTCTTCAAAATTCCTTCAGGGTCTCTGATGCAACCTGGAATGACCCTATCTACAATGACAGCTGGATGTGGCATAAGGCTGGACACTTGGGACTGAGGGGATTGGTGAGTTTGGGTGAGCAAATGCAGACCCTTTAAAGCAATAATGCATGGCACCCATTCCATGGGTCCCAGCTCTCCAGGTTGAAGGGAATATTACTACAGCTATAACGTGTACGGAAAACCTAGAGAATGGACACACTGTGAATACGACAGGTTTCTAAAACTCAACGAAGAGCCCCTCTCCTGGTGCTCCGGTTTGACTTTCCAACTGCTTTCCTATCAATCTCCCAACTTGGAGAGACAGCCCCTTTAAGCTCCTGGTTCGCACAGGTTGCCAATTTGGCAGAGGATGAAAGGGAAGAGGGAGAACCAATGAGAGAGTAGCTGCTAGGCATTTGGATGGGCACATGTCACTCTAATTTCCCGGCAGGAAGAAGAATTAACCAAAGTCTCAGCCACCCACCGGGAACCAGTAGAGGTCCTGAACCAAAAGTTTGGACTTGCGTTCAGCTCACAAGAAACGAGTTGAAAAATGGAGCTCAGGGGCACAGCAATTCACAAACTGGCAGAGTAATCAAGGCCAACTATCGTCCAAAAATCTGTTGAGGGAAGGCAACGAGGCGGACTTGAAAGCGAGGCAGAATAGCAGGAAACAGATTTCAAGAGGTACGTTGGAATCGCCTGTAAAGCACAGGAAGAGGGGCACAACTTCGACAATGATGCACTTGGCCAAAAAGGGCGTATGCGTTTTCTCCTGAATATATTCAGGAGAAAACGCATACGCCCTTTTTGGCCAAGCAAGCAAGCGGGCAATGCAAATCTGCACTACACAGAAGTATCACTTCCCACCGGTCAAAAGGGACATCCACAAAATGTGTAAAAACCAGAAAGGCAAGACAGGCCCTGGAGAACAGGGAGCCCTGTTATGCTGATGGGGGGGATGTAAGTTGCCAACTGCCTCACTGGAGGAGTGCATTGTGTTCCCTAAAACAAGTAAACAACAGAGCTACAGAGCCAAGGGCACTTCCAGTCTAGGGAATATACCTTGGGAAAACTGAAAATCCATAAGACAGAGCCACCCCCAAATTGAAGGCTGCACTGCTTACAAGAACCTCAACCTGGGTACACCTGAAATATCCCAGGAAATATAAAAATGGTTCCAAACATTGTGGAACTTACGTACGATGGAATATCCCTCAGCCACGAAATCAATGTCATAAGACCAGTAGCAGCAAAATGAGTGGATTCAGGTACGATGATTCTAAGTGAAAGAAGTCACACAGGAAAAGAAACTTATCATAAGATATCACTTAGGAAGATCCTGTAAACATGGCTACACATGAACTGAGTTAGGCAAGAGAACAGAGTCTCACATTTAGAAAACACTCTTATGCCTGCTTAAGGGGGAAGGAGAGGTGGGGTGATGCATCAAACCCGAGTTTGATATAAGCACAGGTACCGTTCCAAAAACCAACTATGGAATAGACAAGACCTACACCTTCCTCAGTGAAAGGGACTCAAAACCCCATATTTCCCGCAGAGGAATAGATCTGACTAGTAAGAATCTTAAAACCTATGTACTGATATGTCTCCGTAAGGGAATCAAGTGTGTCTAGACTGGCATAAACAGGGCAGCGAGAATCAGCTCAAACCCACTCTAAAAAGGAATTTCAAAAACAGAACAAAGAAACAGGGAAATTCTTCACAATTCCTTCAGGGTCTCTGATGCAACCTGGAATGACCCTATCTACAATGACAGCTGGATGTGGCATAAGGCTGGACACTTGGGACTGAGAGGATTGGTGAGATTGGGTGAGCAAATGCAGACCCTTTAAAGCAATAATGCATGGCACCCATTCCATGGGTCCCAGCTCTCCAGGTTGAAGGGAATATTACTACAGCTATAACGTGTACGGGAAACCTAGAGAATGGACACACTGTGAATACGACAGGTTTCTAAAACTCAACGAAGAGCCCCTCTCCTGGTGCTCCGGTTTGACTTTCCAACTGCTTTCCTATCAATCTCCCAACTTGGAGAGACAGCCCCTTTAAGCTCCTGGTTCGCACAGGTTGCCAATTTGGCAGAGGATGAAAGGGAAGAGGGAGAACCAAGGAGAGAGTAGCTGCTAGGCATTTGGATGGGCACATGTCACTCTAATTTCCCGGCAGGAAGAAGAATTAACCAAAGTCTCAGCCACCCACCGGGAACCAGTATAGGTCCTGAACCAAAAGTTTGGACTTGCGTTCAGCTCACAAGAAACGAGTTGAAAAATGGAGCACAGGGGCACAGCAATTCACAAACTGGCAGAGTAATCAAGGCCAACTATCGTCCAAAAATCTGTTGAGGGAAGGCAACGAGGCGGACTTGAAAGCGAGGCAGAATAGCAGGAAACAGATTTCAAGAGGTACGTTGGAATCTCCTGTAAAGCACAGGAAGAGGGGCACAACTTCGACAATGATGCACTTGGCCAAAAAGGGCGTATGCGTTTTCTCCTGAATATATTCAGGAGAAAACGCATACGCCCTTTTTGGCCAAGCAAGCAAGCGGGCAATGCAAATCTGCACTACAAAGAAGTATCACTTCCCACCGGTCAAAGGGGACATCCGCAAAATGTGTAAAAAACCAGAAAGGCAAGACAGGCCCTGGAGAACAGGGAGCCTTGTTATGCTGATGGGCGGGATGTAAGTTGCCAACTGCCTCACTGGAGGAGTGCATTGTGTTCCCTAAAACAAGTAAACAACAGAGCTACAGAGCCAAGGGCACTTCCAGTCTAGGGAATATACCTTGGGAAAACTGAAAATCCATAAGACAGAGCCACCCCCAAATTGAGGGCTGCACTGCTTACAAGAACCTCAACCTGGGTACACCTGAAATATCCCAGGACATATAAAAATGGTTCCAAACATTGTGGAACTTACGTACGATGGAATATCCCTCAGCCACGAAATCAATGTCATAAGACCAGTAGCAGCAAAATGAGTGGATTCAGGTACGATGATTCTAAGTGAAAGAAGTCACACAGGAAAAGAAACTTATCATAAGATATCACTTAGGAAGATCCTGTAAACATGGCTACACATGAACTGAGTTAGGCAAGAGAACAGAGTCTCACATTTAGAAAACACTCTTATGCCTGCTTAAGGGGGAAGGAGAGGTGGGGTGATGCATCAAACCCGAGTTTGATATAAGCACAGGTACCGTTCCAAAAACCAACTATGGAATAGACAAGACCTACACCTTCCTCAGTGAAAGGGACTCAAAACCCCATATTTCCCGCAGAGGAATAGATCTGACTAGTAAGAATCTTAAAACCTATGTATTGATATGTCTCCGTAAGGGAATCAAGTGTGTCTAGACTGGCATAAACAGGGCAGCGAGAATCAGCTCAAACCCACTCTAAAAAGGAATTTCAAAAACAGAACAAAGAAACAGGGAAATTCTTCAAAATTCCTTCAGGGTCTCTGATGCAACCTGGAATGACCCTATCTACAATGACAGCTGGATGTGGCATAAGGCTGGACACTTGGGACTGAGAGGATTGGTGAGATTGGGTGAGCAAATGCAGACCCTTTAAAGCAATAATGGATGGCACCCATTCCATGGGTCCCAGCTCTCCAGGTTGAAGGGAATATTACTACAGCTATAACGTGTATGGGAAACCTAGAGAATGGACACACTGTGAATACGACAGGTTTCTAAAACTCAACGAAGAGCCCCTCTCCTGGTGCTCCGGTTTGACTTTCCAACTGCTTTCCTATCAATCTCCCAACTTGGAGAGACAGCCCCTTTAAGCTCCTGGTTCGCACAGGTTGCCAATTTGGCAGAGGATGAAAGGGAAGAGGGAGAACCAATGAGAGAGTAGCTGCTAGGCATTTGGATGGGCACATGTCACTCTAATTTCCCGGCAGGAAGAAGAATTAACCAAAGTCTCAGCCACCCACCGGGAACCAGTATAGGTCCTGAACCAAAAGTTTGGACTTGCGTTCAGCTCACAAGAAACGAGTTGAAGAATGGAGCTCAGGGGCACAGCAATTCACAAACTGGCAGAGTAATCAAGGCCAACTATCGTCCAAAAATCTGTTGAGGGAAGGCAACGAGGTGGACTTGAAAGCGAGGCAGAATAGCAGGAAACAGATTTCAAGAGGTATGTTGGAATCGCCTGTAAAGCACAGGAAGAGGGGCACAACTTCGACAATGATGCACTTGGCCAAAAAGGGCGTATGCGTTTTCTCCTGAATATATTCAGGAGAAAACGCATACGCCCTTTTTGGCCAAGCAAGCAAGCGGGCAATGCAAATCTGCACTACACAGAAGTATCACTTCCCACCGGTCAAAAGGGACATCCACAAAATGTGTAAAAACCAGAAAGGCAAGACAGGCCCTGGAAAACAGGGAGCCTTGTTATGCTGATGGGGGGGATGTAAGTTGCCAACTGCCTCACTGGAGGAGTGCATTGTGTTCCCTAAAACAAGTAAACAACAGAGCTACAGAGCCAAGGGCACTTCCAGTCTAGGGAATATACCTTGGGAAAACTGAAAATCCATAAGACAGAGCCACCCCCAAATTGAAGGCTGCACTGCTTAAAAGAACCTCAACCTGGGTACACCTGAAATATCCCAGGAAATATAAAAATGGTTCCAAACATTGTGGAACTTACGTACGATGGAATATCCCTCAGCCACGAAATCAATGTCATAAGACCAGTAGCAGCAAAATGAGTGGATTCAGGTACGATGATTCTAAGTGAAAGAAGTCACACAGGAAAAGAAACTTATCATAAGATATCACTTAGGAAGATCCTGTAAACATGGCTACACATGAACTGAGTTAGGCAAGAGAACAGAGTCTCACATTTAGAAAACACTCTTATGCCTGCTTAAGGGGGAAGGAGAGGTGGGGTGATGCATCAAACCCGAGTTTGGTATAAGCACAGGTAGCGTTCCAAAAACCAACTATGGAATAGACAAGACCTACACCTTCCTCAGTGAAAGGGACTCAAAACCCCATATTTCCCGCAGAGGAATAGATCTGACTAGTAAGAATCTTAAAACCTATGTATTGATATGTCTCCGTAAGGGAATCAAGTGTGTCTAGACTGGCATAAACAGGGCAGCGAGAATCAGCTCAAACCCACTCTAAAAAGGAATTTCAAAAACAGAACAAAGAAACAGGGAAATTCTTCAAAATTCCTTCAGGGTCTCTGATGCAACCTGGAATGACCCTATCTACAATGACAGCTGGATGTGGCATAAGGCTGGACACTTGGGACTGAGAGGATTGGTGAGATTGGGTGAGCAAATGCAGACCCTTTAAAGCAATAATGCATGGCACCCATTCCATGGGTCCCAGCTCTCCAGGTTGAAGGGAATATTACTACAGCTATAACGTGTACGGGAAACCTAGAGAATGGACACACTGTGAATACGACAGGTTTCTAAAACTCAACGAAGAGCCCCTCTCCTGGTGCTCCGGTTTGACATTCCAACTGCTTTCCTATCAATCTCCCAACTTGGAGAGACAGCCCCTTTAAGCTCCTGGTTCGCACAGGTTGCCAATTTGGCAGAGGATGAAAGGGAAGAGGGAGAACCAATGAGAGAGTAGCTGCTAGGCATTTGGATGGGCACATGTCACTCTAATTTCCCGGCAGGAAGAAGAATTAACCAAAGTCTCAGCCACCCACCGGGAACCAGTATAGGTCCTGAACCAAAAGTTTGGACTTGCGTTCAGCTCACAAGAAACGAGTTGAAAAATGGAGCACAGGGGCACAGCAATTCACAAACTGGCAGAGTAATCAAGGCCAACTATCGTCCAAAAATCTGTTGAGGGAAGGCAACGAGGCGGACTTGAAAGCGAGGCAGAATAGCAGGAAACAGATTTCAAGAGGTACGTTGGAATCGCCTGTAAAGCACAGGAAGAGGGGCACAACTTCGACAATGATGCACTTGGCCAAAAAGGGCGTATGCGTTTTCTCCTGAATATATTCAGGAGAAAACGCATACGCCCTTTTTGGCCAAGCAAGCAAGCGGGCAATGCAAATCTGCACTACAAAGAAGTATCACTTCCCACCGGTCAAAAGGGACATCTGCAAAATGTGTAAAAACCAGAAAGGCAAGACAGGCCCTGGAGAACAGGGAGCCCTGTTATGCTGATGGGGGGGATGTAAGTTGCCAACTGCCTCACTGGAGGAGTGCATTGTGTTCCCTAAAACAAGTAAACAACAGAGCTACAGAGCCAAGGGCACTTCCAGTCTAGGGAATATACCTTGGGAAAACTGAAAATCCATAAGACAGAGCCACCCCCAAATTGAGGGCTGCACTGCTTACAAGAACCTCAACCTGGGTACACCTGAAATATCCCAGGAAATATAAAAATGGTTCCAAACATTGTGGAACTTACGTACGATGGAATATCCCTCAGCCACGAAATCAATGTCATAAGACCAGTAGCAGCAAAATGAGTGGATTCAGGTACGATGATTCTAAGTGAAAGAAGTCACACAGGAAAAGAAACTTATCATAAGATATCACTTAGGAAGATCCTGTAAACATGGCTACACATGAACTGAGTTAGGCAAGAGAACAGAGTCTCACATTTAGAAAACACTCTTATGCCTGCTTAAGGGGGAAGGAGAGGTGGGGTGATGCATCAAACCCGAGTTTGATATAAGCACAGGTACCGTTCCAAAAACCAACTATGGAATAGACAAGACCTACACCTTCCTCAGTGAAAGGGACTCAAAACCCCATATTTCCCGCAGAGGAATAGATCTGACTAGTAAGAATCTTAAAACCTATGTACTGATATGTCTCCGTAAGGGAATCAAGTGTGTCTAGACTGGCATAAACAGGGCAGCGAGAATCAGCTCAAACCCACTCTAAAAAGGAATTTCAAAAACAGAACAAAGAAACAGGGAAATTCTTCAAAATTCCTTCAGGGTCTCTGATGCAACCTGGAATGACCCTATCTACAATGACAGCTGGATGTGGCATAAGGCTGGACACTTGGGACTGAGAGGATTGGTGAGATTGGGTGAGCAAATGCAGACCCTTTAAAGCAATAATGCATGGCACCCATTCCATGGGTCCCAGCTCTCCAGGTTGAAGGGAATATTACTACAGCTATAACGTGTACAGGAAACCTAGAGAATGGACACACTGTGAATACGACAGGTTTCTAAAACTCAACGAAGAGCCCCTCTCCTGGTGCTCCGGTTTGACTTTCCAACTGCTTTCCTATCAATCTCCCAACTTGGAGAGACAGCCCCTTTAAGCTCCTGGTTCGCACAGGTTGCCAATTTGGCAGAGGATGAAAGGGAAGAGGGAGAACCAATGAGAGAGTAGCTGCTAGGCATTTGGATGGGCACATGTCACTCTAATTTCCCGGCAGGAAGAAGAATTAACCAAAGTCTCAGCCACCCACCGGGAACCAGTATAGGTCCTGAACCAAAAGTTTGGACTTGCGTTCAGCTCACAAGAAACGAGTTGAAAAATGGAGCTCAGGGGCACAGCAATTCACAAACTGGCAGAGTAATCAAGGCCAACTATCGTCCAAAAATCTGTTGAGGGAAGGCAACGAGGCGGACTTGAAAGCGAGGCAGAATAGCAGGAAACAGATTTCAAGAGGTACGTTGGAATCGCCTGTAAAGCACAGGAAGAGGGGCACAACTTCGACAATGATGCACTTGGCCAAAAAGGGCGTATGCGTTTTCTCCTGAATATATTCAGGAGAAAACGCATACGCCCTTTTTGGCCAAGCAAGCAAGCGGGCAATGCAAATCTGCACTACAAAGAAGTATCACTTCCCACCGGTCAAAAGGGACATCTGCAAAATGTGTAAAAACCAGAAAGGCAAGACAGGCCCTGGAGAACAGGGAGCCCTGTTATGCTGATGGGGGGGATGTAAGTTGCCAACTGCCTCACTGGAGGAGTGCATTGTGTTCCCTAAAACAAGTAAACAACAGAGCTACAGAGCCAAGGGCACTTCCAGTCTAGGGAATATACCTTGGGAAAACTGAAAATCCATAAGACAGAGCCACCCCCAAATTGAGGGCTGCACTGCTTACAAGAACCTCAACCTGGGTACACCTGAAATATCCCAGGAAATATAAAAATGGTTCCAAACATTGTGGAACTTACGTACGATGGAATATCCCTCAGCCACGAAATCAATGTCATAAGACCAGTAGCAGCAAAATGAGTGGATTCAGGTACGATGATTCTAAGTGAAAGAAGTCACACAGGAAAAGAAACTTATCATAAGATATCACTTAGGAAGATCCTGTAAACATGGCTACACATGAACTGAGTTAGGCAAGAGAACAGAGTCTCACATTTAGAAAACACTCTTATGCCTGCTTAAGGGGGAAGGAGAGGTGGGGTGATGCATCAAACCCGAGTTTGATATAAGCACAGGTACCGTTCCAAAAACCAACTATGGAATAGACAAGACCTACACCTTCCTCAGTGAAAGGGACTCAAAACCCCATATTTCCCGCAGAGGAATAGATCTGACTAGTAAGAATCTTAAAACCTATGTATTGATATGTCTCTGTAAGGGAATCAAGTGTGTCTAGACTGGCATAAACAGGGCAGCGAGAATCAGCTCAAACCCACTCTAAAAAGGAATTTCAAAAACAGAACAAAGAAACAGGGAAATTCTTCAAAATTCCTTCAGGGTCTCTGATGCAACCTGGAATGACCCTATCTACAATGACAGCTGGATGTGGCATAAGGCTGGACACTTGGGACTGAGAGGATTGGTGAGATTGGGTGAGCAAATGCAGACCCTTTAAAGCAATAATGCATGGCACCCATTCCATGGGTCCCAGCTCTCCAGGTTGAAGGGAATATTACTACAGCTATAACGTGTACGGGAAACCTAGAGAATGGACACACTGTGAATACGACAGGTTTCTAAAACTCAACGAAGAGCCCCTCTCCTGGTGCTCCGGTTTGACTTTCCAACTGCTTTCCTATCAATCTCCCAACTTGGAGAGACAGCCCCTTTAAGCTCCTGGTTCGCACAGGTTGCCAATTTGGCAGAGGATGAAAGGGAAGAGGGAGAACCAATGAGAGAGTAGCTGCTAGGCATTTGGATGGGCACATGTCACTCTAATTTCCCGGCAGGAAGAAGAATTAACCAAAGTCTCAGCCACCCACCGGGAACCAGTATAGGTCCTGAACCAAAAGTTTGGACTTGCGTTCAGCTCACAAGAAACGAGTTGAAAAATGGAGCTCAGGGGCACAGCAATTCACAAACTGGCAGAGTAATCAAGGCCAACTATCGTCCAAAAATCTGTTGAGGGAAGGCAACGAGGCGGACTTGAAAGCGAGGCAGAATAGCAGGAAACAGATTTCAAGAGGTACGTTGGAATCGCCTGTAAAGCACAGGAAGAGGGGCACAACTTCGACAATGATGCACTTGGCCAAAAAGGGCGTATGCGTTTTCTCCTGAATATATTCAGGAGAAAACGCATACGCCCTTTTTGGCCAAGCAAGCAAGCGGGCAATGCAAATCTGCACTACAAAGAAGTATCACTTCCCACCGGTCAACAGGGACATTCACAAAATGTGTAAAAAACCAGAAAGGCAAGACAGGCCCTGGAGAACAGGGAGCCCTGTTATGCTGATGGGCGGGATGTAAGTTGCCAACTGCCTCACTGGAGGAGTGCATTGTGTTCCCTAAAACAAGTAAACAACAGAGCTACAGAGCCAAGGGCACTTCCAGTCTAGGGAATATACCTTGGGAAAACTGAAAATCCATAAGACAGAGCCACCCCCAAATTGAGGGCTGCACTGCTTACAAGAACCTCAACCTGGGTACACCTGAAATATCCCAGGAAATATAAAAATGGTTCCAAACATTGTGGAACTTACGTACGATGGAATATCCCTCAGCCACGAAATCAATGTCATAAGACCAGTAGCAGCAAAATGAGTGGATTCAGGTACGATGATTCTAAGTGAAAGAAGTCACACAGGAAAAGAAACTTATCATAAGATATCACTTAGGAAGATCCTGTAAACATGGCTACACATGAACTGAGTTAGGCAAGAGAACAGAGTCTCACATTTAGAAAACACTCTTATGCCTGCTTAAGGGGGAAGGAGAGGTGGGGTGATGCATCAAACCCGAGTTTGATATAAGCACAGGTACCGTTCCAAAAACCAACTATGGAATAGACAAGACCTACACCTTCCTCAGTGAAAGGGACTCAAAACCCCATATTTCCCGCAGAGGAATAGATCTGACTAGTAAGAATCTTAAAACCTATGTATTGATATGTCTCCGTAAGGGAATCAAGTGTGTCTAGACTGGCATAAACAGGGCAGCGAGAATCAGCTCAAACCCACTCTAAAAAGGAATTTCAAAAACAGAACAAAGAAACAGGGAAATTCTTCAAAATTCCTTCAGGGTCTCTGATGCAACCTGGAATGACCCTATCTACAATGACAGCTGGATGTGGCATAAGGCTGGACACTTGGGACTGAGGGGATTGGTGAGATTGGGTGAGCAAATGCAGACCCTTTAAAGCAATAATGCATGGCACCCATTCCATGGGTCCCAGCTCTCCAGGTTGAAGGGAATATTACTACAGCTATAACGTGTACGGGAAACCTAGAGAATGGACACACTGTGAATACGACAGGTTTCTAAAACTCAACGAAGAGCCCCTCTCCTGGTGCTCCGGTTTGACTTTCCAACTGCTTTCCTATCAATCTCCCAACTTGGAGAGACAGCCCCTTTAAGCTCCTGGTTCGCACAGGTTGCCAATTTGGCAGAGGATGAAAGGGAAGAGGGAGAACCAATGAGAGAGTAGCTGCTAGGCATTTGGATGGGCACATGTCACTCTAATTTCCCGGCAGGAAGAAGAATTAACCAAAGTCTCAGCCACCCACCGGGAACCAGTATAGGTCCTGAACCAAAAGTTTGGACTTGCGTTCAGCTCACAAGAAACGAGTTGAAAAATGGAGCTCAGGGGCACAGCAATTCACAAACTGGCAGAGTAATCAAGGCCAACTATCGTCCAAAAATCTGTTGAGGGAAGGCAACGAGGCGGACTTGAAAGCGAGGCAGAATAGCAGGAAACAGATTTCAAGAGGTACGTTGGAATCGCCTGTAAAGCACAGGAAGAGGGGCACAACTTCGACAATGATGCACTTGGCCAAAAAGGGCGTATGCGTTTTCTCCTGAATATATTCAGGAGAAAACGCATACGCCCTTTTTGGCCAAGCAAGCAAGCGGGCAATGCAAATCTGCACTACAAAGAAGTATCACTTCCCACCGGTCAAAAGGGACATCCACAAAATGTGTAAAAAACCAGAAAGGCAAGACAGGCCCTGGAGAACAGGGAGCCGTGTTATGCTGATGGGCGGGATGTAAGTTGCCAACTGCCTCACTGGAGGAGTGCATTGTGTTCCCTAAAACAAGTAAACAACAGAGCTACAGAGCCAAGGGCACTTCCAGTCTAGGGAATATACCTTGGGAAAACTGAAAATCCATAAGACAGAGCCACCCCCAAATTGAGGGCTGCACTGCTTACAAGAACCTCAACCTGGGTACACCTGAAATATCCCAGGAAATATAAAAATGGTTCCAAACATTGTGGAACTTACGTACGATGGAATATCCCTCAGCCACGAAATCAATGTCATAAGACCAGTAGCAGCAAAATGAGTGGATTCAGGTACGATGATTCTAAGTGAAAGAAGTCACACAGGAAAAGAAACTTATCATAAGATATCACTTAGGAAGATCCTGTAAACATGGCTACACATGAACTGAGTTAGGCAAGAGAACAGAGTCTCACATTTAGAAAACACTCTTATGCCTGCTTAAGGGGGAAGGAGAGGTGGGGTGATGCATCAAACCCGAGTTTGATATAAGCACAGGTACCGTTCCAAAAACCAACTATGGAATAGACAAGACCTACACCTTCCTCAGTGAAAGGGACTCAAAACCCCATCTTTCCCGCAGAGGAATAGATCTGACTAGTAAGAATCTTAAAACCTATGTATTGATATGTCTCCGTAAGGGAATCAAGTGTGTCTAGACTGGCATAAACAGGGCAGCGAGAATCAGCTCAAACCCACTCTAAAAAGGAATTTCAAAAACAGAACAAAGAAACAGGGAAATTCTTCACAATTCCTTCAGGGTCTCTGATGCAACCTGGAATGACCCTATCTACAATGACAGCTGGATGTGGCATAAGGCTGGACACTTGGGACTGAGAGGATTGGTGAGATTGGGTGAGCAAATGCAGACCCTTTAAAGCAATAATGCATGGCACCCATTCCATGGGTCCCAGCTCTCCAGGTTGAAGGGAATATTACTACAGCTATAACGTGTACGGGAAACCTAGAGAATGGACACACTGTGAATACGACAGGTTTCTAAAACTCAACGAAGAGCCCCTCTCCTGGTGCTCCGGTTTGACTTTCCAACTGCTTTCCTATCAATCTCCCAACTTGGAGAGACAGCCCCTTTAAGCTCCTGGTTCGCACAGGTTGCCAATTTGGCAGAGGATGAAAGGGAAGAGGGAGAACCAATGAGAGAGTAGCTGCTAGGCATTTGGATGGGCACATGTCACTCTAATTTCCCGGCAGGAAGAAGAATTAACCAAAGTCTCAGCCACCCACCGGGAACCAGTATAGGTCCTGAACCAAAAGTTTGGACTTGCGTTCAGCTCACAAGAAACGAGTTGAAAAATGGAGCTCAGGGGCACAGCAATTCACAAACTGGCAGAGTAATCAAGGCCAACTATCGTCCAAAAATCTGTTGAGGGAAGGCAACGAGGCGGACTTGAAAGCGAGGCAGAATAGCAGGAAACAGATTTCAAGAGGTACGTTGGAATCGCCTGTAAAGCACAGGAAGAGGGGCACAACTTCGACAATGATGCACTTGGCCAAAAAGGGCGTATGCGTTTTCTCCTGAATATATTCAGGAGAAAACGCATACGCCCTTTTTGGCCAAGCAAGCAAGCGGGCAATGCAAATCTGCACTACAAAGAAGTATCACTTCCCACCGGTCAAAAGGGACATCCACAAAATGTGTAAAAAACCAGAAAGGCAAGACAGGCCCTGGAGAACAGGGAGCCCTGTTATGCTGATGGGCGGGATGTAAGTTGCCAACTGCCTCACTGGAGGAGTGCATTGTGTTCCCTAAAACAAGTAAACAACAGAGCTACAGAGCCAAGGGCACTTCCAGTCTAGGGAATATACCTTGGGAAAACTGAAAATCCATAAGACAGAGCCACCCCCAAATTGAGGGCTGCACTGCTTACAAGAACCTCAACCTGGGTACACCTGAAATATCCCAGGAAATATAAAAATGGTTCCAAACATTGTGGAACTTACGTACGATGGAATATCCCTCAGCCACGAAATCAATGTCATAAGACCAGTAGCAGCAAAATGAGTGGATTCAGGTACGATGATTCTAAGTGAAAGAAGTCACACAGGAAAAGAAACTTATCATAAGATATCACTTAGGAAGATCCTGTAAACATGGCTACACATGAACTGAGTTAGGCAAGAGAACAGAGTCTCACATTTAGAAAACACTCTTATGCCTGCTTAAGGGGGAAGGAGAGGTGGGGTGATGCATCAAACCCGAGTTTGATATAAGCACAGGTACCGTTCCAAAAACCAACTATGGAATAGACAAGACCTACACCTTCCTCAGTGAAAGGGACTCAAAACCCCATCTTTCCCGCAGAGGAATAGATCTGACTAGTAAGAATCTTAAAACCTATGTATTGATATGTCTCCGTAAGGGAATCAAGTGTGTCTAGACTGGCATAAACAGGGCAGCGAGAATCAGCTCAAACCCACTCTAAAAAGGAATTTCAAAAACAGAACAAAGAAACAGGGAAATTCTCCACAATTCCTTCAGGGTCTCTGATGCAACCTGGAATGACCCTATCTACAATGACAGCTGGATGTGGCATAAGGCTGGACACTTGGGACTGAGAGGATTGGTGAGATTGGGTGAGCAAATGCAGACCCTTTAAAGCAATAATGCATGGCACCCATTCCATGGGTCCCAGCTCTCCAGGTTGAAGGGAATATTACTACAGCTATAACGTGTACGGGAAACCTAGAGAATGGACACACTGTGAATACGACAGGTTTCTAAAACTCAACGAAGAGCCCCTCTCCTGGTGCTCCGGTTTGACTTTCCAACTGCTTTCCTATCAATCTCCCAACTTGGAGAGACAGCCCCTTTAAGCTCCTGGTTCGCACAGGTTGCCAATTTGGCAGAGGATGAAAGGGAAGAGGGAGAACCAATGAGAGAGTAGCTGCTAGGCATTTGGATGGGCACATGTCACTCTAATTTCCCGGCAGGAAGAAGAATTAACCAAAGTCTCAGCCACCCACCGGGAACCAGTATAGGTCCTGAACCAAAAGTTTGGACTTGCGTTCAGCTCACAAGAAACGAGTTGAAAAATGGAGCTCAGGGGCACAGCAATTCACAAACTGGCAGAGTAATCAAGGCCAACTATCGTCCAAAAATCTGTTGAGGGAAGGCAACGAGGCGGACTTGAAAGCGAGGCAGAATAGCAGGAAACAGATTTCAAGATGTACGTTGGAATCGCCTGTAAAGCACAGGAAGAGGGGCACAACTTCGACAATGATGCACTTGGCCAAAAAGGGCGTAGGCGTTTTCTCCTGAATATATTCAGGAGAAAACGCATACGCCCTTTTTGGCCAAGCAAGCAAGCGGGCAATGCAAATCTGCACTACAAAGAAGTATCACTTCCCACCGGTCAAAAGGGACATCCACAAAATGTGTAAAAACGAGAAAGGCAAGACAGGCCCTGGAGAACAGGGAGCCCTGTTATGCTGACGGGGGGGATGTAAGTTGCCAACTGCCTCACTGGAGGAGTGCATTGTGTTCCCTAAAACAAGTAAACAACAGAGCTACAGAGCCAAGGGCACTTCCAGTCTAGGGAATATACCTTGGGAAAACTGAAAATCCATAAGACAGAGCCACCCCCAAATTGAGGGCTGCACTGCTTACAAGAACCTCAACCTGGGTACACCTGAAATATCCCAGGAACTATAAAAATGGTTCCAAACATTGTGGAACTTACGTACGATGGAATATCCCTCAGCCACGAAATCAATGTCATAAGACCAGTAGCAGCAAAATGAGTGGATTCAGGTACGATGATTCTAAGTGAAAGAAGTCACACAGGAAAAGAAACTTATCATAAGATATCACTTAGGAAGATCCTGTAAACATGGCTACACATGAACTGAGTTAGGCAAGAGAACAGAGTCTCACATTTAGAAAACACTCTTATGCCTGCTTAAGGGGGAAGGAGAGGTGGGGTGATGCATCAAACCCGAGTTTGATATAAGCACAGGTACCGTTCCAAAAACCAACTATGGAATAGACAAGACCTACACCTTCCTCAGTGAAAGGGACTCAAAACCCCATATTTCCCGCAGAGGAATAGATCTGACTAGTAAGAATCTTAAAACCTATGTATTGATATGTCTCCGTAAGGGAATCAAGTGTGTCTAGACTGGCATAAACAGGGCAGCGAGAATCAGCTCAAACCCACTCTAAAAAGGAATTTCAAATCAGAACAATGAAACAGGGAAATTCTTTACAATTCCTTCAGGGTCTCTGATGCAACCTGGAATGACCCTATCTACAATGACAGCTGGATGTGGCATAAGGCTGGACACATGGGACTGAGAGGATTGGTGAGATTGGGTGAGCAATTGCAGACCCTTTAAAGCAATAATGCATGGCACCCATTCCATGGGTCCCAGCTCTCCAGGTTGAAGGGAATATTACTACAGCTATAACGTGTACGGGAAACCTAGAGAATGGACACACTGTGAATACGACAGGTTTCTAAAACTCAACGAAGAGCCCCTCTCCTGGTGCTCCGGTTTGACTTTCCAACTGCTTTCCTATCAATCTCCCAACTTGGAGAGACAGCCCCTTTAAGCTCCTGGTTCGCACAGGTTGCCAATTTGGCAGAGGATGAAAGGGAAGAGGGAGAACCAATGAGAGAGTAGCTGCTAGGCATTTGGATGGGCACATGTCACTCTAATTTCCCGGCAGGAAGAAGAATTAACCAAAGTCTCAGCCACCCACCGGGAACCAGTATAGGTCCTGAACCAAAAGTTTGGACTTGCGTTCAGCTCACAAGAAACGAGTTGAAAAATGGAGCTCAGGGGCACAGCAATTCACAAACTGGCAGAGTAATCAAGGCCAACTATCGTCCAAAAATCTGTTGAGGGAAGGCAACGAGGCGGACTTGAAAGCGAGGCAGAATAGCAGGAAACAGATTTCAAGATGTACGTTGGAATCGCCTGTAAAGCACAGGAAGAGGGGCACAACTTCGACAATGATGCACTTGGCCAAAAAGGGCGTAGGCGTTTTCTCCTGAATATATTCAGGAGAAAACGCATACGCCCTTTTTGGCCAAGCAAGCAAGCGGGCAATGCAAATCTGCACTACAAAGAAGTATCACTTCCCACCGGTCAAAAGGGACATCCACAAAATGTGTAAAAACGAGAAAGGCAAGACAGGCCCTGGAGAACAGGGAGCCTTGTTATGCTGACGGGGGGGATGTAAGTTGCCAACTGCCTCACTGGAGGAGTGCATTGTGTTCCCTAAAACAAGTAAACAACAGAGCTACAGAGCCAAGGGCACTTCCAGTCTAGGGAATATACCTTGGGAAAACTGAAAATCCATAAGACAGAGCCACCCCCAAATTGAGGGCTGCACTGCTTACAAGAACCTCAACCTGGGTACACCTGAAATATCCCAGGAAATATAAAAATGGTTCCAAACATTGTGGAACTTACGTACGATGGAATATCCCTCAGCCACGAAATCAATGTCATAAGACCAGTAGCAGCAAAATGAGTGGATTCAGGTACGATGATTCTAAGTGAAAGAAGTCACACAGGAAAAGAAACTTATCATAAGATATCACTTAGGAAGATCCTGTAAACATGGCTACACATGAACTGAGTTAGGCAAGAGAACAGAGTCTCACATTTAGAAAACACTCTTATGCCTGCTTAAGGGGGAAGGAGAGGTGGGGTGATGCATCAAACCCGAGTTTGATATAAGCACAGGTACCGTTCCAAAAACCAACTATGGAATAGACAAGACCTACACCTTCCTCAGTGAAAGGGACTCAAAACCCCATATTTCCCGCAGAGGAATAGATCTGACTAGTAAGAATCTTAAAACCTATGTATTGATATGTCTCCGTAAGGGAATCAAGTGTGTCTAGACTGGCATAAACATGGCAGCGAGAATCAGCTCAAACCCACTCTAAAAAGGAATTTCAAAAACAGAACAAAGAAACAGGGAAATTCTTCACAATTCCTTCAGGGTCTCTGATGCAACCTGGAATGACCCTATCTACAATGACAGCTGGATGTGGCATAAGGCTGGACACTTGGGACTGAGAGGATTGGTGAGATTGGGTGAGCAAATGCAGACCCTTTAAAGCAATAATGCATGGCACCCATTCCTTGGGTCCCAGCTCTCCAGGTTGAAGGGAATATTACTACAGCTATAACGTGTACGGGAAACCTAGAGAATGGACACACTGTGAATACGACAGGTTTCTAAAACTCAACGAAGAGCCCCTCTCCTGGTGCTCCGGTTTGACTTTCCAACTGCTGTCCTATCAATCTCCCAACTTGGAGAGACAGCCCCTTTAAGCTCCTGGTTCGCACAGGTTGCCAATTTGGCAGAGGATGAAAGGGAAGAGGGAGAACCAATGAGAGAGTAGCTGCTAGGCATTTGGATGGGCACATGTCACTCTAATTTCCCGGCAGGAAGAAGAATTAACCAAAGTCTCAGCCACCCACCGGGAACCAGTATAGGTCCTGAACCAAAAGTTTGGACTTGCGTTCAGCTCACAAGAAACGAGTTGAAAAATGGAGCTCAGGGGCACAGCAATTCACAAACTGGCAGAGTAATCAAGGCCAACTATCGTCCAAAAATCTGTTGAGGGAAGGCAACGAGGCGGACTTGAAAGCGAGGCAGAATAGCAGGAAACAGATTTCAAGAGGTACGTTGGAATCGCCTGTAAAGCACAGGAAGAGGGGCACAACTTCGACAATGATGCACTTGGCCAAAAAGGGCGTATGCGTTTTCTCCTGAATATATTCAGGAGAAAACGCATACGCCCTTTTTGGCCAAGCAAGCAAGCGGGCAATGCAAATCTGCACTACAAAGAAGTATCACTTCCCACCGGTCAAAAGGGACATCCACAAAATGTGTAAAAACCAGAAAGACAAGACAGGCCCTGGAGAACAGGGAGCCTTGTTATGCTGATGGGGGGGATGTAAGTTGCCAACTGCCTCACTGGAGGACTGCATTGTGTTCCCTAAAACAAGTAAACAACAGAGCTACAGAGCCAAGGGCACTTCCAGTCTAGGGAATATACCTTGGGAAAACTGAAAATCCATAAGACAGAGCCACCCCCAAATTGAGGGCTGCACTGCTTACAAGAACCTCAACCTGGGTACTCCTGAAATATCCCAAGAAATATAAAAATGGTTCCAAACATTGTGGAACTTACGTACGATGGAATATCCCTCAGCCACGAAATCAATGTCATAAGACCAGTAGCAGCAAAATGAGTGGATTCAGGTACGATGATTCTAAGTGAAAGAAGTCACACAGGAAAAGAAACTTATCATAAGATATCACTTAGGAAGATCCTGTAAACATGGCTACACATGAACTGAGTTAGGCAAGAGAACAGAGTCTCACATTTAGAAAACACTCTTATGCCTGCTTAAGGGGTAAGGAGAGGTGGGGTGATGCATCAAACCCGAGTTTGATATAAGCACAGGTACCGTTCCAAAAACCAACTATGGAATAGACAAGACCTACACCTTCCTCAGTGAAAGGGACTCAAAACCCCATATTTCCCACAGAGAAATAGATCTGACTAGTAAGAATCTTAAAACCTATGTATTGATATGTCTCCGTAAGGGAATCAAGTGTGTCTAGACTGGCATAAACATGGCAGCGAGAATCAGCTCAAACCCACTCTAAAAAGGAATTTCAAAAACAGAACAAAGAAACAGGGAAATTCTTTACAATTCCTTCAGGGTCTCTGATGCAACCTGGAATGACCCTATCTACAATGACATCTGGATGTGGCATAAGGCTGGACACATGGGACTGAGAGGATTGGTGAGATTGGGTGAGCAATTGCAGACCCTTTAAAGCAATAATGCATGGCACACATTCCATGGGTCCCAGTTCTCCAGGTTGAAGGGAATATTACTACAGCTATAACGTGTACGGGAAACCTAGAGAATGGACACACTGTGAATACGACAGGTTTCTAAAACTCAACGAAGAGCCCCTCTCCTGGTGCTCCGGTTTGACTTTCCAACTGCTTTCCTATCAATCTCCCAACTTGGAGAGACAGCCCCTTTAAGCTCCTGGTTCGCACAGGTTGCCAATTTGGCAGAGGATGAAAGGGAAGAGGGAGAACCAATGAGAGAGTAGCTGCTAGGCATTTGGATGGGCACATGTCACTCTAATTTCCCGGCAGCAAGAAGAATTAACCAATGTCTCAGCCACCCACCGGGAACCAGTATAGGTCCTGAACCAAAAGTTTGGACTTGCGTTCAGCTCACAAGAAACGAGTTGAAAAATGGAGCTCAGGGGCACAGCAATTCACAAACTGGCAGAGTAATCAAGGCCAACTATCGTCCAAAAATCTGTTGAGGGAAGGCAACGAGGCGGACTTGAAAGCGAGGCAGAATAGCAGGAAACAGATTTCAAGAGGTACGTTGGAATCGCCTGTAAAGCACAGGAAGAGGGGCACAACTTCGACAATGATGCACTTGGCGAAAAAGGGCGTATGCGTTTTCTCCTGAATATATTCAGGAGAAAACGCATACGCCCTTTTTGGCCAAGCAAGCAAGCGGGCAATGCAAATCTGCACTACAAAGAAGTATCACTTCCCACCGGTCAAAAGGGACATCCACAAAATGTGTAAAAAACCAGAAAGGCAAGACAGGCCCTGGAGAACAGGGAGCCCTGTTATGCTGATGGGCGGGATGTAAGTTGCCAACTGCCTCACTGGAGGAGTGCATTGTGTTCCCTAAAACAAGTAAACAACAGAGCTACAGAGCCAAGGGCACTTCCAGTCTAGGGAATATACCTTGGGAAAACTGAAAATCCATAAGACAGAGCCACCCCCAAATTGAGGGCTGCACTGCTTACAAGAACCTCAACCTGGGTACACCTGAAATATCCCAGGAAATATAAAAATGGTTCCAAACATTGTGGAACTTACGTACGATGGAATATCCCTCAGCCACGAAATCAATGTCATAAGACCAGTAGCAGCAAAATGAGTGGATTCAGGTACGATGATTCTAAGTGAAAGAAGTCACACAGGAAAAGAAACTTATCATAAGATATCACTTAGGAAGATCCTGTAAACATGGCTACACATGAACTGAGTTAGGCAAGAGAACAGAGTCTCACATTTAGAAAACACTCTTATGCCTGCTTAAGGGGTAAGGAGAGGTGGGGTGATGCATCAAACCCGAGTTTGATATAAGCACAGGTACCGTTCCAAAAACCAACTATGGAATAGACAAGACCTACACCTTCCTCAGTGAAAGGGACTCAAAACCCCATATTTCCCGCAGAGGAATAGATCTGACTAGTAAGAATCTTAAAACCTATGTATTGATATGTCTCCGTAAGGGAATCAAGTGTGTCTAGACTGGCATAAACATGGCAGCGAGAATCAGCTCAAACCCACTCTAAAAAGGAATTTCAAAAACAGAACAAAGAAACAGGGAAATTCTTTACAATTCCTTCAGGGTCTCTGATGCAACCTGGAATGACCCTATCTACAATGACAGCTGGATGTGGCATAAGGCTGGACACTTGGGACTGAGAGGATTGGTGAGATTGGGTGAGCAAATGCAGACCCTTTAAAGCAATAATGCATGGCACCCATTCCATGGGTCCCAGCTCTCCAGGTTGAAGGGAATATTACTACAGCTATAACGTGTACGGGAAACCTAGAGAATGGACACACTGTGAATACGACAGGTTTCTAAAACTCAACGAAGAGCCCCTCTCCTGGTGCTCCGGTTTGACTTTCCAACTGCTTTCCTATCAATCTCCCAACTTGGAGAGACAGCCCCTTTAAGCTCCTGGTTCGCACAGGTTGCCAATTTGGCAGAGGATGAAAGGGAAGAGGGAGAACCAATGAGAGAGTAGCTGCTAGGCATTTGGATGGGCACATGTCACTCTAATTTCCCGGCAGGAAGAAGAATTCACCAAAGTCTCAGCCACCCACCGGGAACCAGTATAGGTCCTGAACCAAAAGTTTGGACTTGCGTTCAGCTCACAAGAAACGAGTTGAAAAATGGAGCTCAGGGGCACAGCAATTCACAAACTGGCAGAGTAATCAAGGCCAACTATCGTCCAAAAATCTGTTGAGGGAAGGCAACGAGGCGGACTTGAAAGCGAGGCAGAATAGCAGGAAACAGATTTCAAGAGGTACGTTGGAATCGCCTGTAAAGCACAGGAAGAGGGGCACAACTTCGACAATGATGCACTTGGCGAAAAAGGGCGTATGCGTTTTCTCCTGAATATATTCAGGAGAAAACGCATACGCCCTTTTTGGCCAAGCAAGCAAGCGGGCAATGCAAATCTGCACTAGAAAGAAGTATCACTTCCCACCGGTCAAAAGGGACATCCACAAAATGTGTAAAAACCAGAAAGGCAAGACAGGCCCTGGAGAACAGGGAGCCCTGTTATGCTGATGGGGGGGATGTAAGTTGCCAACTGCCTCACTGGAGGAGTGCATTGTGTTCCCTAAAACAAGTAAACAACAGAGCTACAGAGCCAAGGGCACTTCCAGTCTAGGGAATATACCTTGGGAAAACTGAAAATCCATAAGACAGAGCCACCCCCAAATTGAGGGCTGCACTGCTTACAAGAACCTCAACCTGGGTACACCTGAAATATCCCAGGAAATATAAAAATGGTTCCAAACATTGTGGAACTTACGTACGATGGAATATCCCTCAGCCACGAAATCAATGTCATAAGACCAGTAGCAGCAAAATGAGTGGATTCAGGTACGATGATTCTAAGTGAAAGAAGTCACACAGGAAAAGAAACTTATCATAAGATATCACTTAGGAAGATCCTGTAAACATGGCTACACATGAACTGAGTTAGGAAAGAGAACAGAGTCTCACATTTAGAAAACACTCTTATGCCTGCTTAAGGGGGAAGGAGAGGTGGGGTGATGCATCAAACCCGAGTTTGATATAAGCACAGGTACCGTTCCAAAAACCAACTATGGAATAGACAAGACCTACACCTTCCTCAGTGAAAGGGACTCAAAACCCCATATTTCCCGCAGAGGAATAGATCTGACTAGTAAGAATCTTAAAACCTATGTATTGATATGTCTCCGTAAGGGAATCAAGTGTGTCTAGACTGGCATAAACATGGCAGCGAGAATCAGCTCAAACCCACTCTAAAAAGGAATTTCAAAAACAGAACAAAGAAACAGGGAAATTCTTTACAATTCCTTCAGGGTCTCTGATGCAACCTGGAATGACCCTATCTACAATGACAGCTGGATGTGGCATAAGGCTGGACACTTGGGACTGAGAGGATTGGTGAGATTGGGTGAGCAATTGCAGACCCTTTAAAGCAATAATGCATGGCACCCATTCCATGGGTCCCAGCTCTCCAGGTGGAAGGGAATATTACTACAGCTATAACGTGTACGGGAAACCTAGAGAATGGACACACTGTGAATACGACAGGTTTCTAAAACTCAACGAAGAGCCCCTCTCCTGGTGCTCCGGTTTGACTTTCCAACTGCTTTCCTATCAATCTCCCAACTTGGAGAGACAGCCCCTTTAAGCTCCTGGTTCGCACAGGTTGCCAATTTGGCAGAGGATGAAAGGGAAGAGGGAGAACCAATGAGAGAGTAGCTGCTAGGCATTTGGATGGGCACATGTCACTCTAATTTCCCGGCAGGAAGAAGAATTAACCAAAGTCTCAGCCACCCACCGGGAACCAGTATAGGTCCTGAACCAAAAGTTTGGACTTGCGTTCAGCTCACAAGAAACGAGTTGAAAAATGGAGCTCAGGGGCACAGCAATTCACAAACTGGCAGAGTAATCAAGGCCAACTATCGTCCAAAAATCTGTTGAGGGAAGGCAACGAGGCGGACTTGAAAGCGAGGCAGAATAGCAGGAAACAGATTTCAAGAGGTACGTTGGAATCGCCTGTAAAGCACAGGAAGAGGGGCACAACTTCGACAATGATGCACTTGGCCAAAAAGGGTGTATGTGTTTTCTCCTGAATATATTCAGGAGAAAACGCATACGCCCTTTTTGGCCAAGCAAGCAAGCGGGCAATGCAAATCTGCACTACAAAGAAGTATCACTTCCCACCGGTCAAAAGGGACATCCGCAAAATGTGTAAAAAACCAGAAAGGCAAGACAGGCCCTGGAGAACAGGGAGCCCTGTTATGCTGATGGGCGGGATGTAAGTTGCCAACTGCCTCACTGGAGGAGTGCATTGTGTTCCCTAAAACAAGTAAACAACAGAGCTACAGAGCCAAGGGCACTTCCAGTCTAGGGAATATACCTTGGGAAAACTGAAAATCCATAAGACAGAGCCACCCCCAAATTGAGGGCTGCACTGCTTACAAGAACCTCAACCTGGGTACACCGGAAATATCCCAGGAAATATAAAAATGGTTCCAAACATTGTGGAACTTACGTACGATGGAATATCCCTCAGCCACGAAATCAATGTCATAAGACCAGTAGCAGCAAAATGAGTGGATTCAGGTACGATGATTCTAAGTGAAAGAAGTCACACAGGAAAAGAAACTTATCATAAGATATCACTTAGGAAGATCCTGTAAACATGGCTACACATGAACTGAGTTAGGCAAGAGAACAGAGTCTCACATTTAGAAAACACTCTTATGCCTGCTTAAGGGGTAAGGAGAGGTGGGGTGATGCATCAAACCCGAGTTTGATATAAGCACAGGTACCGTTCCAAAAACCAACTATGGAATAGACAAGACCTACACCTTCCTCAGTGAAAGGGACTCAAAACCCCATATTTCCCGCAGAGGAATAGATCTGACTAGTAAGAATCTTAAAACCTATGTATTGATATGTCTCCGTAAGGGAATCAAGTGTGTCTAGACTGGCATAAACATGGCAGCGAGAATCAGCTCAAACCCACTCTAAAAAGGAATTTCAAAAACAGAACAAAGAAACAGGGAAATTCTTTACAATTCCTTCAGGGTCTCTGATGCAACCTGGAATGACCCTATCTACAATGACAGCTGGATGTGGCATAAGGCTGGACACTTGCGACTTAGAGGATTGGTGAGATTGGGTGAGCAATTGCAGACCCTTTAAAGCAATAATGCATGGCACCCATTCCATGGGTCCCAGCTCTCCAGGTGGAAGGGAATATTACTACAGCTATAACGTGTACGGGAAACCTAGAGAATGGACACACTGTGAATACGACAGGTTTCTAAAACTCAACGAAGAGCCCCTCTCCTGGTGCTCCGGTTTGACTTTCCAACTGCTTTCCTATCAATCTCCCAACTTGGAGAGACAGCCCCTTTAAGCTCCTGGTTCGCACAGGTTGCCAATTTGGCAGAGGATGAAAGGGAAGAGGGAGAACCAATGAGAGAGTAGCTGCTAGGCATTTGGATGGGCACATGTCACTCTAATTTCCCGGCAGGAAGAAGAATTCACCAAAGTCTCAGCCACCCACCGGGAACCAGTATAGGTCCTGAACCAAAAGTTTGGACTTGCGTTCAGCTCACAAAAAACGAGTTGAAAAATGGAGCTCAGGGGCACAGCAATTCACAAACTGGCAGAGTAATCAAGGCCAACTATCGTCCAAAAATCTGTTGAGGGAAGGCAACGAGGCGGACTTGAAAGCGAGGCAGAATAGCAGGAAACAGATTTCAAGAGGTACGTTGGAATCGCCTGTAAAGCACAGGAAGAGGGGCACAACTTCGACAATGATGCACTTGGCCAAAAAGGGTGTATGTGTTTTCTCCTGAATATATTCAGGAGAAAACGCATACGCCCTTTTTGGCCAAGCAAGCAAGCGGGCAATGCAAATCTGCACTACAAAGAAGTATCACTTCCCACCGGTCAAAAGGGACATCCGCAAAATGTGTAAAAAACCAGAAAGGCAAGACAGGCCCTGGAGAACAGGGAGCCCTGTTATGCTGATGGGCGGGATGTAAGTTGCCAACTGCCTCACTGGAGGAGTGCATTGTGTTCCCTAAAACAAGTAAACAACAGAGCTACAGAGCCAAGGGCACTTCCAGTCTAGGGAATATACCTTGGGAAAACTGAAAATCCATAAGACAGAGCCACCCCCAAATTGAGGGCTGCACTGCTTACAAGAACCTCAACCTGGGTACACCTGAAATATCCCAGGAAATATAAAAATGGTTCCAAACATTGTGGAACTTACGTACGATGGAATATCCCTCAGCCACGAAATCAATGTCATAAGACCAGTAGCAGCAAAATGAGTGGATTCAGGTACGATGATTCTAAGTGAAAGAAGTCACACAGGAAAAGAAACTTATCATAAGATATCACTTAGGAAGATCCTGTAAACATGGCTACACATGAACTGAGTTAGGCAAGAGAACAGAGTCTCACATTTAGAAAACACTCTTATGCCTGCTTAAGGGGGAAGGAGAGGTGGGGTGATGCATCAAACCCGAGTTTGATATAAGCACAGGTACCGTTCCAAAAACCAACTATGGAATAGACAAGACCTACACCTTCCTCAGTGAAAGGGACTCAAAACCCCATATTTCCCGCAGAGGAATAGATCTGACTAGTAAGAACCTTAAAACCTATGTACTGATATGTCTCCGTAAGGGAATCAAGTGTGTCTAGACTGGCATAAACATGGCAGCGAGAATCAGCTCAAACCCACTCTAAAAAGAAATTTCAAAAACAGAACAAAGAAACAGGGAAATTCTTCACAATTCCTTCAGGGTCTCTGATGCAACCTGGAATGACCCTATCTACAATGACAGCTGGATGTGGCATAAGGCTGGACACTTGCGACTGAGAGGATTGGTGAGATTGGGTGAGCAATTGCAGACCCTTTAAAGCAATAATGCATGACACCCATTCCATGGGTCCCAGCTCTCCAGGTTGAAGGGAATATTACTACAGCTATAACGTGTACGGGAAACCTAGAGAATGGACACACTGTGAATACGACAGGTTTCTAAAACTCAACGAAGAGCCCCTCTCCTGGTGCTCCGGTTTGACTTTCCAACTGCTTTCCTATCAATCTCCCAACTTGGAGAGACAGCCCCTTTAAGCTCCTGGTTCGCACAGGTGGCCAAATTGGCAGAGGATGAAAGGGAAGAGGGAGAACCAATGAGAGAGTAGCTGCTAGGCATTTGGATGGGCACATGTCACTCTAATTTCCCGGCAGGAAGAAGAATTCACCAAAGTCTCAGCCACCCACCGGGAACCAGTATAGGTCCTGAACCAAAAGTTTGGACTTGCGTTCAGCTCACAGGAAACGAGTTGAAAAATGGAGCTCAGGGGCACAGCAATTCACAAACTGGCAGAGTAATCAAGGCCAACTATCGTCCAAAAATCTGTTGAGGGAAGGCAACGTGGCGGAGTTGAAAGCGAGGCAGAATAGCAGGAAACAGATTTCAAGAGGTACGTTGGAATCACCTGTAAAGCACAGGAAGAGGGGCACAATTTCGACAATGATGCACTTGGCCAAAAAGGGCGTATGCGTTTTCTCCTGAATATATTCAGGAGAAAACGCATACGCCCTTTTTGGCCAAGCAAGAAAGCGGGCAATGCAAATCTGCACTACAAAGAAGTATCACTTCCCACCTGTCAAAAGGGACATCCGCAAAATGTGTAAAAAACCAGAAAGGCAAGACAGGCCCTGGAGAACAGGGAGCTTTGTTATGCTGATGGGCGGGATGTAAGTTGCCAACTGCCTCACTGGAGGAGTGCATTGTGTTCCCTAAAACAAGTAAACAACAGAGCTACAGAGCCAAGGGCACTTCCAGTCTAGGGAATATACCTTGGGAAAACTGAAAATCCATAAGACAGAGCCACCCCCAAATTGAGGGCTGCACTGCTTACAAGAACCTCAACCTGGGTACACCTGAAATATCCCAGGAAATATAAAAATGGTTCCAAACATTGTGGAACTTACGTACGATGGAATATCCCTCAGCCACGAAATCAATGTCATAAGACCAGTAGCAGCAAAATGAGTGGATTCAGGTACGATGATTCTAAGTGAAAGAAGTCACACAGGAAAAGAAACTTATCATAAGATATCACTTAGGAAGATCCTGTAAACATGGCTACACATGAACTGAGTTAGGCAAGAGAACAGAGTCTCACATTTAGAAAAAACTCTTATGCCTGCTTAAGGGGGAAGGAGAGGTGGGGTGATGCATCAAACCCGAGTTTGATATAAGCACAGGTACCGTTCCAAAAACCAACTATGGAATAGACAAGACCTACACCTTCCTCAGTGAAAGGGACTCAAAACCCCATATTTCCCGCAGAGGAATAGATCTGACTAGTAAGAATCTTAAAACCTATGTACTGATATGTCTCTGTAAGGGAATCAAGTGTGTCTAGACTGGCATAAACATGGCAGCGAGAATCAGCTCAAACCCACTCTAAAAAGAAATTTCAAAAACAGAACAAAGAAACAGGGAAATTCTTTACAATTCCTTCAGGGTCTCTGATGCAACCTGGAATGACCCTATCTACAATGACAGCTGGATGTGGCATAAGGCTGGACACTTGCGACTGAGAGGATTGGTGAGATTGGGTGAGCAATTGCAGACCCTTTAAAGCAATAATGCATGGCACCCATTCCATGGGTCCCAGCTCTCCAGGTTGAAGGGAATATTACTACAGCTATAACGTGTACGGGAAACCTAGAGAATGGACACACTGTGAATACGACAGGTTTCTAAAACTCAACAAAGAGCCCCTCTCCTGGTGCTCCGGTTTGACTTTCCAACTGCTTTCCTATCAATCTCCCAACTTGGAGAGACAGCCCCTTTAAGCTCCTGGTTCGCACAGGTTGCCAATTTGGCAGAGGATGAAAGGGAAGAGGGAAAACCAATGAGAGAGTAGCTGCTAGGCATTTGGATGGGCACATGTCACTCTAATTTCCCGGCAGGAAGAAGAATTAACCAAAGTCTCAGCCACCCACCGGGAACCAGTATAGGTCCTGAACCAAAAGTTTGGACTTGCGTTCAGCTCACAAAAAACGAGTTGAAAAATGGAGCTCAGGGGCACAGCAATTCACAAACTGGCAGAGTAATCAAGGCCAACTATCGTCCAAAAATCTGTTGAGGGAAGGCAACGAGGCGGACTTGAAAGCGAGGCAGAATAGCAGGAAACAGATTTCAAGAGGTACGTTGGAATCGCCTGTAAAGCACAGGAAGAGGGGCACAACTTCGACAATGATGCACTTGGCCAAAAAGGGCGTATGCGTTTTCTCCTGAATATATTCAGGAGAAAACGCATACGCCCTTTTTGGCCAAGCAAGCAAGCGGGCAATGCAAATCTGCACTACAAAGAAGTATCACTTCCCACCTGTCAAAAGGGACATCCACAAAATGTGTAAAAAACCAGAAAGGCAAGACAGGCCCTGGAGAACAGGGAGCTTTGTTATGCTGATGGGCGGGATGTAAGTTGCCAACTGCCTCACTGGAGGAGTGCATTGTGTTCCCTAAAACAAGTAAACAACAGAGCTACAGAGCCAAGGGCACTTCCAGTCTAGGGAATATACCTTGGGAAAACTGAAAATCCATAAGACAGAGCCACCCCCAAATTGAGGGCTGCACTGCTTACAAGAACCTCAACCTGGGTACACCTGAAATATCCCAGGAAATATAAAAATGGTTCCAAACATTGTGGAACTTACGTACGATGGAATATCCCTCAGCCACGAAATCAATGTCATAAGACCAGTAGCAGCAAAATGAGTGGATTCAGGTACGATGATTCTAAGTGAAAGAAGTCACACAGGAAAAGAAACTTATCATAAGATATCACTTAGGAAGATCCTGTAAACATGGCTACACATGAACTGAGTTAGGTAAGAGAACAGAGTCTCACATTTAGAAAACACTCTTATGCCTGCTTAAGGGGGAAGGAGAGGTGGGGTGATGCATCAAACCCGAGTTTGATATAAGCACAGGTACCGTTCCAAAAACCAACTATGGATTAGACAAGACCTACACCTTCCTCAGTGAAAGGGACTCAAAACCCCATATTTCCCGCAGAGGAATAGATCTGACTAGTAAGAACCTTAAAACCTATGTACTGATATGTCTCCGTAAGGGAATCAAGTGTGTCTAGACTGGCATAAACATGGCAGCGAGAATCAGCTCAAACCCACTCTAAAAAGGAATTTCAAAAACAGAACAAAGAAACAGGGAAATTCTTCACAATTCCTTCAGGGTCTCTGATGCAACCTGGAATGACCCTATCTACAATGACAGCTGGATGTGGCATAAGGCTGGACACTTGAGACTGAGAGGATTGGTGAGATTGGGTGAGCAATTGCAGACCCTTTAAAGCAATAATGCATGACACCCATTCCATGGGTCCCAGCTCTCCAGGTTGAAGGGAATATTACTACAGCTATAACGTGTACGGGAAACCTAGAGAATGGACACACCGTGAATACGACAGGTTTCTAAAACTCAACGAAGAGCCCCTCTCCTGGTGCTCCGGTTTGACTTTCCAACTGCTTTCCTATCAATCTCCCAACTTGGAGAGACAGCCCCTTTAAGCTCCTGGTTCGCACAGGTTGCCAATTTGGCAGAGGATGAAAGGGAAGAGGGAGAACCAATGAGAGAGTAGCTGCTAGGCATTTGGATGGGCACATGTCACTCTAATTTCCCGGCAGGAAGAAGAATTAACCAAAGTCTCAGCCACCCACCGGGAACCAGTATAGGTCCTGAACCAAAAGTTTGGACTTGCGTTCAGCTCACAAAAAACGAGTTGAAAAATGGAGCTCAGGGGCACAGCAATTCACAAACTGGCAGAGTAATCAAGGCCAACTATCGTCCAAAAATCTGTTGAGGGAAGGCAACGAGGCGGACTTGAAAGCGAGGCAGAATAGCAGGAAACAGATTTCAAGAGGTACGTTGGAATGGCCTGTAAAGCACAGGAAGAGGGGCACAACTTCGACAATGATGCACTTGGCTAAAAAGGGCGTATGCGTTTTCTCCTGAATATATTCAGGAGAAAACGCATACGCCCTTTTTGGCCAAGCAAGCAAGCGGGCAATGCAAATCTGCACTACAAAGAAGTATCACTTCCCACCGGTCAAAAGGGACATCCACAAAATGTGTAAAAACCAGAAAGGCAAGACAGGCCCTGGAGAACAGGGAGCCCTCTTATGCTGATGGGCGGGATGTAAGTTGCCAACTGCCTCACTGGAGGAGTGCATTGTGTTCCCTAAAACAAGTAAACAACAGAGCTACAGAGCCAAGGGCACTTCCAGTCTAGGGAATATACCTTGGGAAAACTGAAAATCCATAAGACAGAGCCACCCCCAAATTGAGGGCTGCACTGCTTACAAGAACCTCAACCTGGGTACACCTGAAATATCCCAGGAAATATAAAAATGGTTCCAAACATTGTGGAACTTACGTACGATGGAATATCCCTCAGCCACGAAATCAATGTCATAAGACCAGTAGCAGCAAAATGAGTGGATTCAGGTACGATGATTCTAAGTGAAAGAAGTCACACAGGAAAAGAAACTTATCATAAGATATCACTTAGGAAGATCCTGTAAACATGGCTACACATGAACTGAGTTAGGCAAGAGAACAGAGTCTCACATTTAGAAAACACTCTTATGCCTGCTTAAGGGGGAAGGAGAGGTGGGGTGATGCATCAAACCCGAGTTTGATATAAGCACAGGTACCGTTCCAAAAACCAACTATGGAATAGACAAGACCTACACCTTCCTCAGTGAAAGGGACTCAAAACCCCATATTTCCCGCAGAGGAATAGATCTGACTAGTAAGAACCTTAAAACCTATGTACTGATATGTCTCCGTAAGGGAATCAAGTGTGTCTAGACTGGCATAAACATGGCAGCGAGAATCAGCTCAAACCCACTCTAAAAAGGAATTTCAAAAACAGAACAAAGAAACAGGGAAATTCTTCACAATTCCTTCAGGGTCTCTGATGCAACCTGGAATGACCCTATCTACAATGACAGCTGGATGTGGCATAAGGCTGGACACTTGCGACTGAGAGGATTGGTGAGATTGGGTGAGCAATTGCAGACCCTTTAAAGCAATAATGCATGACACCCATTCCATGGGTCCCAGCTCTCCAGGTTGAAGGGAATATTACTACAGCTATAACGTGTACGGGAAACCTAGAGAATGGTCACACTGTGAATACGACAGGTTTCTAAAACTCAACGAAGAGCCCCTCTCTTGGTGCTCCGGTTTGACTTTCCAACTGCTTTCCTATCAATCTCCCAACTTGGAGAGACAGCCCCTTTAAGCTCCTGGTTCGCACAGGTTGCCAATTTGGCAGAGGATGAAAGGGAAGAGGGAGAACCAATGAGAGAGTAGCTGTTAGGCATTTGGATGGGCACATGTCACTCTAATTTCCCGGCAGCAAGAAGAATTAACCAATGTCTCAGCCACCCACCGGGAACCAGTATAGGTCCTGAACCAAAAGTTTGGACTTGCGTTCAGCTCACAAAAAACGAGTTGAAAAATGGAGCTCAGGGGCACAGCAATTCACAAACTGGCAGAGTAATCAAGGCCAACTATCGTCCAAAAATCTGTTGAGGGAAGGCAACGAGGCGGACTTGAAAGCGAGGCAGAATAGCAGGAAACAGATTTCAAGAGGTACGTTGGAATCGCCTGTAAAGCACAGGAAGAGGGGCACAACTTCGACAATGATGCACTTGGCCAAAAAGGGCGTAGGCGTTTTCTCCTGAATATATTCAGGAGAAAACGCATACGCCCTTTTTGGCCAAGCAAGCAAGCTGGCAATGCAAATCTGCACTACAAAGAAGTATCATTTCCCACCGGTCAAAAGGGACATCCACAAAATGTGTAAAAACCAGAAAGGCAAGACAGGCCCTGGAGAACAGGGAGCCCTGTTATGCTGATGGGCGGGATGTAAGTTGCCAACTGCCTCACTGGAGGAGTGCATTGTGTTCCCTAAAACAAGTAAACAACAGAGCTACAGAGCCAAGGGCACTTCCAGTCTAGGGAATATACCTTGGGAAAACTGAAAATCCATAAGACAGAGCCACCCCCAAATTGAGGGCTGCACTGCTTACAAGAACCTCAACCTGGGTACACCTGAAATATCCCAGGAAATATAAAAATGGTTCCAAACATTGTGGAACTTACGTACGATGGAATATCCCTCAGCCACGAAATCAATGTCATAAGACCAGTAGCAGCAAAATGAGTGGATTCAGGTACGATGATTCTAAGTGAAAGAAGTCACACAGGAAAAGAAACTTATCATAAGATATCACTTAGGAAGATCCTGTAAACATGGCTACACATGAACTGAGTTAGGCAAGAGAACAGAGTCTCACATTTAGAAAACACTCTTATGCCTGCTTAAGGGGGAAGGAGAGGTGGGGTGATGCATCAAACCAGAGTTTGATATAAGCACAGGTACCGTTCCAAAAACCAACTATGGAATAGACAAGACCTACACCTTCCTCAGTGAAAGGGACTCAAAACCCCATATTTCCCGCAGAGGAATAGATCTGACTAGTAAGAATCTTAAAACCTATGTATTGATATGTCTCCGTAAGGGAATCAAGTGTGTCTAGACTGGCATAAACAGGGCAGCGAGAATCAGCTCAAACCCACTCTAAAAAGGAATTTCAAAAACAGAACAAAGAAACAGGGAAATTCTTTACAATTCCTTCAGGGTCTCTGATGCAACCTGGAATGACCCTATCTACAATGACAGCTGGATGTGGCATAAGGCTGGACACTTGCGACTGAGAGGATTGGTGAGATTGGGTGAGCAATTGCAGACCCTTTAAAGCAATAATGCATGGCACCCATTCCATGGGTCCCAGCTCTCCAGGTTGAAGGGAATATTACTACAGCTATAACGTGTACGGGAAACCTAGAGAATGGACACACTGTGAATACGACAGGTTTCTAAAACTCAACAAAGAGCCCCTCTCCTGGTGCTCCGGTTTGACTTTCCAACTGCTTTCCTATCAATCTCCCAACTTGGAGAGACAGCCCCTTTAAGCTCCTGGTTCTCACAGGTTGCCAATTTGGCAGAGGATGAAAGGGAAGAGGGAGAACCAATGAGAGAGTAGCTGCTAGGCATTTGGATGGGCACATGTCACTCTAATTTCCCGGCAGGAAGAAGAATTAACCAAAGTCTCAGCCACCCACCGGGAACCAGTATAGGTCCTGAACCAAAAGTTTGGACTTGCGTTCAGCTCACAAAAAACGAGTTGAAAAATGGAGCTCAGGGGCACAGCAATTCACAAACTGGCAGAGTAATCAAGGCCAACTATCGTCCAAAAATCTGTTGAGGGAAGGCAACGAGGCGGACTTGAAAGCGAGGCAGAATAGCAGGAAACAGATTTCAAGAGGTACGTTGGAATGGCCTGTAAAGCACAGGAAGAGGGGCACAATTTCGACAATGATGCACTTGGCCAAAAAGGGCGTATGCGTTTTCTCCTGAATATATTCAGGAGAAAACGCATACGCCCTTTTTGGCCAAGCAAGCAAGCGGGCAATGCAAATCTGCACTACAAAGAAGTATCACTTCCCACCGGTCAAAAGGGACATCCACAAAATGTGTAAAAAACCAGAAAGGCAAGACAGGCCCTGAAGAACAGGGAGCCCTGTTATGCTGATGGGGGGGATGTAAGTTGCCAACTGCCTCACTGGAGGAGTGCATTGTGTTCCCTAAAACAAGTAAACAACAGAGCTACAGAGCCAAGGGCACTTCCAGTCTAGGGAATATACCTTGGGAAAACTGAAAATCCATAAGACGGAGCCAACCCCAAATTGAGGGCTGCACTGCTTACAAGAACCTCAACCTGGGTACACCTGAAATATCCCAGGAAATATAAAAATGGTTCCAAACATTGTGGAACTTACGTACGATGGAATATCCCTCAGCCACGAAATCAATGTCATAAGACCTGTAGCAGCAAAATGAGTGGATTCAGGTACGATGATTCTAAGTGAAAGAAGTCACACAGGAAAAGAAACTTATCATAAGATATCACTTAGTAAGATCCTGTAAACATGGCTACACATGAACTGAGTTAGGCAAGAGAACATAGTCTCACATTTAGAAAACACTCTTATGCCTGCTTAAGGGGGAAGGAGAGGTGGGGTGATGCATCAAACCAGAGTTTGATATAAGCACAGGTACCGTTCCAAAAACCAACTATGGAATAGACAAGACCTACACCTTCCTCAGTGAAAGGGACTCAAAACCCCATATTTCCCGCAGAGGAATAGATCTGACTAGTAAGAATCTTAAAACCTATGTACTGATATGTCTCCGTAAGGGAATCAAGTGTGTCTAGACTGGCATAAACATGGCAGCGAGAATCAGCTCAAACCCACTCTAAAAAGGAATTTCAAAAACAGAACAAAGAAACAGGGAAATTCTTCACAATTCCTTCAGGGTCTCTGATGCAACCTGGAATGACCCTATCTACAATGACAGCTGGATGTGGCATAAGGCTGGACACTTGGGACTGAGAGGATTGGTGAGATTGGGTGAGCAAATGCAGACCCTTTAAAGCAATAATGCATGGCAACCATTCCATGGGTCCCAGCTCTCCAGGTTGAAGGGAATATTACTACAGCTATAACGTGTACGGGAAACCTAGAGAATGGACACACTGTGAATACGACAGGTTTCTAAAACTCAACGAAGAGCCCCTCTCCTGGTGCTCTGGTTTGACTTTCCAACTGCTTTCCTATCAATCTCCCAACTTGGAGAGACAGCCCCTTTAAGCTCCTGGTTCGCACAGGTTGCCAATTTGGCAGAGGATGAAAGGGAAGAGGGAAAACCAATGAGAGAGTAGCTGCTAGGCATTTGGATGGGCACATGTCACTCTAATTTCCCGGCAGGAAGAAGAATTAACCAAAGTCTCAGCCACCCACCGGGAACCAGTATAGGTCCTGAACCAAAAGTTTGGACTTGCGTTCAGCTCACAAAAAACGAGTTGAAAAATGGAGCTCAGGGGCACAGCAATTCACAAACTGGCAGAGTAATCAAGGCCAACTATCGTCCAAAAATCTGTTGAGGGAAGGCAACGAGGCAGACTTGAAAGCGAGGCAGAATAGCAGGAAACAGATTTCAAGAGGTACGTTGGAATCGCCTGTAAAGCACAGGAAGAGGGGCACAACTTCGACAATGATGCACTTGGCCAAAAAGGGCGTATGCGTTTTCTCCTGAATATATTCAGGAGAAAACGCATACGCCCTTTTTGGCCAAGCAAGCAAGCGGGCAATGCAAATCTGCACTACAAAGAAGTATCACTTTCCACCGGTCAAAAGGGACATCCGCAAAATGTGTAAAAAACCAGAAAGGCAAGACAGGCCCTGGAGAACAGGGAGCCCTGTTATGCTGATGGGCGGGATGTAAGTTGCCAACTGCCTCACTGGAGGAGTGCATTGTGTTCCCTAAAACAAGTAAACAACAGAGCTACAGAGCCAAGGGCACTTCCAGTCTATGGAATATACCTTGGGAAAACTGAAAATCCATAAGACAGAGCCACCCCCAAATTGAGGGCTGCACTGCTTACAAGAACCTCAACCTGGGTACACCTGAAATATCCCAGGAACTATAAAAATGGTTCCAAACATTGTGGAACTTACGTACGATGGAATATCCCTCAGCCACGAAATCAATGTCATAAGACCAGTAGCAGCAAAATGAGTGGATTCAGGTACGATGATTCTAAGTGAAAGAAGTCACACAGGAAAAGAAACTTATCATAAGATATCACTTAGGAAGATCCTGTAAACATGGCTACACATGAACTGAGTTAGGCAAGAGAACAGAGTCTCACATTTAGAAAAAACTCTTATGCCTGCTTAAGGGGGAAGGAGAGGTGGGGTGATGCATCAAACCCGAGTTTGATATAAGCACAGGTACCGTTCCAAAAACCAACTATGGAATAGACAAGACCTACACCTTCCTCAGTGAAAGGGACTCAAAACCCCATATTTCCCGCAGAGGAATAGATCTGACTAGTAAGAACCTTAAAACCTATGTACTGATATGTCTCCGTAAGGGAATCAAGTGTGTCTATACTGGCATAAACATGGCAGCGAGAATCAGCTCAAACCCACTCTAAAAAGGAATTTCAAAAACAGAACAAAGAAACAGGGAAATTCTTCACAATTCCTTCAGGGTCTCTGATGCAACCTGGAATGACCCTATCTACAATGACAGATGGATGTGGCATAAGGCTGGACACTTGGGACTGAGAGGATTGGTGAGATTGGGTGAGCAAATGCAGACCCTTTAAAGCAATAATGCATGGCACCCATTCCATGGGTCCCAGCTCTCCAGGTTGAAGGGAATATTACTACAGCTATAACGTGTACGGGAAACCTAGAGAATGGACACACTGTGAATACGACAGGTTTCTAAAACTCAACGAAGAGCCCCTCTCCTGGTGCTCCGGTTTGACTTTCCAACTGCTTTCCTATCAATCTCCCAACTTGGAGAGACAGCCCCTTTAAGCTCCTGGTTCGCACAGGTTGCCAATTTGGCAGAGGATGAAAGGGAAGAGGGAGAACCAATGAGAGAGTAGCTGCTAGGCATTTGGATGGGCACATGTCACTCTAATTTCCCGGCAGCAAGAAGAATTAACCAATGTCTCAGCCACCCACCGGGAACCAGTATAGGTCCTGAACCAAAAGTTTGGACTTGCGTTCAGCTCACAAAAAACGAGTTGAAAAATGGAGCTCAGGGGCACAGCAATTCACAAACTGGCAGAGTAATCAAGGCCAACTATCGTCCAAAAATCTGTTGAGGGAAGGCAACGAGGTGGACTTGAATGCGAGGCAGAATAGCAGGAAACAGATTTCAAGAGGTACGTTAGAATCGCCTGTAAAGCACAGGAAGAGGGGCACAACTTCGACAATGATGCACTTGGCCAAAAAGGGCGTATGCGTTTTCTCCTGAATATATTCAGGAGAAAACGCATACGCCCTTTTTGGCCAAGCAAGCAAGCGGGCAATGCAAATCTGCACTACAAAGAAGTATCACTTTCCACCGGTCAAAAGGGACATCCGCAAAATGTGTAAAAAACCAGAAAGGCAAGACAGGCCCTGGAGAACAGGGAGCCCTGTTATGCTGATGGGCGGGATGTAAGTTGCCAACTGCCTCACTGGAGGAGTGCATTGTGTTCCCTAAAACAAGTAAACAACAGAGCTACAGAGCCAAGGGCACTTCCAGTCTAGGGAATATACCTTGGGAAAACTGAAAATCCATAAGACAGAGCCACCCCCAAATTGAGGGCTGCACTGCTTACAAGAACCTCAACCTGGGTACACCTGAAATATCCCAGGAAATATAAAAATGGTTCCAAACATTGTGGAACTTACGTACGATGGAATATCCCTCAGCCACGAAATCAATGTCATAAGACCAGTAGCAGCAAAATGAGTGGATTCAGGTACGATGATTCTAAGTGAAAGAAGTCACACAGGAAAATAAACTTATCATAAGATATCACTTAGGAAGATCCTGTAAACATGGCTACACATGAACTGAGTTAGGCAAGAGAACAGAGTCTCACATTTAGAAAAAACTCTTATGCCTGCTTAAGGGGGAAGGAGAGGTGGGGTGATGCATCAAACCAGAGTTTGATATAAGCACAGTTACCGTTCCAAAAACCAACTATGGAATAGACAAGACCTACACCTTCCTCAGTGAAAGGGACTCAAAACCCCATATTTCCCGCAGAGGAATAGATCTGACTAGTAAGAACCTTAAAACCTATGTACTGATATGTCTCCGTAAGGGAATCAAGTGTGTCTAGACTGGCATAAACATGGCAGCGAGAATCAGCTCAAACCCACTCTAAAAAGGAATTTCAAAAACAGAACAAAGAAACAGGGAAATTCTTCACAATTCCTTCAGGGTCTCTGATGCAACCTGGAATGACCCTATCTACGATGACAGCTGGATGTGGCATGAGGCTGGACACTTGGGACTGAGAGGATTGGTGAGATTGGGTGAGCAATTGCAGACCCTTTAAAGCAATAATGCATGGCACCCATTCCATGGGTCCCAGCTCTCCAGGTTGAAGGGAATATTACTACAGCTATAACGTGTACGGGAAACCTAGAGAATGGACACACCGTGAATACGACAGGTTTCTAAAACTCAACGAAGAGCCCCTCTCCTGGTGCTCCGGTTTGACTTTCCAACTGCTTTCCTATCAATCTCCCAACTTGGAGAGACAGCCCCTTTAAGCTCCTGGTTCGCACAGGTTGCCAATTTGGCAGAGGATGAAAGGGAAGAGGGAGAACCAATGAGAGAGTAGCTGCTAGGCATTTGGATGGGCACATGTCACTCTAATTTCCCGGCAGGAAGAAGAATTAACCAAAGTCTCAGCCACCCACCGGGAACCAGTATAGGTCCTGAACCAAAAGTTTGGACTTGCGTTCAGCTCACAAAAAACGAGTTGAAAAATGGAGCTCAGGGGCACAGCAATTCACAAACTGGCAGAGTAATCAAGGCCAACTATCGTCCAAAAATCTGTTGAGGGAAGGCAATGAGGCGGACTTGAAAGCGAGGCAGAATAGCAGGAAACAGATTTCAAGAGGTACGTTGGAATGGCCTGTAAAGCACAGGAAGAGGGGCACAACTTCGACAATGATGCACTTGGCTAAAAAGGGCGTATGCGTTTTCTCCTGAATATATTCAGGAGAAAACGCATACGCCCTTTTTGGCCAAGCAAGCAAGCGGGCAATGCAAATCTGCACTACAAAGAAGTATCACTTCCCACCGGTCAAAAGGGACATCCACAAAATGTGTAAAAACCAGAAAGGCAAGACAGGCCCTGGAGAACAGGGAGCCCTGTTATGCTGATGGGCGGGATGTAAGTTGCCAACTGCCTCACTGGAGGAGTGCATTGTGTTCCCTAAAACAAGTAAACAACAGAGCTACAGAGCCAAGGGCACTTCCAGTCTAGGGAATATACCTTGGGAAAACTGAAAATCCATAAGACAGAGCCACCCCCAAATTGAGGGCTGCACTGCTTACATGAACCTCAACCTGGGTACACCTGAAATATCCCAGGAAATATAAAAATGGTTCAAATCATTGTGGAACTTACGTACGATGGAATATCCCTCAGCCATGAAATCAATGTCATAAGACCAGTAGCAGCAAAATGAGTGGATTCAGGTACGATGATTCTAAGTGAAAGAAGTCACACAGAAAAAGAAACTTATCATAAGATATCACTTAGGAAGATCCTGTAAACATGGCAACACATGAACTGAGTTAGGAAAGAGAACAGAGTCTCACATTTAGAAAACACTCTTATGCCTGCTTAAGGGGGAAGGAGAGGTGGGGTGATGCATCAAACCAGAGTTTGATATAAGCACAGGTACTGTTCCAAAAACCAACTATGGAATAGACAAGACCTACACCTTCCTCAGTGAAAGGGACTCAAAACCCCATATTTCCCGCAGAGGAATAGATCTGACTAGTAAGAATCTTAAAACCTATGTATTGATATGTCTCCGTAAGGGAATCAAGTGTGTCTAGACTGGCATAAACATGGCAGCGAGAATCAGCTCAAACCCACTCTAAAAAGGAATTTCAAAAACAGATCAAAGAAACAGGGAAATTCTTTACAATTCCTTCAGGGTCTCTGATGCAACCTGGAATGACCCTATCTACGATGACAGCTGGATGTGGCATGAGGCTGGACACTTGGGACTGAGAGGATTGGTGAGATTGGGTGAGCAAATGCAGACCCTTTAAAGCAATAATGCATGGCCACCATTCCATGGGTCCCAGCTCTCCAGGTTGAAGGGAATATTACTATAGCTATAACATGTACGGGAAACCTAGAGAATGGACACACTGTGAATACGAAAGGTTTCTAAAACTCAACGAAGAGTCCCTCTCCTGGTGCTCCGGTTTGACTTTCCAACAGCTTTACTATCAATCTCCCAACTTGGAGAGACAGCCCCTTTAAGCTCCTGGTTCACACAGGTTGCCCATTTGGCAGAGGAGGAAAGGGAAGAGGGAGAACCAATGAGAGAGTAGCTGTTAGGCATTTGGATGGGCACATGTCACTCTAATTTCCCGGCAGGAAGAAGAATGAACCAAAGTCTCAGCCACCCACCGGGAACCAGTATAGGTCCTGAACCAAAAGTTTGGACTTGCGTTCAGCTCACAAAAAACGAGTTGAAAAATGGAGCTCAGGGGCACAGCAATTCACAAACTGGCAGAGTAATCAAGGCCAACTATCGTCCAAAAATCTGTTGAGGGAAGGCAACGAGGCGGACTTGAATGCGAGGCAGAATAGCAGGAAACAGATTTCAAGAGGTACGTTAGAATCGCCTGTAAAGCACAGGAAGAGGGGCACAACTTCGACAATGATGCACTTGGCCAAAAAGGGCGTATGCGTTTTCTCCTGAATATATTCAGGAGAAAACGCATACGCCCTTTTTGGCCAAGCAAGCAAGCGGGCAATGCAAATCTGCACTACAAAGAAGTATCACTTCCCAACGGTCAAAAGGGACATCCACAAAATGTGTAAAAACCAGAAAGGCAAGACATGCCCTGGAGAACAGGGAGCCTTGTTATGCTGATGGGCGGGATGTAAGTTGCCAACTGCCTCACTGGAGGAGTGCATTGTGTTCCCTAAAACAAGTAAACAACAGAGCTACAGAGCCAAGGGCACTTCCAGTCTAGGGAATATACCTTGGGAAAACTGAAAATCCATAAGACAGAGCCACCCCCAAATTGAGGGCTGCACTGCTTACATGAACCTCAACCTGTGTACACCTGAAATATCCCAGGAAATATAAAAATGGTTCAAATCATTGTGGAACTTACGTACGATGGAATATCCCTCAGCCATGAAATCAATGTCATAAGACCAGTAGCAGCAAAATGAGTGGATTCAGGTACGATGATTCTAAGTGAAAGAAGTCACACAGAAAAAGAAACTTATCATAAGATATCACTTAGGAAGATCCTGTAAACATGGCAACACATGAACTGAGTTAGGAAAGAGAACAGAGTCTCACATTTAGAAAACACTCTTATGCCTGCTTAAGGGGGAAGGAGAGGTGGGGTGATGCATCAAACCAGAGTTTGATATAAGCACAGGTACTGTTCCAAAAACCAACTATGGAATAGACAAGACCTACACCTTCCTCAGTGAAAGGGACTCAAAACCCCATATTTCCCGCAGAGGAATAGATCTGACTAGTAAGAATCTTAAAACCTATGTATTGATATGTCTCCGTAAGGGAATCAAGTGTGTCTAGACTGGCATAAACATGGCAGCGAGAATCAGCTCAAACCCACTCTAAAAAGGAATTTCAAAAACAGAACAAAGAAACAGGGAAATTCTTTACAATTCCTTCAGGGTCTCTGATGCAACCTGGAATGACCCTATCTACGATGACAGCTGGATGTGGCATGAGGCTGGACACTTGGGACTGAGAGGATTGGTGAGATTGGGTGAGCAAATGCAGACCCTTTAAAGCAATAATGCATGGCAACCATTCCATGGGTCCCACCTCTCCAGGTTGAAGGGAATATTACTACAGCTATAACATGTACGGGAAACCTAGAGAATGGACACACTGTGAATACGAAAGGTTTCTAAAACTCAACGAAGAGTCCCTCTCCTGGTGCTCCGGTTTGACTTTCCAACTGCTTTCCTATCAATCTCCCAACTTGGAGAGACAGCCCCTTTAAGCTCCTGGTTCACACAGGTTGCCCATTTGGCAGAGGAGGAAAGGGAAGAGGGAGAACCAATGAGAGAGTAGCTGTTAGGCATTTGGATGGGCACATGTCACTCTAATTTCCCGGCAGGAAGAAGAATTCACCAAAGTCTCAGCCACCCACCGGGAACCAGTATAGGTCCTGAACCAAATGTTTGGACTTGCGTTCAGCTCACAAAAAACGAGTTGAAAAATGGAGCTCAGGGGCACAGCAATTCACAAACTGGCAGAGTAATCAAGGCCAACTATCGTCCAAAAATCTGTTGAGGGAAGGCAACGAGGCGGACTTGAATGCGAGGCAGAATAGCAGGAAACAGATTTCAAGAGGTACGTTAGAATCGCCTGTAAAGCACAGGAAGAGGGGCACAACTTCGACAATGATGCACTTGGCCAAAAAGGGCGTATGCGTTTTCTCCTGAATATATTCAGGAGAAAACGCATACGCCCTTTTTGGCCAAGCAAGCAAGCGGGCAATGCAAATCTGCACTACAAAGAAGTATCACTTCCCACCGGTCAAAAGGGACATCCACAAAATGTGTAAAAACCAGAAAGGCAAGACAGGCCCTGGAGAACAGGGAGCCTTGTTATGCTGATGGGCGGGATGTAAGTTGCCAACTGCCTCACTGGAGGAGTGCATTGTGTTCCCTAAAACAAGTAAACAACAGAGCTACAGAGCCAAGGGCACTTCCAGTCTAGGGAATATACCTTGGGAAAACTGAAAATCCATAAGACAGAGCCACCCCCAAATTGAGGGCTGCACTGCTTACAAGAACCTCAACCTAGGTACACCTGAAATATCCCAGGAAATATAAAAATGGTTCAAAACATTGTGGAACTTACGTACGATGGAATATCCCTCAGCCATGAAATCAATGTCATAAGACCAGTAGCAGCAAAATGAGTGGATTCAGGTACGATGATTCTAAGTGAAAGAAGTCACACAGAAAAAGAAACTTATCATAAGATATCACTTAGGAAGATCCTGTAAACATGGCAACACATGAACTGAGTTAGGAAAGAGAACAGAGTCTCACATTTAGAAAACACTCTTATGCCTGCTTAAGGGGGAAGGAGAGGTGGGGTGATGCATCAAACCAGAGTTTGATATAAGCACAGGTACTGTTCCAAAAACCAACTATGGAATAGACAAGACCTACACCTTCCTCAGTGAAAGGGACTCAAAACCCCATATTTCCCGCAGAGGAATAGATCTGACTAGTAAGAATCTTAAAACCTATGTATTGATATGTCTCCGTAAGGGAATCAAGTGTGTCTAGACTGGCATAAACATGGCAGCGAGAATCAGCTCAAACCCACTCTAAAAAGGAATTTCAAAAACAGAACAAAGAAACAGGGAAATTCTTTACAATTCCTTCAGGGTCTCTGATGCAACCTGGAATGACCCTATCTACGATGACAGCTGGATGTGGCATGAGGCTGGACACTTGGGACTGAGAGGATTGGTGAGATTGGGTGAGCAAATGCAGACCCTTTAAAGCAATAATGCATGGCAACCATTCCATGGGTCCCACCTCTCCAGGTTGAAGGGAATATTACTACAGCTATAACATGTACGGGAAACCTAGAGAATGGACACACTGTGAATACGAAAGGTTTCTAAAACTCAACGAAGAGTCCCTCTCCTGGTGCTCCGGTTTGACTTTCCAACTGCTTTCCTATCAATCTCCCAACTTGGAGAGACAGCCCCTTTAAGCTCCTGGTTCACACAGGTTGCCCATTTGGCAGAGGAGGAAAGGGAAGAGGGAGAACCAATGAGAGAGTAGCTGTTAGGCATTTGGATGGGCACATGTCACTCTAATTTCCCGGCAGGAAGAAGAATTCACCAAAGTCTCAGCCACCCACCGGGAACCAGTATAGGTCCTGAACCAAATGTTTGGACTTGCGTTCAGCTCACAAAAAACGAGTTGAAAAATGGAGCTCAGGGGCACAGCAATTCACAAACTGGCAGAGTAATCAAGGCCAACTATCGTCCAAAAATCTGTTGAGGGAAGGCAACGAGGCGGACTTGAATGCGAGGCAGAATAGCAGGAAACAGATTTCAAGAGGTACGTTAGAATCGCCTGTAAAGCACAGGAAGAGGGGCACAACTTCGACAATGATGCACTTGGCCAAAAAGGGCGTATGCGTTTTCTCCTGAATATATTCAGGAGAAAACGCATACGCCCTTTTTGGCCAAGCAAGCAAGCGGGCAATGCAAATCTGCACTACAAAGAAGTATCACTTCCCAACGGTCAAAAGGGACATCCACAAAATGTGTAAAAACCAGAAAGGCAAGACAGGCCCTGGAGAACAGGGAGCCTTTTTATGCTGATGGGCGGGATGTAAGTTGCCAACTGCCTCACTGGAGGAGTGCGTTGTGTTCCCTAAAACAAGTAAACAACAGAGCTACAGAGCCAAGGGCACTTCCAGTCTAGGGAATATACCTTGGGAAAACTGAAAATCCATAAGACAGAGCCACCCCCAAATTGAGGGCTGCACTGCTTACAAGAACCTCATCCTGGGTACACCTGAGATATCCCAGGAAATATAAAAATGGTTCAAAACATTGTGGAACTTACGTACGATGGAATATCCCTCAGCCATGAAATCAATGTCATAAGACCAGTAGCAGCAAAATGAGTGGATTCAGGTACGATGATTCTAAGTGAAAGAAGTCACACAGAAAAAGAAACTTATCATAAGATATCACTTAGGAAGATCCTGTAAACATGGCAACACATGAACTGAGTTAGGAAAGAGAACAGAGTCTCACATTTAGAAAACACTCTTATGCCTGCTTAAGGGGGAAGGAGAGGTGGGGTGATGCATCAAACCAGAGTTTGATATAAGCACAGGTACTGTTCCAAAAACCAACTATGGAATAGACAAGACCTACACCTTCCTCAGTGAAAGGGACTCAAAACCCCATATTTCCCGCAGAGGAATAGATCTGACTAGTAAGAATCTTAAAACCTATGTATTGATATGTCTCCGTAAGGGAATCAAGTGTGTCTAGACTGGCATAAACATGGCAGCGAGAATCAGCTCAAACCCACTCTAAAAAGGAATTTCAAAAACAGAACAAAGAAACAGGGAAATTCTTTACAATTCCTTCAGGGTCTCTGATGCAACCTGGAATGACCCTATCTACGATGACAGCTGGATGTGGCATGAGGCTGGACACTTGGGACTGAGAGGATTGGTGAGATTGGGTGAGCAAATGCAGACCCTTTAAAGCAATAATGCATGGCAACCATTCCATGGGTCCCACCTCTCCAGGTTGAAGGGAATATTACTACAGCTATAACATGTACGGGAAACCTAGAGAATGGACACACTGTGAATACGAAAGGTTTCTAAAACTCAACGAAGAGTCCCTCTCCTGGTGCTCCGGTTTGACTTTCCAACTGCTTTCCTATCAATCTCCCAACTTGGAGAGACAGCCCCTTTAAGCTCCTGGTTCACACAGGTTGCCCATTTGGCAGAGGAGGAAAGGGAAGAGGGAGAACCAATGAGAGAGTAGCTGTTAGGCATTTGGATGGGCACATGTCACTCTAATTTCCCGGCAGGAAGAAGAATTCACCAAAGTCTCAGCCACCCACCGGGAACCAGTATAGGTCCTGAACCAAATGTTTGGACTTGCGTTCAGCTCACAAAAAACGAGTTGAAAAATGGAGCTCAGGGGCACAGCAATTCACAAACTGGCAGAGTAATCAAGGCCAACTATCGTCCAAAAATCTGTTGAGGGAAGGCAACGAGGCGGACTTGAATGCGAGGCAGAATAGCAGGAAACAGATTTCAAGAGGTACGTTAGAATCGCCTGTAAAGCACAGGAAGAGGGGCACAACTTCGACAATGATGCACTTGGCCAAAAAGGGCGTATGCGTTTTCTCCTGAATATATTCAGGAGAAAACGCATACGCCCTTTTTGGCCAAGCAAGCAAGCGGGCAATGCAAATCTGCACTACAAAGAAGTATCACTTCCCAACGGTCAAAAGGGACATCCACAAAATGTGTAAAAACCAGAAAGGCAAGACAGGCCCTGGAGAACAGGGAGCCTTGTTATGCTGATGGGCGGGATGTAAGTTGCCAACTGCCTCACTGGAGGAGTGCGTTGTGTTCCCTAAAACAAGTAAACAACAGAGCTACAGAGCCAAGGGCACTTCCAGTCTAGGGAATATACCTTGGGAAAACTGAAAATCCATAAGACAGAGCCACCCCCAAATTGAGGGCTGCACTGCTTACAAGAACCTCAACCTGGGTACACCTGAGATATCCCAGGAACTATAAAAATGGTTCAAAACATTGTGGAACTTACGTACGATGGAATATCCCTCAGCCATGAAATCAATGTCATAAGACCAGTAGCAGCAAAATGAGTGGATTCAGGTACGATGATTCTAAGTGAAAGAAGTCACACAGAAAAAGAAACTTATCATAAGATATCACTTAGGAAGATCCTGTAAACATGGCAACACATGAACTGAGTTAGGAAAGAGAACAGAGTCTCACATTTAGAAAACACTCTTATGCCTGCTTAAGGGGGAAGGAGAGGTGGGGTGATGCATCAAACCAGAGTTTGATATAAGCACAGGTACTGTTCCAAAAACCAACTATGGAATAGACAAGACCTACACCTTCCTCAGTGAAAGGGACTCAAAACCCCATATTTCCCGCAGAGGAATAGATCTGACTAGTAAGAATCTTAAAACCTATGTATTGATATGTCTCCGTAAGGGAATCAAGTGTGTCTAGACTGGCATAAACATGGCAGCGAGAATCAGCTCAAACCCACTCTAAAAAGGAATTTCAAAAACAGAACAAAGAAACAGGGAAATTCTTTACAATTCCTTCAGGGTCTCTGATGCAACCTGGAATGACCCTATCTACGATGACAGCTGGATGTGGCATGAGGCTGGACACTTGGGACTGAGAGGATTGGTGAGATTGGGTGAGCAAATGCAGACCCTTTAAAGCAATAATGCATGGCAACCATTCCATGGGTCCCACCTCTCCAGGTTGAAGGGAATATTACTACAGCTATAACATGTACGGGAAACCTAGAGAATGGACACACTGTGAATACGAAAGGTTTCTAAAACTCAACGAAGAGTCCCTCTCCTGGTGCTCCGGTTTGACTTTCCAACTGCTTTCCTATCAATCTCCCAACTTGGAGAGACAGCCCCTTTAAGCTCCTGGTTCACACAGGTTGCCCATTTGGCAGAGGAGGAAAGGGAAGAGGGAGAACCAATGAGAGAGTAGCTGTTAGGCATTTGGATGGGCACATGTCACTCTAATTTCCCGGCAGGAAGAAGAATTCACCAAAGTCTCAGCCACCCACCGGGAACCAGTATAGGTCCTGAACCAAATGTTTGGACTTGCGTTCAGCTCACAAAAAACGAGTTGAAAAATGGAGCTCAGGGGCACAGCAATTCACAAACTGGCAGAGTAATCAAGGCCAACTATCGTCCAAAAATCTGTTGAGGGAAGGCAACGAGGCGGACTTGAATGCGAGGCAGAATAGCAGGAAACAGATTTCAAGAGGTACGTTAGAATCGCCTGTAAAGCACAGGAAGAGGGGCACAACTTCGACAATGATGCACTTGGCCAAAAAGGGCGTATGCGTTTTCTCCTGAATATATTCAGGAGAAAACGCATACGCCCTTTTTGGCCAAGCAAGCAAGCGGGCAATGCAAATCTGCACTACAAAGAAGTATCACTTCCCAACGGTCAAAAGGGACATCCACAAAATGTGTAAAAACCAGAAAGGCAAGACAGGCCCTGGAGAACAGGGAGCCTTTTTATGCTGATGGGCGGGATGTAAGTTGCCAACTGCCTCACTGGAGGAGTGCGTTGTGTTCCCTAAAACAAGTAAACAACAGAGCTACAGAGCCAAGGGCACTTCCAGTCTAGGGAATATACCTTGGGAAAACTGAAAATCCATAAGACAGAGCCACCCCCAAATTGAGGGCTGCACTGCTTACAAGAACCTCATCCTGGGTACACCTGAGATATCCCAGGAAATATAAAAATGGTTCAAAACATTGTGGAACTTACGTACGATGGAATATCCCTCAGCCATGAAATCAATGTCATAAGACCAGTAGCAGCAAAATGAGTGGATTCAGGTACGATGATTCTAAGTGAAAGAAGTCACACAGAAAAAGAAACTTATCATAAGATATCACTTAGGAAGATCCTGTAAACATGGCAACACATGAACTGAGTTAGGAAAGAGAACAGAGTCTCACATTTAGAAAACACTCTTATGCCTGCTTAAGGGGGAAGGAGAGGTGGGGTGATGCATCAAACCAGAGTTTGATATAAGCACAGGTACTGTTCCAAAAACCAACTATGGAATAGACAAGACCTACACCTTCCTCAGTGAAAGGGACTCAAAACCCCATATTTCCCGCAGAGGAATAGATCTGACTAGTAAGAATCTTAAAACCTATGTATTGATATGTCTCCGTAAGGGAATCAAGTGTGTCTAGACTGGCATAAACATGGCAGCGAGAATCAGCTCAAACCCACTCTAAAAAGGAATTTCAAAAACAGAACAAAGAAACAGGGAAATTCTTTACAATTCCTTCAGGGTCTCTGATGCAACCTGGAATGACCCTATCTACGATGACAGCTGGATGTGGCATGAGGCTGGACACTTGGGACTGAGAGGATTGGTGAGATTGGGTGAGCAAATGCAGACCCTTTAAAGCAATAATGCATGGCAACCATTCCATGGGTCCCACCTCTCCAGGTTGAAGGGAATATTACTACAGCTATAACATGTACGGGAAACCTAGAGAATGGACACACTGTGAATACGAAAGGTTTCTAAAACTCAACGAAGAGTCCCTCTCCTGGTGCTCCGGTTTGACTTTCCAACTGCTTTCCTATCAATCTCCCAACTTGGAGAGACAGCCCCTTTAAGCTCCTGGTTCACACAGGTTGCCCATTTGGCAGAGGAGGAAAGGGAAGAGGGAGAACCAATGAGAGAGTAGCTGTTAGGCATTTGGATGGGCACATGTCACTCTAATTTCCCGGCAGGAAGAAGAATTCACCAAAGTCTCAGCCACCCACCGGGAACCAGTATAGGTCCTGAACCAAATGTTTGGACTTGCGTTCAGCTCACAAAAAACGAGTTGAAAAATGGAGCTCAGGGGCACAGCAATTCACAAACTGGCAGAGTAATCAAGGCCAACTATCGTCCAAAAATCTGTTGAGGGAAGGCAACGAGGCGGACTTGAATGCGAGGCAGAATAGCAGGAAACAGATTTCAAGAGGTACGTTAGAATCGCCTGTAAAGCACAGGAAGAGGGGCACAACTTCGACAATGATGCACTTGGCCAAAAAGGGCGTATGCGTTTTCTCCTGAATATATTCAGGAGAAAACGCATACGCCCTTTTTGGCCAAGCAAGCAAGCGGGCAATGCAAATCTGCACTACAAAGAAGTATCACTTCCCAACGGTCAAAAGGGACATCCACAAAATGTGTAAAAACCAGAAAGGCAAGACAGGCCCTGGAGAACAGGGAGCCTTGTTATGCTGATGGGCGGGATGTAAGTTGCCAACTGCCTCACTGGAGGAGTGCGTTGTGTTCCCTAAAACAAGTAAACAACAGAGCTACAGAGCCAAGGGCACTTCCAGTCTAGGGAATATACCTTGGGAAAACTGAAAATCCATAAGACAGAGCCACCCCCAAATTGAGGGCTGCACTGCTTACAAGAACCTCAACCTGGGTACACCTGAGATATCCCAGGAACTATAAAAATGGTTCAAAACATTGTGGAACTTACGTACGATGGAATATCCCTCAGCCATGAAATCAATGTCATAAGACCAGTAGCAGCAAAATGAGTGGATTCAGGTACGATGATTCTAAGTGAAAGAAGTCACACAGAAAAAGAAACTTATCATAAGATATCACTTAGGAAGATCCTGTAAACATGGCAACACATGAACTGAGTTAGGAAAGAGAACAGAGTCTCACATTTAGAAAACACTCTTATGCCTGCTTAAGGGGGAAGGAGAGGTGGGGTGATGCATCAAACCAGAGTTTGATATAAGCACAGGTACTGTTCCAAAAACCAACTATGGAATAGACAAGACCTACACCTTCCTCAGTGAAAGGGACTCAAAACCCCATATTTCCCGCAGAGGAATAGATCTGACTAGTAAGAATCTTAAAACCTATGTATTGATATGTCTCCGTAAGGGAATCAAGTGTGTCTAGACTGGCATAAACATGGCAGCGAGAATCAGCTCAAACCCACTCTAAAAAGGAATTTCAAAAACAGAACAAAGAAACAGGGAAATTCTTTACAATTCCTTCAGGGTCTCTGATGCAACCTGGAATGACCCTATCTACGATGACAGCTGGATGTGGCATGAGGCTGGACACTTGGGACTGAGAGGATTGGTGAGATTGGGTGAGCAAATGCAGACCCTTTAAAGCAATAATGCATGGCAACCATTCCATGGGTCCCACCTCTCCAGGTTGAAGGGAATATTACTACAGCTATAACATGTACGGGAAACCTAGAGAATGGACACACTGTGAATACGAAAGGTTTCTAAAACTCAACGAAGAGTCCCTCTCCTGGTGCTCCGGTTTGACTTTCCAACAGCTTTACTATCAATCTCCCAACTTGGAGAGACAGCCCCTTTAAGCTCCTGGTTCACACAGGTTGCCCATTTGACAGAGGAGGAAAGGGAAGAGGGAGAACCAATGAGAGAGTAGCTGTTAGGCATTTGGATGGGCACATGTCACTCTAATTTCCCGGCAGGAAGAAGAATTCACGAAAGTCTCAGCCACCCACCGGGAACCAGTATAGGTCCTGAACCAAATGTTTGGACTTGCGTTCAGCTCACAAAAAACGAGTTGAAAAATGGAGCTCAGGGGCACAGCAATTCACAAACTGGCAGAGTAATCAAGGCCAACTATCGTCCAAAAATCTGTTGAGGGAAGGCAACGAGGCGGACTTGAATGCGAGGCAGAATAGCAGGAAACAGATTTCAAGAGGTACGTTAGAATCGCCTGTAAAGCACAGGAAGAGGGGCACAACTTCGACAATGATGCACTTGGCCAAAAAGGGCGTATGCGTTTTCTCCTGAATATATTCAGGAGAAAACGCATACGCCCTTTTTGGCCAAGCAAGCAAGCGGGCAATGCAAATCTGCACTACAAAGAAGTATCACTTCCCAACGGTCAAAAGGGACATCCACAAAATGTGTAAAAACCAGAAAGGCAAGACAGGCCCTGGAGAACAGGGAGCCTTGTTATGCTGATGGGCGGGATGTAAGTTGCCAACTGCCTCACTGGAGGAGTGCATTGTGTTCCCTAAAACAAGTAAACAACAGAGCTACAGAGCCAAGGGCACTTCCAGTCTAGGGAATATACCTTGGGAAAACTGAAAATCCATAAGACAGAGCCACCCCCAAATTGAGGGCTGCACTGCTTACAAGAACCTCAACCTAGGTACACCTGAAATATCCCAGGAAATATAAAAATGGTTCAAAACATTGTGGAACTTACGTACGATGGAATATCCCTCAGCCATGAAATCAATGTCATAAGACCAGTAGCAGCAAAATGAGTGGATTCAGGTACGATGATTCTAAGTGAAAGAAGTCACACAGAAAAAGAAACTTATCATAAGATATCACTTAGGAAGATCCTGTAAACATGGCAACACATGAACTGAGTTAGGAAAGAGAACAGAGTCTCACATTTAGAAAACACTCTTATGCCTGCTTAAGGGGGAAGGAGAGGTGGGGTGATGCATCAAACCAGAGTTTGATATAAGCACAGGTACTGTTCCAAAAACCAACTATGGAATAGACAAGACCTACACCTTCCTCAGTGAAAGGGACTCAAAACCCCATATTTCCCGCAGAGGAATAGATCTGACTAGTAAGAATCTTAAAACCTATGTATTGATATGTCTCCGTAAGGGAATCAAGTGTGTCTAGACTGGCATAAACATGGCAGCGAGAATCAGCTCAAACCCACTCTAAAAAGGAATTTCAAAAACAGAACAAAGAAACAGGGAAATTCTTTACAATTCCTTCAGGGTCTCTGATGCAACCTGGAATGACCCTATCTACGATGACAGCTGGATGTGGCATGAGGCTGGACACTTGGGACTGAGAGGATTGGTGAGATTGGGTGAGCAAATGCAGACCCTTTAAAGCAATAATGCATGGCAACCATTCCATGGGTCCCACCTCTCCAGGTTGTAGGGAATATTACTACAGCTATAACATGTACGGGAAACCTAGAGAATGGACACACTGTGAATACGAAAGGTTTCTAAAACTCAACGAAGAGTCCCTCTCCTGGTGCTCCGGTTTGACTTTCCAACAGCTTTACTATCAATCTCCCAACTTGGAGAGACAGCCCCTTTAAGCTCCTGGTTCACACAGGTTGCCCATTTGGCAGAGGAGGAAAGGGAAGAGGGAGAACCAATGAGAGAGTAGCTGTTAGGCATTTGGATGGGCACATGTCACTCTAATTTCCCGGCAGGAAGAAGAATTCACCAAAGTCTCAGCCACCCACCGGGAACCAGTATAGGTCCTGAACCAAATGTTTGGACTTGCGTTCAGCTCACAAAAAACGAGTTGAAAAATGGAGCTCAGGGGCACAGCAATTCACAAACTGGCAGAGTAATCAAGGCCAACTATCGTCCAAAAATCTGTTGAGGGAAGGCAACGAGGCGGACTTGAATGCGAGGCAGAATAGCAGGAAACAGATTTCAAGAGGTACGTTAGAATCGCCTGTAAAGCACAGGAAGAGGGGCACAACTTCGACAATGATGCACTTGGCCAAAAAGGGCGTATGCGTTTTCTCCTGAATATATTCAGGAGAAAACGCATACGCCCTTTTTGGCCAAGCAAGCAAGCGGGCAATGCAAATCTGCACTACAAAGAAGTATCACTTCCCAACGGTCAAAAGGGACATCCACAAAATGTGTAAAAACCAGAAAGGCAAGACAGGCCCTGGAGAACAGGGAGCCCTGTTATGCTTATGGGCGGGATGTAAGTTGCCAACTGCCTCACTGGAGGAGTGCATTGTGTTCCCTAAAACAAGTAAACAACAGAGCTACAGAGCCAAGGGCACTTCCAGTCTAGGGAATATACCTTGGGAAAACTGAAAATCCATAAGACAGAGCCACCCCCAAATTGAGGGCTGCACTGCTTACAAGAACCTCAACCTGGGTACACCTGAAATATCCCAGGAAATATAAAAATGGTTCCAAACATTGTGGAACTTACGTACGATGGAATATCCCTCAGCCACGAAATCAATGTCATAAGACCAGTAGCAGCAAAATGAGTGGATTCAGGTACGATGATTCTAAGTGAAAGAAGTCACACAGGAAAAGAAACTTATCATAAGATATCACTTAGGAAGATCCTGTAAACATGGCTACACATGAACTGAGTTAGGCAAGAGAACAGAGTCTCACATTTAGAAAAAACTCTTATGCCTGCTTAAGGGGGAAGGAGAGGTGGGGTGATGCATCAAACCCGAGTTTGATATAAGCACAGGTACCGTTCCAAAAACCAACTATGGAATAGACAAGACCTACACCTTCCTCAGTGAAAGGGACTCAAAACCCCATATTTCCCGCAGAGGAATAGATCTGACTAGTAAGAATCTTAAAACCTATGTACTGATATGTCTCTGTAAGGGAATCAAGTGTGTCTAGACTGGCATAAACATGGCAGCGAGAATCAGCTCAAACCCACTCTAAAAAGAAATTTCAAAAACAGAACAAAGAAACAGGGAAATTCTTTACAATTCCTTCAGGGTCTCTGATGCAACCTGGAATGACCCTATCTACAATGACAGCTGGATGTGGCATAAGGCTGGACACTTGCGACTGAGAGGATTGGTGAGATTGGGTGAGCAATTGCAGACCCTTTAAAGCAATAATGCATGGCACCCATTCCATGGGTCCCAGCTCTCCAGGTTGAAGGGAATATTACTACAGCTATAACGTGTACGGGAAACCTAGAGAATGGACACACTGTGAATACGACAGGTTTCTAAAACTCAACAAAGAGCCCCTCTCCTGGTGCTCCGGTTTGACTTTCCAACTGCTTTCCTATCAATCTCCCAACTTGGAGAGACAGCCCCTTTAAGCTCCTGGTTCGCACAGGTTGCCAATTTGGCAGAGGATGAAAGGGAAGAGGGAAAACCAATGAGAGAGTAGCTGCTAGGCATTTGGATGGGCACATGTCACTCTAATTTCCCGGCAGGAAGAAGAATTAACCAAAGTCTCAGCCACCCACCGGGAACCAGTATAGGTCCTGAACCAAAAGTTTGGACTTGCGTTCAGCTCACAAAAAACGAGTTGAAAAATGGAGCTCAGGGGCACAGCAATTCACAAACTGGCAGAGTAATCAAGGCCAACTATCGTCCAAAAATCTGTTGAGGGAAGGCAACGAGGCGGACTTGAAAGCGAGGCAGAATAGCAGGAAACAGATTTCAAGAGGTACGTTGGAATCGCCTGTAAAGCACAGGAAGAGGGGCACAACTTCGACAATGATGCACTTGGCCAAAAAGGGCGTATGCGTTTTCTCCTGAATATATTCAGGAGAAAACGCATACGCCCTTTTTGGCCAAGCAAGCAAGCGGGCAATGCAAATCTGCACTACAAAGAAGTATCACTTCCCACCTGTCAAAAGGGACATCCGCAAAATGTGTAAAAAACCAGAAAGGCAAGACAGGCCCTGGAGAACAGGGAGCTTTGTTATGCTGATGGGCGGGATGTAAGTTGCCAACTGCCTCACTGGAGGAGTGCATTGTGTTCCCTAAAACAAGTAAACAACAGAGCTACAGAGCCAAGGGCACTTCCAGTCTAGGGAATATACCTTGGGAAAACTGAAAATCCATAAGACAGAGCCACCCCCAAATTGAGGGCTGCACTGCTTACAAGAACCTCAACCTGGGTACAACTGAAATATCCCAGGAAATATAAAAATGGTTCAAAACATTGTGGAACTTACGTACGATGGAATATCCCTCAGCCACGAAATCAATGTCATAAGACCAGTAGCAGCAAAATGAGTGGATTCAGGTACGATGATTCTAAGTGAAAGAAGTCACACAGGAAAAGAAACTTATCATAAGATATCACTTAGGAAGATCCTGTAAACATGGCTACACATGAACTGAGTTAGGCAAGAGAACAGAGTCTCACATTTAGAAAACACTCTTATGCCTGCTTAAGGGGGAAGGAGAGGTGGGGTGATGCATCAAACCCGAGTTTGATATAAGCACAGGTACCGTTCCAAAAACCAACTATGGATTAGACAAGACCTACACCTTCCTCAGTGAAAGGGACTCAAAACCCCATATTTCCCGCAGAGGAATAGATCTGACTAGTAAGAACCTTAAAACCTATGTACTGATATGTCTCCGTAAGGGAATCAAGTGTGTCTAGACTGGCATAAACATGGCAGCGAGAATCAGCTCAAACCCACTCTAAAAAGGAATTTCAAAAACAGAACAAAGAAACAGGGAAATTCTTTACAATTCCTTCAGGGTCTCTGATGCAACCTGGAATGACCCTATCTACAATGACAGCTGGATGTGGCATAAGGCTGGACACTTGCGACTGAGAGGATTGGTGAGATTGGGTGAGCAATTGCAGACCCTTTAAAGCAATAATGCATGGCACCCATTCCATGGGTCCCAGCTCTCCAGGTTGAAGGGAATATTACTACAGCTATAACGTGTACGGGAAACCTAGAGAATGGACACACCGTGAATACGACAGGTTTCTAAAACTCAACGAAGAGCCCCTCTCCTGGTGCTCCGGTTTGACTTTCCAACTGCTTTCCTATCAATCTCCCAACTTGGAGAGACAGCCCCTTTAAGCTCCTGGTTCGCACAGGTTGCCAATTTGGCAGAGGATGAAAGGGAAGAGGGAGAACCAATGAGAGAGTAGCTGCTAGGCATTTGGATGGGCACATGTCACTCTAATTTCCCGGCAGGAAGAAGAATTAACCAAAGTCTCAGCCACCCACCGGGAACCAGTATAGGTCCTGAACCAAAAGTTTGGACTTGCGTTCAGCTCACAAAAAACGAGTTGAAAAATGGAGCTCAGGGGCACAGCAATTCACAAACTGGCAGAGTAATCAAGGCCAACTATCGTCCAAAAATCTGTTGAGGGAAGGCAACGAGGCGGACTTGAAAGCGAGGCAGAATAGCAGGAAACAGATTTCAAGAGGTACGTTGGAATGGCCTGTAAAGCACAGGAAGAGGGGCACAACTTCGACAATGATGCACTTGGCTAAAAAGGGCGTATGCGTTTTCTCCTGAATATATTCAGGAGAAAACGCATACGCCCTTTTTGGCCAAGCAAGCAAGCGGGCAATGCAAATCTGCACTACAAAGAAGTATCACTTCCCACCGGTCAAAAGGGACATCCACAAAATGTGTAAAAACCAGAAAGGCAAGACAGGCCCTGGAGAACAGGGAGCCCTGTTATGCTGATGGGCGGGATGTAAGTTGCCAACTGCCTCACTGGAGGAGTGCATTGTGTTCCCTAAAACAAGTAAACAACAGAGCTACAGAGCCAAGGGCACTTCCAGTCTAGGGAATATACCTTGGGAAAACTGAAAATCCATAAGACAGAGCCACCCCCAAATTGAGGGCTGCACTGCTTACAAGAACCTCAACCTGGGTACACCTGAAATATCCCAGGAAATATAAAAATGGTTCCAAACATTGTGGAACTTACGTACGATGGAATATCCCTCAGCCACGAAATCAATGTCATAAGACCAGTAGCAGCAAAATGAGTGGATTCAGGTACGATGATTCTAAGTGAAAGAAGTCACACAGGAAAAGAAACTTATCATAAGATATCACTTAGGAAGATCCTGTAAACATGGCTACACATGAACTGAGTTAGGCAAGAGAACAGAGTCTCACATTTAGAAAACACTCTTATGCCTGCTTAAGGGGGAAGGAGAGGTGGGGTGATGCATCAAACCCGAGTTTGATATAAGCACAGGTACCGTTCCAAAAACCAACTATGGAATAGACAAGACCTACACCTTCCTCAGTGAAAGGGACTCAAAACCCCATATTTCCCGCAGAGGAATAGATCTGACTAGTAAGAACCTTAAAACCTATGTACTGATATGTCTCCGTAAGGGAATCAAGTGTGTCTAGACTGGCATAAACATGGCAGCGAGAATCAGCTCAAACCCACTCTAAAAAGGAATTTCAAAAACAGAACAAAGAAACAGGGAAATTCTTCACAATTCCTTCAGGGTCTCTGATGCAACCTGGAATGACCCTATCTACAATGACAGCTGGATGTGGCATAAGGCTGGACACTTGCGACTGAGAGGATTGGTGAGATTGGGTGAGCAATTGCAGACCCTTTAAAGCAATAATGCATGACACCCATTCCATGGGTCCCAGCTCTCCAGGTTGAAGGGAATATTACTACAGCTATAACGTGTACGGGAAACCTAGAGAATGGACACACTGTGAATACGACAGGTTTCTAAAACTCGACGAAGAGCCCCTCTCTTGGTGCTCCGGTTTGACTTTCCAACTGCTTTCCTATCAATCTCCCAACTTGGAGAGACAGCCCCTTTAAGCTCCTGGTTCGCACAGGTTGCCAATTTGGCAGAGGATGAAAGGGAAGAGGGAGAAACAATGAGAGAGTAGCTGCTAGGCATTTGGATGGGCACATGTCACTCTAATTTCCCGGCAGGAAGAAGAATTAACCAAAGTCTCAGCCACCCACCGGGAACCAGTATAGGTCCTGAACCAAAAGTTTGGACTTGCGTTCAGCTCACAAAAAACGAGTTGAAAAATGGAGCTCAGGGGCACAGCAATTCACAAACTGGCAGAGTAATCAAGGCCAACTATCGTCCAAAAATCTGTTGAGGGAAGGCAACGAGGCGGACTTGAAAGCGAGGCAGAATAGCAGGAAACAGATTTCAAGAGGTACGTTGGAATGGCCTGTAAAGCACAGGAAGAGGGGCACAACTTCGACAATGATGCACTTGGCCAAAAAGGGCGTATGCGTTTTCTCCTGAATATATTCAGGAGAAAACGCATACGCCCTTTTTGGCCAAGCAAGCAAGCTGGCAATGCAAATCTGCACTACAAAGAAGTATCACTTCCCACCGGTCAAAAGGGACATCCACAAAATGTGTAAAAACCAGAAAGGCAAGACAGGCCCTGGAGAACAGGGAGCCCTGTTATGCTGATGGGCGGGATGTAAGTTGCCAACTGCCTCACTGGAGGAGTGCATTGTGTTCCCTAAAACAAGTAAACAACAGAGCTACAGAGCCAAGGGCACTTCCAGTCTAGGGAATATACCTTGGGAAAACTGAAAATCCATAAGACAGAGCCACCCCCAAATTGAGGGCTGCACTGCTTACAAGAACCTCAACCTGGGTACACCTGAAATATCCCAGGAACTATAAAAATGGTTCCAAACATTGTGGAACTTACGTACGATTGAATATCCCTCAGCCACGAAATCAATGTCATAAGACCAGTAGCAGCAAAATGAGTGGATTCAGGTACGATGATTCTAAGTGAAAGAAGTCACACAGGAAAAGAAACTTATCATAAGATATCACTTAGGAAGATCCTGTAAACATGGCTACACATGAACTGAGTTAGGCAAGAGAACAGAGTCTCACATTTAGAAAAAACTCTTATGCCTGCTTAAGGGGGAAGGAGAGGTGGGGTGATGCATCAAACCCGAGTTTGATATAAGCACAGGTACCGTTCCAAAAACCAACTATGGAATAGACAAGACCTACACCTTCCTCAGTGAAAGGGACTCAAAACCCCATATTTCCCGCAGAGGAATAGATCTGACTAGTAAGAACCTTAAAACCTATGTACTGATATGTCTCCGTAAGGGAATCAAGTGTGTCTAGACTGGCATAAACATGGCAGCGAGAATCAGCTCAAACCCACTCTAAAAAGGAATTTCAAAAACAGAACAAAGAAACAGGGAAATTCTTCACAATTCCTTCAGGGTCTCTGATGCAACCTGGAATGACCCTATCTACAATGACAGATGGATGTGGCATAAGGCTGGACACTTGCGACTGAGAGGATTGGTGAGATTGGGTGAGCAAATGCAGACCCTTTAAAGCAATAATGCATGGCAACCATTCCATGGGTCCCAGCTCTCCAGGTTGAAGGGAATATTACTACAGCTATAACGTGTACGGGAAACCTAGAGAATGGACACACTGTGAATACGAAAGGTTTCTAAAACTCAACGAAGAGCCCCTCTCCTGGTGCTCCGGTTTGACTTTCCAACTGCTTTCCTATCAATCTCCCAACTTGGAGAGACAGCCCCTTTAAGCTCCTGGTTCGCACAGGTTGCCAATTTGGCAGAGGATGAAAGGGAAGAGGGAGAACCAATGAGAGAGTAGCTGCTAGGCATTTGGATGGGCACATGTCACTCTAATTTCCCGGCAGGAAGAAGAATTAACCAAAGTCTCAGCCACCCACCGGGAACCAGTATAGGTCCTGAACCAAAAGTTTGGACTTGCGTTCAGCTCACAAAAAACGAGTTGAAAAATGGAGCTCAGGGGCACAGCAATTCACAAACTGGCAGAGTAATCAAGGCCAACTATCGTCCAAAAATCTGTTGAAGGAAGGCAACGAGGTGGACTTGAATGCGAGGCAGAATAGCAGGAAACAGATTTCAAGAGGTACGTTAGAATCGCCTGTAAAGCACAGGAAGAGGGGCACAACTTCGACAATGATGCACTTGGCCAAAAAGGGCGTATGCGTTTTCTCCTGAATATATTCAGGAGAAAACGCATACGCCCTTTTTGGCCAAGCAAGCAAGCGGGCAATGCAAATCTGCACTACAAAGAAGTATCACTTTCCACCGGTCAAAAGGGACATCCGCAAAATGTGTAAAAAACCAGAAAGGCAAGACAGGCCCTGGAGAACAGGGAGCCCTGTTATGCTGATGGGCGGGATGTAAGTTGCCAACTGCCTCACTGGAGGAGTGCATTGTGTTCCCTAAAACAAGTAAACAACAGAGCTACAGAGCCAAGGGCACTTCCAGTCTAGGGAATATACCTTGGGAAAACTGAAAATCCATAAGACAGAGCCACCCCCAAATTGAGGGCTGCACTGCTTACAAGAACCTCAACCTGGGTACACCTGAAATATCCCAGGAAATATAAAAATGGTTCCAAACATTGTGGAACTTACGTACGATGGAATATCCCTCAGCCACGAAATCAATGTCATAAGACCAGTAGCAGCAAAATGAGTGGATTCAGGTACGATGATTCTAAGTGAAAGAAGTCACACAGGAAAATAAACTTATCATAAGATATCACTTAGGAAGATCCTGTAAACATGGCTACACATGAACTGAGTTAGGCAAGAGAACAGAGTCTCACATTTAGAAAAAACTCTTATGCCTGCTTAAGGGGGAAGGAGAGGTGGGGTGATGCATCAAACCCGAGTTTGATATAAGCACAGTTACCGTTCCAAAAACCAACTATGGAATAGACAAGACCTACACCTTCCTCAGTGAAAGGGACTCAAAACCCCATATTTCCCGCAGAGGAATAGATCTGACTAGTAAGAACCTTAAAACCTATGTACTGATATGTCTCCGTAAGGGAATCAAGTGTGTCTAGACTGGCATAAACATGGCAGCGAGAATCAGCTCAAACCCACTCTAAAAAGGAATTTCAAAAACAGAACAAAGAAACAGGGAAATTCTTCACAATTCCTTCAGGGTCTCTGATGCAACCTGGAATGACCCTATCTACAATGACAGCTGGATGTGGCATAAGGCTGGACACTTGGGACTGAGAGGATTGGTGAGATTGGGTGAGCAAATGCAGACCCTTTAAAGCAATAATGCATGGCAACCATTCCATGGGTCCCAGCTCTCCAGGTTGAAGGGAATATTACTACAGCTATAACGTGTACGGGAAACCTAGAGAATGGACACACTGTGAATACGACAGGTTTCTAAAACTCAACGAAGAGCCCCTCTCCTGGTGCTCCGGTTTGACTTTCCAACTGCTTTCCTATCAATCTCCCAACTTGGAGAGACAGCCCCTTTAAGCTCCTGGTTCGCACAGGTTGCCAATTTGGCAGAGGATGAAAGGGAAGAGGGAGAACCAATGAGAGAGTAGCTGCTAGGCATTTGGATGGGCACATGTCACTCTAATTTCCCGGCAGGAAGAAGAATTAACCAAAGTCTCAGCCACCCACCGGGAACCAGTATAGGTCCTGAACCAAAAGTTTGGACTTGCGTTCAGCTCACAAAAAACGAGTTGAAAAATGGAGCTCAGGGGCACAGCAATTCACAAACTGGCAGAGTAATCAAGGCCAACTATCGTCCAAAAATCTGTTGAGGGAAGGCAACGAGGCGGACTTGAATGCGAGGCAGAATAGCAGGAAACAGATTTCAAGAGGTACGTTAGAATCGCCTGTAAAGCACAGGAAGAGGGGCACAACTTCGACAATGATGCACTTGGCCAAAAAGGGCGTATGCGTTTTCTCCTGAATATATTCAGGAGAAAACGCATACGCCCTTTTTGGCCAAGCAAGCAAGCGGGCAATGCAAATCTGCACTACAAAGAAGTATCACTTCCCAACGGTCAAAAGGGACATCCACAAAATGTGTAAAAACCAGAAAGGCAAGACAGGCCCTGGAGAACAGGGAGCCTTGTTATGCTGATGGGCGGGATGTAAGTTGCCAACTGCCTCACTGGAGGAGTGCATTGTGTTCCCTAAAACAAGTAAACAACAGAGCTACAGAGCCAAGGGCACTTCCAGTCTAGGGAATATACCTTGGGAAAACTGAAAATCCATAAGACAGAGCCACCCCCAAATTGAGGGCTGCACTGCTTACAAGAACCTCAACCTGGGTACACCTGAAATATCCCAGGAAATATAAAAATGGTTCAAATCATTGTGGAACTTACGTACGATGGAATATCCCTCAGCCATGAAATCAATGTCATAAGACCAGTAGCAGCAAAATGAGTGGATTCAGGTACGATGATTCTAAGTGAAAGAAGTCACACAGAAAAAGAAACTTATCATAAGATATCACTTAGGAAGATCCTGTAAACATGGCAACACATGAACTGAGTTAGGAAAGAGAACAGAGTCTCACATTTAGAAAACACTCTTATGCCTGCTTAAGGGGAAAGAGAGGTGGGGTGATGCATCAAACCAGAGTTTGATATAAGCACAGGTACTGTTCCAAAAACCAACTATGGAATAGACAAGACCTACACCTTCCTCAGTGAAAGGGACTCAAAACCCCATATTTCCCGCAGAGGAATAGATCTGACTAGTAAGAATCTTAAAACCTATGTATTGATATGTCTCCGTAAGGGAATCAAGTGTGTCTAGACTGGCATAAACATGGCAGCGAGAATCAGCTCAAACCCACTCTAAAAAGGAATTTCAAAAACAGATCAAAGAAACAGGGAAATTCTTTACAATTCCTTCAGGGTCTCTGATGCAACCTGGAATGACCCTATCTACGATGACAGCTGGATGTGGCATGAGGCTGGACACTTGGGACTGAGAGGATTGGTGAGATTGGGTGAGCAAATACAGACCCTTTAAAGCAATAATGCATGGCCACCATTCCATGGGTCCCACCTCTCCAGGTTGAAGGGAATATTACTACAGCTATAACATGTACGGGAAACCTAGAGAATGGACACACTGTGAATACGAAAGGTTTCTAAAACTCAACGAAGAGTCCCTCTCCTGGTGCTCCGGTTTGACTTTCCAACAGCTTTCCTATCAATCTCCCAACTTGGAGAGACAGCCCCTTTAAGCTCCTGGTTCACACAGGTTGCCCATTTGGCAGAGGAGGAAAGGGAAGAGGGAGAACCAATGAGAGAGTAGCTGTTAGGCATTTGGATGGGCACATGTCACTCTAATTTCCCGGCAGGAAGAAGAATTCACCAAAGTCTCAGCCACCCACCGGGAACCAGTATAGGTCCTGAACCAAATGTTTGGACTTGCGTTCAGCTCACAAAAAACGAGTTGAAAAATGGAGCTCAGGGGCACAGCAATTCACAAACTGGCAGAGTAATCAAGGCCAACTATCGTCCAAAAATCTGTTGAGGGAAGGCAACGAGGCGGACTTGAATGCGAGGCAGAATAGCAGGAAACAGATTTCAAGAGGTACGTTAGAATCGCCTGTAAAGCACAGGAAGAGGGGCACAACTTCGACAATGATGCACTTGGCCAAAAAGGGCGTATGCGTTTTCTCCTGAATATATTCAGGAGAAAACGCATACGCCCTTTTTGGCCAAGCAAGCAAGCGGGCAATGCAAATCTGCACTACAAAGAAGTATCACTTCCCACCGGTCAAAAGGGACATCCACAAAATGTGTAAAAACCAGAAAGGCAAGACAGGCCCTGGAGAACAGGGAGCCTTGTTATGCTGATGGGCGGGATGTAAGTTGCCAACTGCCTCACTGGAGGAGTGCATTGTGTTCCCTAAAACAAGTAAACAACAGAGCTACAGAGCCAAGGGCACTTCCAGTCTAGGGAATATACCTTGGGAAAACTGAAAATCCATAAGACAGAGCCACCCCCAAATTGAGGGCTGCACTGCTTACAAGAACCTCAACCTAGGTACACCTGAAATATCCCAGGAAATATAAAAATGGTTCAAAACATTGTGGAACTTACGTACGATGGAATATCCCTCAGCCATGAAATCAATGTCATAAGACCAGTAGCAGCAAAATGAGTGGATTCAGGTACGATGATTCTAAGTGAAAGAAGTCACACAGAAAAAGAAACTTATCATAAGATATCACTTAGGAAGATCCTGTAAACATGGCAACACATGAACTGAGTTAGGAAAGAGAACAGAGTCTCACATTTAGAAAACACTCTTATGCCTGCTTAAGGGGGAAGGAGAGGTGGGGTGATGCATCAAACCAGAGTTTGATATAAGCACAGGTACTGTTCCAAAAACCAACTATGGAATAGACAAGACCTACACCTTCCTCAGTGAAAGGGACTCAAAACCCCATATTTCCCGCAGAGGAATAGATCTGACTAGTAAGAATCTTAAAACCTATGTATTGATATGTCTCCGTAAGGGAATCAAGTGTGTCTAGACTGGCATAAACATGGCAGCGAGAATCAGCTCAAACCCACTCTAAAAAGGAATTTCAAAAACAGAACAAAGAAACAGGGAAATTCTTTACAATTCCTTCAGGGTCTCTGATGCAACCTGGAATGACCCTATCTACGATGACAGATGGATGTGGCATGAGGCTGGACACTTGGGACTGAGAGGATTGGTGAGATTGGGTGAGCAAATGCAGACCCTTTAAAGCAATAATGCATGGCCACCATTCCATGGGTCCCACCTCTCCAGGTTGAAGGGAATATTACTACAGCTATAACATGTACGGGAAACCTAGAGAATGGACACACTGTGAATACGAAAGGTTTCTAAAACTCAACGAAGAGTCCCTCTCCTGGTGCTCCGGTTTGACTTTCCAACTGCTTTCCTATCAATCTCCCAACTTGGAGAGACAGCCCCTTTAAGCTCCTGGTTCACACAGGTTGCCCATTTGGCAGAGGAGGAAAGGGAAGAGGGAGAACCAATGAGAGAGTAGCTGTTAGGCATTTGGATGGGCACATGTCACTCTAATTTCCCGGCAGGAAGAAGAATTCACGAAAGTCTCAGCCACCCACCGGGAACCAGTATAGGTCCTGAACCAAATGTTTGGACTTGCGTTCAGCTCACAAAAAACGAGTTGAAAAATGGAGCTCAGGGGCACAGCAATTCACAAACTGGCAGAGTAATCAAGGCCAACTATCGTCCAAAAATCTGTTGAGGGAAGGCAACGAGGCGGACTTGAATGCGAGGCAGAATAGCAGGAAACAGATTTCAAGAGGTACGTTAGAATCGCCTGTAAAGCACAGGAAGAGGGGCACAACTTCGACAATGATGCACTTGGCCAAAAAGGGCGTATGCGTTTTCTCCTGAATATATTCAGGAGAAAACGCATACGCCCTTTTTGGCCAAGCAAGCAAGCGGGCAATGCAAATCTGCACTACAAAGAAGTATCACTTCCCACCGGTCAAAAGGGACATCCACAAAATGTGTAAAAACCAGAAAGGCAAGACAGGCCCTGGAGAACAGGGAGCCTTGTTATGCTGATGGGCGGGATGTAAGTTGCCAACTGCCTCACTGGAGGAGTGCATTGTGTTCCCTAAAACAAGTAAACAACAGAGCTACAGAGCCAAGGGCACTTCCAGTCTAGGGAATATACCTTGGGAAAACTGAAAATCCATAAGACAGAGCCACCCCCAAATTGAGGGCTGCACTGCTTACAAGAACCTCAACCTGGGTACACCTGAAATATCCCAGGAAATATAAAAATGGTTCAAAACATTGTGGAACTTACGTACGATGGAATATCCCTCAGCCATGAAATCAATGTCATAAGACCAGTAGCAGCAAAATGAGTGGATTCAGGTACGATGATTCTAAGTGAAAGAAGTCACACAGAAAAAGAAACTTATCATAAGATATCACTTAGGAAGATCCTGTAAACATGGCAACACATGAACTGAGTTAGGAAAGAGAACAGAGTCTCACATTTAGAAAACACTCTTATGCCTGCTTAAGGGGGAAGGAGAGGTGGGGTGATGCATCAAACCAGAGTTTGATATAAGCACAGGTACTGTTCCAAAAACCAACTATGGAATAGACAAGACCTACACCTTCCTCAGTGAAAGGGACTCAAAACCCCATATTTCCCGCAGAGGAATAGATCTGACTAGTAAGAATCTTAAAACCTATGTATTGATATGTCTCCGTAAGGGAATCAAGTGTGTCTAGACTGGCATAAACATGGCAGCGAGAATCAGCTCAAACCCACTCTAAAAAGGAATTTCAAAAACAGAACAAAGAAACAGGGAAATTCTTTACAATTCCTTCAGGGTCTCTGATGCAACCTGGAATGACCCTATCTACGATGACAGCTGGATGTGGCATGAGGCTGGACACTTGGGACTGAGAGGATTGGTGAGATTGGGTGAGCAAATGCAGACCCTTTAAAGCAATAATGCATGGCAACCATTCCATGGGTCCCACCTCTCCAGGTTGTAGGGAATATTACTACAGCTATAACATGTACGGGAAACCTAGAGAATGGACACACTGTGAATACGAAAGGTTTCTAAAACTCAACGAAGAGTCCCTCTCCTGGTGCTCCGGTTTGACTTTCCAACAGCTTTCCTATCAATCTCCCAACTTGGAGAGACAGCCCCTTTAAGCTCCTGGTTCACACAGGTTGCCCATTTGGCAGAGGAGGAAAGGGAAGAGGGAGAACCAATGAGAGAGTAGCTGTTAGGCATTTGGATGGGCACATGTCACTCTAATTTCCCGGCAGGAAGAAGAATTCACGAAAGTCTCAGCCACCCACCGGGAACCAGTATAGGTCCTGAACCAAATGTTTGGACTTGCGTTCAGCTCACAAAAAACGAGTTGAAAAATGGAGCTCAGGGGCACAGCAATTCACAAACTGGCAGAGTAATCAAGGCCAACTATCGTCCAAAAATCTGTTGAGGGAAGGCAACGAGGCGGACTTGAATGCGAGGCAGAATAGCAGGAAACAGATTTCAAGAGGTACGTTAGAATCGCCTGTAAAGCACAGGAAGAGGGGCACAACTTCGACAATGATGCACTTGGCCAAAAAGGGCGTATGCGTTTTCTCCTGAATATATTCAGGAGAAAACGCATACGCCCTTTTTGGCCAAGCAAGCAAGCGGGCAATGCAAATCTGCACTACAAAGAAGTATCACTTCCCACCGGTCAAAAGGGACATCCACAAAATGTGTAAAAACCAGAAAGGCAAGACAGGCCCTGGAGAACAGGGAGCCTTGTTATGCTGATGGGCGGGATGTAAGTTGCCAACTGCCTCACTGGAGGAGTGCATTGTGTTCCCTAAAACAAGTAAACAACAGAGCTACAGAGCCAAGGGCACTTCCAGTCTAGGGAATATACCTTGGGAAAACTGAAAATCCATAAGACAGAGCCACCCCCAAATTGAGGGCTGCACTGCTTACAAGAACCTCAACCTGGGTACACCTGAAATATCCCAGGAAATATAAAAATGGTTCAAAACATTGTGGAACTTACGTACGATGGAATATCCCTCAGCCATGAAATCAATGTCATAAGACCAGTAGCAGCAAAATGAGTGGATTCAGGTACGATGATTCTAAGTGAAAGAAGTCACACAGAAAAAGAAACTTATCATAAGATATCACTTAGGAAGATCCTGTAAACATGGCAACACATGAACTGAGTTAGGAAAGAGAACAGAGTCTCACATTTAGAAAACACTCTTATGCCTGCTTAAGGGGGAAGGAGAGGTGGGGTGATGCATCAAACCAGAGTTTGATATAAGCACAGGTACTGTTCCAAAAACCAACTATGGAATAGACAAGACCTACACCTTCCTCAGTGAAAGGGACTCAAAACCCCATATTTCCCGCAGAGGAATAGATCTGACTAGTAAGAATCTTAAAACCTATGTATTGATATGTCTCCGTAAGGGAATCAAGTGTGTCTAGACTGGCATAAACATGGCAGCGAGAATCAGCTCAAACCCACTCTAAAAAGGAATTTCAAAAACAGAACAAAGAAAGAGGGAAATTCTTTACAATTCCTTCAGGGTCTCTGATGCAACCTGGAATGACCCTATCTACGATGACAGCTGGATGTGGCATGAGGCTGGACACTTGGGACTGAGAGGATTGGTGAGATTGGGTGAGCAAATGCAGACCCTTTAAAGCAATAATGCATGGCAACCATTCCATGGGTCCCACCTCTCCAGGTTGAAGGGAATATTACTACAGCTATAACATGTACGGGAAACCTAGAGAATGGACACACTGTGAATACGAAAGGTTTCTAAAACTCAACGAAGAGTCCCTCTCCTGGTGCTCCGGTTTGACTTTCGAACAGCTTTCCTATCAATCTCCCAACTTGGAGAGACAGCCCCTTTAAGCTCCTGGTTCACACAGGTTGCCCATTTGGCAGAGGAGGAAAGGGAAGAGGGAGAACCAATGAGAGAGTAGCTGTTAGGCATTTGGATGGGCACATGTCACTCTAATTTCCCGGCAGGAAGAAGAATTCACCAAAGTCTCAGCCACCCACCGGGAACCAGTATAGGTCCTGAACCAAAAGTTTGGACTTGCGTTCAGCTCACAAAAAACGAGTTGAAAAATGGAGCTCAGGGGCACAGCAATTCACAAACTGGCAGAGTAATCAAGGCCAACTATCGTCCAAAAATCTGTTGAGGGAAGGCAACGAGGCGGACTTGAATGCGAGGCAGAATAGCAGGAAACAGATTTCAAGAGGTACGTTAGAATCGCCTGTAAAGCACAGGAAGAGGGGCACAACTTCGACAATGATGCACTTGGCCAAAAAGGGCGTATGCGTTTTCTCCTGAATATATTCAGGAGAAAACGCATACGCCCTTTTTGGCCAAGCAAGCAAGCGGGCAATGCAAATCTGCACTACAAAGAAGTATCACTTCCCACCGGTCAAAAGGGACATCCACAAAACGTGTAAAAACCAGAAAGGCAAGACAGGCCCTGGAGAACAGGGAGCCTTGTTATGCTGATGGGCGGGATGTAAGTGGCCAACTGCCTCACTGGAGGAGTGCATTGTGTTCCCTAAAACAAGTAAACAACAGAGCTACAGAGCCAAGGGCACTTCCAGTCTAGGGAATATACCTTGGGAAAACTGAAAATCCATAAGACAGAGCCACCCCCAAATTGAGGGCTGCACTGCTTACAAGAACCTCAACCTGGGTACACCTGAAATATCCCAGGAAATATAAAAATGGTTCAAAACATTGTGGAACTTACGTACGATGGAATATCCCTCAGCCATGAAATCAATGTCATAAGACCAGTAGCAGCAAAATGAGTGGATTCAGGTACGATGATTCTAAGTGAAAGAAGTCACACAGAAAAAGAAACTTATCATAAGATATCACTTAGGAAGATCCTGTAAACATGGCAACACATGAACTGAGTTAGGAAAGAGAACAGAGTCTCACATTTAGAAAACACTCTTATGCCTGCTTAAGGGGGAAGGAGAGGTGGGGTGATGCATCAAACCAGAGTTTGATATAAGCACAGGTACTGTTCCAAAAACCAACTATGGAATAGACAAGACCTACACCTTCCTCAGTGAAAGGGACTCAAAACCCCATATTTCCCGCAGAGGAATAGATCTGACTAGTAAGAATCTTAAAACCTATGTATTGATATGTCTCTGTAAGGGAATCAAGTGTGTCTAGACTGGCATAAACATGGCAGCGAGAATCAGCTCAAACCCACTCTAAAAAGGAATTTCAAAAACAGAACAAAGATAGAGGGAAATTCTTTACAATTCCTTCAGGGTCTCTGATGCAACCTGGAATGACCCTATCTACGATGACAGCTGGATGTGGCATGAGGCTGGACACTTGGGACTGAGAGGATTGGTGAGATTGGGTGAGCAAATGCAGACCCTTTAAAGCAATAATGCATGGCAACCATTCCATGGGTCCCACCTCTCCAGGTTGAAGGGAATATTACTACAGCTATAACATGTACGGGAAACCTAGAGAATGGACACACTGTGAAAACGAAAGGTTTCTAAAACTCAACGAAGAGTCCCTCTCCTGGTGCTCCGGTTTGACTTTCCAACTGCTTTCCTATCAATCTCCCAACTTGGAGAGACAGCCCCTTTAAGCTCCTGGTTCACACAGGTTGCCCATTTGGCAGAGGAGGAAAGGGAAGAGGGAGAACCAATGAGAGAGTTGCTGTTAGGCATTTGGATGGGCACATGTCACTCTAATTTCCCGGCAGGAAGAAGAATTCACCAAAGTCTCAGCCACCCACCGGGAACCAGTATAGGTCCTGAACCAAAAGTTTGGACTTCCGTTCAGCTCACAAAAAACGAGTTGAAAAATGGAGCTCAGGGGCACAGCAATTCACAAACTGGCAGAGTAATCAAGGCCAACTATCGTCCAAAAATCTGTTGAGGGAAGGCAACGAGGCGGACTTGAATGCGAGGCAGAATAGCAGGAAACAGATTTCAAGAGGTACGTTAGAATCGCCTGTAAAGCACAGGAAGAGGGGCACAACTTCGACAATGATGCACTTGGCCAAAAAGGGCGTATGCGTTTTCTCCTGAATATATTCAGGAGAAAACGCATACGCCCTTTTTGGCCAAGCAAGCAAGCGGGCAATGCAAATCTGCACTACAAAGAAGTATCACTTCCCACCGGTCAAAAGGGACATCCACAAAATGTGTAAAAACCAGAAAGGCAAGACAGGCCCTGGAGAACAGGGAGCCTTGTTATGCTGATGGGCGGGATGTAAGTGGCCAACTGCCTCACTGGAGGAGTGCATTGTGTTCCCTAAAACAAGTAAACAACAGAGCTACAGAGTCAAGGGCACTTCCAGTCTAGGGAATATACCTTGGGAAAACTGAAAATCCATAAGACAGAGCCACCCCCAAATTGAGGGCTGCACTGCTTACAAGAACCTCAACCTGGGTACACCTGAAATATCCCAGGAAATATAAAAATGGTTCAAAACATTGTGGAACTTACGTACGATGGAATATCCCTCAGCCATGAAATCAATGTCATAAGACCAGTAGCAGCAAAATGAGTGGATTCAGGTACGATGATTCTAAGTGAAAGAAGTCACACAGAAAAAGAAACTTATCATAAGATATCACTTAGGAAGATCCTGTAAACATGGCAACACATGAACTGAGTTAGGAAAGAGAACAGAGTCTCACATTTAGAAAACACTCTTATGCCTGCTTAAGGGGGAAGGAGAGGTGGGGTGATGCATCAAACCAGAGTTTGATATAAGCACAGGTACTGTTCCAAAAACCAACTATGGAATAGACAAGACCTACACCTTCCTCAGTGAAAGGGACTCAAAACCCCATATTTCCCGCAGAGGAATAGATCTGACTAGTAAGAATCTTAAAACCTATGTATTGATATGTCTCCGTAAGGGAATCAAGTGTGTCTAGACTGGCATAAACATGGCAGCGAGAATCAGCTCAAACCCACTCTAAAAAGGAATTTCAAAAACAGAACAAAGATAGAGGGAAATTCTTTACAATTCCTTCAGGGTCTCTGATGCAACCTGGAATGACCCTATCTACGATGACAGCTGGATGTGGCATGAGGCTGGACACTTGGGACTGAGAGGATTGGTGAGATTGGGTGAGCAAATGCAGACCCTTTAAAGCAATAATGCATGGCAACCATTCCATGGGTCCCACCTCTCCAGGTTGAAGGGAATATTACTACAGCTATAACATGTACGGGAAACCTAGAGAATGGACACACTGTGAAAACGAAAGGTTTCTAAAACTCAACGAAGAGTCCCTCTCCTGGTGCTCCGGTTTGACTTTCCAACTGCTTTCCTATCAATCTCCCAACTTGGAGAGACAGCCCCTTTAAGCTCCTGGTTCACACAGGTTGCCCATTTGGCAGAGGAGGAAAGGGAAGAGGGAGAACCAATGAGAGAGTTGCTGTTAGGCATTTGGATGGGCACATGTCACTCTAATTTCCCGGCAGGAAGAAGAATTCACCAAAGTCTCAGCCACCCACCGGGAACCAGTATAGGTCCTGAACCAAAAGTTTGGACTTGCGTTCAGCTCACAAAAAACGAGTTGAAAAATGGAGCTCAGGGGCACAGCAATTCACAAACTGGCAGAGTAATCAAGGCCAACTATCGTCCAAAAATCTGTTGAGGGAAGGCAACGAGGCGGACTTGAATGCGAGGCAGAATAGCAGGAAACAGATTTCAAGAGGTACGTTAGAATCGCCTGTAAAGCACAGGAAGAGGGGCACAACTTCGACAATGATGCACTTGGCCAAAAAGGGCGTATGCGTTTTCTCCTGAATATATTCAGGAGAAAACGCATACGCCCTTTTTGGCCAAGCAAGCAAGCGGGCAATGCAAATCTGCACTACAAAGAAGTATCACTTCCCACCGGTCAAAAGGGACATCCACAAAACGTGTAAAAACCAGAAAGGCAAGACAGGCCCTGGAGAACAGGGAGCCTTGTTATGCTGATGGGCGGGATGTAAGTGGCCAACTGCCTCACTGGAGGAGTGCATTGTGTTCCCTAAAACAAGTAAACAACAGAGCTACAGAGCCAAGGGCACTTCCAGTCTAGGGAATATACCTTGGGAAAACTGAAAATCCATAAGACAGAGCCACCCCCAAATTGAGGGCTGCACTGCTTACAAGAACCTCAACCTGGGTACACCTGAAATATCCCAGGAAATATAAAAATGGTTCAAAACATTGTGGAACTTACGTACGATGGAATATCCCTCAGCCATGAAATCAATGTCATAAGACCAGTAGCAGCAAAATGAGTGGATTCAGGTACGATGATTCTAAGTGAAAGAAGTCACACAGAAAAAGAAACTTATCATAAGATATCACTTAGGAAGATCCTGTAAACATGGCAACACATGAACTGAGTTAGGAAAGAGAACAGAGTCTCACATTTAGAAAACACTCTTATGCCTGCTTAAGGGGGAAGGAGAGGTGGGGTGATGCATCAAACCAGAGTTTGATATAAGCACAGGTACTGTTCCAAAAACCAACTATGGAATAGACAAGACCTACACCTTCCTCAGTGAAAGGGACTCAAAACCCCATATTTCCCGCAGAGGAATAGATCTGACTAGTAAGAATCTTAAAACCTATGTATTGATATGTCTCCGTAAGGGAATCAAGTGTGTCTAGACTGGCATAAACATGGCAGCGAGAATCAGCTCAAACGCACTCTAAAAAGGAATTTCAAAAACAGAACAAAGATAGAGGGAAATTCTTTACAATTCCTTCAGGGTCTCTGATGCAACCTGGAATGACCCTATCTACGATGACAGCTGGATGTGGCATGAGGCTGGACACTTGGGACTGAGAGGATTGGTGAGATTGGGTGAGCAAATGCAGACCCTTTAAAGCAATAATGCATGGCAACCATTCCATGGGTCCCACCTCTCCAGGTTGAAGGGAATATTACTACAGCTATAACATGTACGGGAAACCTAGAGAATGGACACACTGTGAATACGAAAGGTTTCTAAAACTCAACGAAGAGTCCCTCTCCTGGTGCTCCGGTTTGACTTTCGAACAGCTTTCCTATCAATCTCCCAACTTGGAGAGACAGCCCCTTTAAGCTCCTGGTTCACACAGGTTGCCCATTTGGCAGAGGAGGAAAGGGAAGAGGGAGAACCAATGAGAGAGTAGCTGTTAGGCATTTGGATGGGCACATGTCACTCTAATTTCCCGGCAGGAAGAAGAATTCACCAAAGTCTCAGCCACCCACCGGGAACCAGTATAGGTCCTGAACCAAAAGTTTGGACTTGCGTTCAGCTCACAAAAAACGAGTTGAAAAATGGAGCTCAGGGGCACAGCAATTTACAAACTGGCAGAGTAATCAAGGCCAACTATCATCCAAAAATCTGTTGAGGGAAGGCAACGAGGCGGACTTGAATGCGAGGCAGAATAGCAGGAAACAGATTTCAAGAGGTACGTTAGAATCGCCTGTAAAGCACAGGAAGAGGGGCACAACTTCGACAATGATGCACTTGGCCAAAAAGGGCGTATGCGTTTTCTCCTGAATATATTCAGGAGAAAACGCATACGCCCTTTTTGGCCAAGCAAGCAAGCGGGCAATGCAAATCTGCACTACAAAGAAGTATCACTTCCCACCGGTCAAAAGGGACATCCACAAAACGTGTAAAAACCAGAAAGGCAAGACAGGCCCTGGAGAACAGGGAGCCTTGTTATGCTGATGGGCGGGATGTAAGTGGCCAACTGCCTCACTGGAGGAGTGCATTGTGTTCCCTAAAACAAGTAAACAACAGAGCTACAGAGTCAAGGGCACTTCCAGTCTAGGGAATATACCTTGGGAAAACTGAAAATCCATAAGACAGAGCCACCCCCAAATTGAGGGCTGCACTGCTTACAAGAACCTCAACCTGGGTACACCTGAAATATCCCAGGAAATATAAAAATGGTTCAAAACATTGTGGAACTTACGTACGATGGAATATCCCTCAGCCATGAAATCAATGTCATAAGACCAGTAGCAGCAAAATGAGTGGATTCAGGTACGATGATTCTAAGTGAAAGAAGTCACACAGAAAAAGAAACTTATCATAAGATATCACTTAGGAAGATCCTGTAAACATGGCAACACATGAACTGAGTTAGGAAAGAGAACAGAGTCTCACATTTAGAAAACACTCTTATGCCTGCTTAAGGGGGAAGGAGAGGTGGGGTGATGCATCAAACCAGAGTTTGATATAAGCACAGGTACTGTTCCAAAAACCAACTATGGAATAGACAAGACCTACACCTTCCTCAGTGAAAGGGACTCAAAACCCCATATTTCCCGCAGAGGAATAGATCTGACTAGTAAGAATCTTAAAACCTATGTATTGATATGTCTCTGTAAGGGAATCAAGTGTGTCTAGACTGGCATAAACATGGCAGCGAGAATCAGCTCAAACCCACTCTAAAAAGGAATTTCAAAAACAGAACAAAGATAGAGGGAAATTCTTTACAATTCCTTCAGGGTCTCTGATGCAACCTGGAATGACCCTATCTACGATGACAGCTGGATGTGGCATGAGGCTGGACACTTGGGACTGAGAGGATTGGTGAGATTGGGTGAGCAAATGCAGACCCTTTAAAGCAATAATGCATGGCAACCATTCCATGGGTCCCACCTCTCCAGGTTGAAGGGAATATTACTACAGCTATAACATGTACGGGAAACCTAGAGAATGGACACACTGTGAAAACGAAAGGTTTCTAAAACTCAACGAAGAGTCCCTCTCCTGGTGCTCCGGTTTGACTTTCCAACTGCTTTCCTATCAATCTCCCAACTTGGAGAGACAGCCCCTTTAAGCTCCTGGTTCACACAGGTTGCCCATTTGGCAGAGGAGGAAAGGGAAGAGGGAGAACCAATGAGAGAGTTGCTGTTAGGCATTTGGATGGGCACATGTCACTCTAATTTCCCGGCAGGAAGAAGAATTCACCAAAGTCTCAGCCACCCACCGGGAACCAGTATAGGTCCTGAACCAAAAGTTTGGACTTGCGTTCAGCTCACAAAAAACGAGTTGAAAAATGGAGCTCAGGGGCACAGCAATTCACAAACTGGCAGAGTAATCAAGGCCAACTATCGTCCAAAAATCTGTTGAGGGAAGGCAACGAGGCGGACTTGAATGCGAGGCAGAATAGCAGGAAACAGATTTCAAGAGGTACGTTAGAATCGCCTGTAAAGCACAGGAAGAGGGGCACAACTTCGACAATGATGCACTTGGCGAAAAAGGGCGTATGCGTTTTCTCCTGAATATATTCAGGAGAAAACGCATACGCCCTTTTTGGCCAAGCAAGCAAGCGGGCAATGCAAATCTGCACTACAAAGAAGTATCACTTCCCACCGGTCAAAAGGGACATCCACAAAATGTGTAAAAACCAGAAAGGCAAGACAGGCCCTGGAGAACAGGGAGCCTTGTTATGCTGATGGGCGGGATGTAAGTGGCCAACTGCCTCACTGGAGGAGTGCATTGTGTTCCCTAAAACAAGTAAACAACAGAGCTACAGAGTCAAGGGCACTTCCAGTCTAGGGAATATACCTTGGGAAAACTGAAAATCCATAAGACAGAGCCACCCCCAAATTGAGGGCTGCACTGCTTACAAGAACCTCAACCTGGGTACACCTGAAATATCCCAGGAAATATAAAAATGGTTCAAAACATTGTGGAACTTACGTACGATGGAATATCCCTCAGCCATGAAATCAATGTCATAAGACCAGTAGCAGCAAAATGAGTGGATTCAGGTACGATGATTCTAAGTGAAAGAAGTCACACAGAAAAAGAAACTTATCATAAGATATCACTTAGGAAGATCCTGTAAACATGGCAACACATGAACTGAGTTAGGAAAGAGAACAGAGTCTCACATTTAGAAAACACTCTTATGCCTGCTTAAGGGGGAAGGAGAGGTGGGGTGATGCATCAAACCAGAGTTTGATATAAGCACAGGTACTGTTCCAAAAACCAACTATGGAATAGACAAGACCTACACCTTCCTCAGTGAAAGGGACTCAAAACCCCATATTTCCCGCAGAGGAATAGATCTGACTAGTAAGAATCTTAAAACCTATGTATTGATATGTCTCCGTAAGGGAATCAAGTGTGTCTAGACTGGCATAAACATGGCAGCGAGAATCAGCTCAAACCCACTCTAAAAAGGAATTTCAAAAACAGAACAAAGAAACAGGGAAATTCTTCACAATTCCTTCAGGGTCTCTGATGCAACCTGGAATGACCCTATCTACGATGACAGCTGGATGTGGCATGAGGCTGGACACTTGGGACTGAGAGGATTGGTGAGATTGGGTGAGCAAATGCAGACCCTTTAAAGCAATAATGCATGGCAACCATTCCATGGGTCCCACCTCTCCAGGTTGAAGGGAATATTACTACAGCTATAACATGTACGGGAAACCTAGAGAATGGACACACTGTGAATACGAAAGGTCTCTAAAACTCAACGAAGAGTCCCTCTCCTGGTGCTCCGGTTTGACTTTCGAACAGCTTTCCTATCAATCTCCCAACTTGGAGAGACAGCCCCTTTAAGCTCCTGGTTCACACAGGTTGCCCATTTGGCAGAGGAGGAAAGGGAAGAGGGAGAACCAATGAGAGAGTAGCTGTTAGGCATTTGGATGGGCACATGTCACTCTAATTTCCCGGCAGGAAGAAGAATTCACCAAAGTCTCAGCCACCCACCGGGAACCAGTATAGGTCCTGAACCAAATGTTTGGACTTGCGTTCAGCTCACAAAAAACGATTTGAAAAATGGAGCTCAGGGGCACAGCAATTCACAAACTGGCAGAGTAATCAAGGCCAACTATCGTCCAAAAATCTGTTGAGGGAAGGCAACGAGGCGGACTTGAATGCGAGGCAGAATAGCAGGAAACAGATTTCAAGAGGTACGTTAGAATCGCCTGTAAAGCACAGGAAGAGGGGCACAACTTCGACAATGATGCACTTGGCCAAAAAGGGCGTATGCGTTTTCTCCTGAATATATTCAGGAGAAAACGCATATGCCCTTTTTGGCCAAGCAAGCAAGCGGGCAATGCAAATCTGCACTACAAAGAAGTATCACTTCCCACCGGTCAAAAGGGACATCCACAAAACGTGTAAAAACCAGAAAGGCAAGACAGGCCCTGGAGAACAGGGAGCCTTGTTATGCTGATGGGCGGGATGTAAGTTGCCAACTGCCTCACTGGAGGAGTGCATTGTGTTCCCTAAAACAAGTAAACAACAGAGCTACAGAGCCAAGGGCACTTCCAGTCTAGGGAATATACCTTGGGAAAACTGAAAATCCATAAGACAGAGCCACCCCCAAATTGAGGGCTGCACTGCTTACAAGAACCTCAACCTGGGTACACCTGAAATATCCCAGGAAATATAAAAATGGTTCAAAACATTGTGGAACTTACGTACGATGGAATATCCCTCAGCCATGAAATCAATGTCATAAGACCAGTAGCAGCAAAATGAGTGGATTCAGGTACGATGATTCTAAGTGAAAGAAGTCACACAGAAAAAGAAACTTATCATAAGATATCACTTAGGAAGATCCTGTAAACATGGCAACACATGAACTGAGTTAGGCAAGAGAACAGAGTCTCACATTTAGAAAACACTCTTATGCCTGCTTAAGGGGGAAGGAGAGGTGGGGTGATGCATCAAACCAGAGTTTGATATAAGCACAGGTACTGTTCCAAAAACCAACTATGGAATAGACAAGACCTACACCTTCCTCAGTGAAAGGGACTCAAAACCCCATATTTCCCGCAGAGGAATAGATCTGACTAGTAAGAATCTTAAAACCTATGTATTGATATGTCTCCGTAAGGGAATCAAGTGTGTCTAGACTGGCATAAACATGGCAGCGAGAATCAGCTCAAACCCACTCTAAAAAGGAATTTCAAAAACAGAACAAAGAAACAGGGAAATTCTTCACAATTCCTTCAGGGTCTCTGATGCAACCTGGAATGACCCTATCTACGATGACAGCTGGATGTGGCATGAGGCTGGACACTTGGGACTGAGAGGATTGGTGAGATTGGGTGAGCAAATGCAGACCCTTTAAAGCAATAATGCATGGCAACCATTCCATGGGTCCCACCTCTCCAGGTTGAAGGGAATATTACTACAGCTATAACATGTACGGGAAACCTAGAGAATGGACACACTGTGAATACGAAAGGTTTCTAAAACTCAACGAAGAGTCCCTCTCCTGGTGCTCCGGTTTGACTTTCCAACAGCTTTCCTATCAATCTCCCAACTTGGAGAGACAGCCCCTTTAAGCTCCTGGTTCACACAGGTTGCCCATTTGGCAGAGGAGGAAAGGGAAGAGGGAGAACCAATGAGAGAGTAGCTGTTAGGCATTTGGATGGGCACATGTCACTCTAATTTCCCGGCAGGAAGAAGAATTCACCAAAGTCTCAGCCACCCACCGGGAACCAGTATAGGTCCTGAACCAAAAGTTTGGACTTGCGTTCAGCTCACAAAAAACGAGTTGAAAATTGGAGCTCAGGGGCACAGCAATTCACAAACTGGCAGAGTAATCAAGGCCAACTATCGTCCAAAAATCTGTTGAGGGAAGGCAACGAGGCGGACTTGAATGCGAGGCAGAATAGCAGGAAACAGATTTCAAGAGGTACGTTAGAATCGCCTGTAAAGCACAGGAAGAGGGGCACAACTTCGACAATGATGCACTTGGCCAAAAAGGGCGTATGCGTTTTCTCCTGAATATATTCAGGAGAAAACGCATACGCCCTTTTTGGCCAAGCAAGCAAGCGGGCAATGCAAATCTGCACTACAAAGAAGTATCACTTCCCAACGGTCAAAAGGGACATCCACAAAATGTGTAAAAACCAGAAAGGCAAGACAGGCCCTGGAGAACAGGGAGCCTTGTTATGCTGATGGGCGGGATGTAAGTTGCCAACTGCCTCACTGGAGGAGTGCATTGTGTTCCCTAAAACAAGTAAACAACAGAGCTACAGAGCCAAGGGCACTTCCAGTCTAGGGAATATACCTTGGGAAAACTGAAAATCCATAAGACAGAGCCACCCCCAAATTGAGGGCTGCACTGCTTACAAGAACCTCAACCTGGGTACACCTGAAATATCCCAGGAAATATAAAAATGGTTCAAATCATTGTGGAACTTACGTACGATGGAATATCCCTCAGCCATGAAATCAATGTCATAAGACCAGTAGCAGCAAAATGAGTGGATTCAGGTACGATGATTCTAAGTGAAAGAAGTCACACAGAAAATGAAACTTATCATAAGATATCACTTAGGAAGATCCTGTAAACATGGCAACACATGAACTGAGTTAGGAAAGAGAACAGAGTCTCACATTTAGAAAACACTCTTATGCCTGCTTAAGGGGGAAGGAGAGGTGGGGTGATGCATCAAACCAGAGTTTGATATAAGCACAGGTACGGTTCCAAAAACCAACTATGGAATAGACAAGACCTACACCTTCCTCAGTGAAAGGGACTCAAAACCCCATATTTCCCGCAGAGGAATAGATCTGACTAGTAAGAATCTTAAAACCTATGTATTGATATGTCTCCGTAAGGGAATCAAGTGTGTCTAGACTGGCATAAACATGGCAGCGAGAATCAGCTCAAACCCACTCTAAAAAGGAATTTCAAAAACAGAACAAAGAAAGAGGGAAATTCTTTACAATTCCTTCAGGGTCTCTGATGCAACCTGGAATGACCCTATCTACGATGACAGCTGGATGTGGCATGAGGCTGGACACTTGGGACTGAGAGGATTGGTGAGATTGGGTGAGCAAATGCAGACCCTTTAAAGCAATAATGCATGGCAACCATTCCATGGGTCCCACCTCTCCAGGTTGAAGGGAATATTACTACAGCTATAACATGTACGGGAAACCTAGAGAATGGACACACTGTGAATACGAAAGGTTTCTAAAACTCAACGAAGAGTCCCTCTCCTGGTGCTCCGGTTTGACTTTCCAACTGCTTTCCTATCAATCTCCCAACTTGGAGAGACAGCCCCTTTAAGCTCCTGGTTCACACAGGTTGCCCATTTGGCAGAGGAGGAAAGGGAAGAGGGAGAACCAATGAGAGAGTAGCTGTTAGGCATTTGGATGGGCACATGTCACTCTAATTTCCCGGCAGGAAGAAGAATTCACCAAAGTCTCAGCCACCCACCGGGAACCAGTATAGGTCCTGAACCAAAAGTTTGGACTTGCGTTCAGCTCACAAAAAACGAGTTGAAAAATGGAGCTCAGGGGCACAGCAATTCACAAACTGGCAGAGTAATCAAGGCCAACTATCGTCCAAAAATCTGTTGAGGGAAGGCAACGAGGCGGACTTGAATGCGAGGCAGAATAGCAGGAAACAGATTTCAAGAGGTACGTTAGAATCGCCTGTAAAGCACAGGAAGAGGGGCACAACTTCGACAATGATGCACTTGGCCAAAAAGGGCGTATGCGTTTTCTCCTGAATATATTCAGGAGAAAACGCATACGCCCTTTTTGGCCAAGCAAGCAAGCGGGCAATGCAAATCTGCACTACAAAGAAGTATCACTTCCCAACGGTCAAAAGGGACATCCACAAAATGTGTAAAAACCAGAAAGGCAAGACAGGCCCTGGAGAACAGGGAGCCTTGTTATGCTGATGGGCGGGATGTAAGTTGCCAACTGCCTCACTGGAGGAGTGCATTGTGTTCCCTAAAACAAGTAAACAACAGAGCTACAGAGCCAAGGGCACTTCCAGTCTAGGGAATATACCTTGGGAAAACTGAAAATCCATAAGACAGAGCCACCCCCAAATTGAGGGCTGCACTGCTTACAAGAACCTCAACCTGGGTACACCTGAAATATCCCAGGAAATATAAAAATGGTTCAAATCATTGTGGAACTTACGTACGATGGAATATCCCTCAGCCATGAAATCAATGTCATAAGACCAGTAGCAGCAAAATGAGTGGATTCAGGTACGATGATTCTAAGTGAAAGAAGTCACACAGAAAAAGAAACTTATCATAAGATATCACTTAGGAAGATCCTGTAAACATGGCAACACATGAACTGAGTTAGGAAAGAGAACAGAGTCTCACATTTAGAAAACACTCTTATGCCTGCTTAAGGGGGAAGGAGAGGTGGGGTGATGCATCAAACCAGAGTTTGATATAAGCACAGGTACTGTTCCAAAAACCAACTATGGAATAGACAAGACCTACACCTTCCTCAGTGAAAGGGACTCAAAACCCCATATTTCCCGCAGAGGAATAGATCTGACTAGTAAGAATCTTAAAACCTATGTATTGATATGTCTCCGTAAGGGAATCAAGTGTGTCTAGACTGGCATAAACATGGCAGCGAGAATCAGCTCAAACCCACTCTAAAAAGGAATTTCAAAAACAGAACAAAGAAACAGGGAAATTCTTCACAATTCCTTCAGGGTCTCTGATGCAACCTGGAATGACCCTATCTACGATGACAGCTGGATGTGGCATGAGGCTGGACACTTGGGACTGAGAGGATTGGTGAGATTGGGTGAGCAAATGCAGACCCTTTAAAGCAATAATGCATGGCAACCATTCCATGGGTCCCACCTCTCCAGGTTGAAGGGAATATTACTACAGCTATAACATGTACGGGAAACCTAGAGAATGGACACACTGTGAATACGAAAGGTTTCTAAAACTCAACGAAGAGTCCCTCTCCTGGTGCTCCGGTTTGACTTTCCAACTGCTTTCCTATCAATCTCCCAACTTGGAGAGACAGCCCCTTTAAGCTCCTGGTTCACACAGGTTGCCCATTTGGCAGAGGAGGAAAGGGAAGAGGGAGAACCAATGAGAGAGTAGCTGTTAGGCATTTGGATGGGCACATGTCACTCTAATTTCCCGGCAGGAAGAAGAATTCACCAAAGTCTCAGCCACCCACCGGGAACCAGTATAGGTCCTGAACCAAAAGTTTGGACTTGCGTTCAGCTCACAAAAAACGAGTTGAAAAATGGAGCTCAGGGGCACAGCAATTCACAAACTGGCAGAGTAATCAAGGCCAACTATCGTCCAAAAATCTGTTGAGGGAAGGCAACGAGGCGGACTTGAATGCGAGGCAGAATAGCAGGAAACAGATTTCAAGAGGTACGTTAGAATCGCCTGTAAAGCACAGGAAGAGGGGCACAACTTCGACAATGATGCACTTGGCCAAAAAGGGCGTATGCGTTTTCTCCTGAATATATTCAGGAGAAAACGCATACGCCCTTTTTGGCCAAGCAAGCAAGCGGGCAATGCAAATCTGCACTACAAAGAAGTATCACTTCCCAACGGTCAAAAGGGACATCCACAAAATGTGTAAAAACCAGAAAGGCAAGACAGGCCCTGGAGAACAGGGAGCCTTGTTATGCTGATGGGCGGGATGTAAGTTGCCAACTGCCTCACTGGAGGAGTGCATTGTGTTCCTTAAAACAAGTAAACAACAGAGCTACAGAGCCAAGGGCACTTCCAGTCTAGGGAATATACCTTGGGAAAACTGAAAATCCATAAGACAGAGCCACCCCCAAATTGAGGGCTGCACTGCTTACAAGAACCTCAACCTGGGTACACCTGAAATATCCCAGGAAATATAAAAATGGTTCAAATCATTGTGGAACTTACGTACGATGGAATATCCCTCAGCCATGAAATCAATGTCATAAGACCAGTAGCAGCAAAATGAGTGGATTCAGGTACGATGATTCTAAGTGAAAGAAGTCACACAGAAAAAGAAACTTATCATAAGATATCACTTAGGAAGATCCTGTAAACATGGCAACACATGAACTGAGTTAGGAAAGAGAACAGAGTCTCACATTTAGAAAACACTCTTATGCCTGCTTAAGGGGGAAGGAGAGGTGGGGTGATGCATCAAACCAGAGTTTGATATAAGCACAGGTACTGTTCCAAAAACCAACTATGGAATAGACAAGACCTACACCTTCCTCAGTGAAAGGGACTCAAAACCCCATATTTCCCGCAGAGGAATAGATCTGACTAGTAAGAATCTTAAAACCTATGTATTGATATGTCTCCGTAAGGGAATCAAGTGTGTCTAGACTGGCATAAACATGGCAGCGAGAATCAGCTCAAACCCACTCTAAAAAGGAATTTCAAAAACAGAACAAAGAAAGAGGGAAATTCTTTACAATTCCTTCAGGGTCTCTGATGCAACCTGGAATGACCCTATCTACGATGACAGCTGGATGTGGCATGAGGCTGGACACTTGGGACTGAGAGGATTGGTGAGATTGGGTGAGCAAATGCAGACCCTTTAAAGCAATAATACATGGCAACCATTCCATGGGTCCCACCTCTCCAGGTTGAAGGGAATATTACTACAGCTATAACATGTACGGGAAACCTAGAGAATGGACACACTGTGAATACGAAAGGTTTCTAAAACTCAACGAAGAGTCCCTCTCCTGGTGCTCCGGTTTGACTTTCCAACTGCTTTCCTATCAATCTCCCAACTTGGAGAGACAGCCCCTTTAAGCTCCTGGTTCACACAGGTTGCCCATTTGGCAGAGGAGGAAAGGGAAGAGGGAGAACCAATGAGAGAGTAGCTGTTAGGCATTTGGATGGGCACATGTCACTCTAATTTCCCGGCAGGAAGAAGAATTCACCAAAGTCTCAGCCACCCACCGGGAACCAGTATAGGTCCTGAACCAAAAGTTTGGACTTGCGTTCAGCTCACAAAAAACGAGTTGAAAAATGGAGCTCAGGGGCACAGCAATTCACAAACTGGCAGAGTAATCAAGGCCAACTATCGTCCAAAAATCTGTTGAGGGAAGGCAACGAGGCGGACTTGAATGCGAGGCAGAATAGCAGGAAACAGATTTCAAGAGGTACGTTAGAATCGCCTGTAAAGCACAGGAAGAGGGGCACAACTTCGACAATGATGCACTTGGCCAAAAAGGGCGTATGCGTTTTCTCCTGAATATATTCAGGAGAAAACGCATACGCCCTTTTTGGCCAAGCAAGCAAGCGGGCAATGCAAATCTGCACTACAAAGAAGTATCACTTCCCAACGGTCAAAAGGGACATCCACAAAATGTGTAAAAACCAGAAAGGCAAGACAGGCCCTGGAGAACAGGGAGCCTTGTTATGCTGATGGGCGGGATGTAAGTTGCCAACTGCCTCACTGGAGGAGTGCATTGTGTTCCCTAAAACAAGTAAACAACAGAGCTACAGAGCCAAGGGCACTTCCAGTCTAGGGAATATACCTTGGGAAAACTGAAAATCCATAAGACAGAGCCACCCCCAAATTGAGGGCTGCACTGCTTACAAGAACCTCAACCTGGGTACACCTGAAATATCCCAGGAAATATAAAAATGGTTCAAATCATTGTGGAACTTACGTACGATGGAATATCCCTCAGCCATGAAATCAATGTCATAAGACCAGTAGCAGCAAAATGAGTGGATTCAGGTACGATGATTCTAAGTGAAAGAAGTCACACAGAAAAAGAAACTTATCATAAGATATCACTTAGGAAGATCCTGTAAACATGGCAACACATGAACTGAGTTAGGAAAGAGAACAGAGTCTCACATTTAGAAAACACTCTTATGCCTGCTTAAGGGGGAAGGAGAGGTGGGGTGATGCATCAAACCAGAGTTTGATATAAGCACAGGTACTGTTCCAAAAACCAACTATGGAATAGACAAGACCTACACCTTCCTCAGTGAAAGGGACTCAAAACCCCATATTTCCCGCAGAGGAATAGATCTGACTAGTAAGAATCTTAAAACCTATGTATTGATATGTCTCCGTAAGGGAATCAAGTGTGTCTAGACTGGCATAAACATGGCAGCGAGAATCAGCTCAAACCCACTCTAAAAAGGAATTTCAAAAACAGAACAAAGAAAGAGGGAAATTCTTTACAATTCCTTCAGGGTCTCTGATGCAACCTGGAATGACCCTATCTACGATGACAGCTGGATGTGGCATGAGGCTGGACACTTGGGACTGAGAGGATTGGTGAGATTGGGTGAGCAAATGCAGACCCTTTAAAGCAATAATGCATGGCAACCATTCCATGGGTCCCACCTCTCCAGGTTGAAGGGAATATTACTACAGCTATAACATGTACGGGAAACCTAGAGAATGGACACACTGTGAAAACGAAAGGTTTCTAAAACTCAACGAAGAGTCCCTCTCCTGGTGCTCCGGTTTGACTTTCCAACTGCTTTCCTATCAATCTCCCAACTTGGAGAGACAGCCCCTTTAAGCTCCTGGTTCACACAGGTTGCCCATTTGGCAGAGGAGGAAAGGGAAGAGGGAGAACCAATGAGAGAGTAGCTGTTAGGCATTTGGATGGGCACATGTCACTCTAATTTCCCGGCAGGAAGAAGAATTCACCAAAGTCTCAGCCACCCACCGGGAACCGGTATAGGTCCTGAACCAAAAGTTTGGACTTGCGTTCAGCTCACAAAAAACGAGTTGAAAAATGGAGCTCAGGGGCACAGCAATTCACAAACTGGCAGAGTAATCAAGGCCAACTATCGTCCAAAAATCTGTTGAGGGAAGGCAACGAGGCGGACTTGAATGCGAGGCAGAATAGCAGGAAACAGATTTCAAGAGGTACGTTAGAATCGCCTGTAAAGCACAGGAAGAGGGGCACAACTTCGACAATGATGCACTTGGCGAAAAAGGGCGTATGCGTTTTCTCCTGAATATATTCAGGAGAAAACGCATACGCCCTTTTTGGCCAAGCAAGCAAGCGGGCAATGCAAATCTGCACTACAAAGAAGTATCACTTCCCACCGGTCAAAAGGGACATCCACAAAATGTGTAAAAACCGGAAAGGCAAGACAGGCCCTGGAGAACAGGGAGCCTTGTTATGCTGATGGGCGGGATGTAAGTGGCCAACTGCCTCACTGGAGGAGTGCATTGTGTTCCCTAAAAGAAGTAAACAACAGAGCTACAGAGTCAAGGGCACTTCCAGTCTAGGGAATATACCTTGGGAAAACTGAAAATCCATAAGACAGAGCCACCCCCAAATTGAGGGCTGCACTGCTTACAAGAACCTCAACCTGGGTACACCTGAAATATCCCAGGAAATATAAAAATGGTTCAAAACATTGTGGAACTTACGTACGATGGAATATCCCTCAGCCATGAAATCAATGTCATAAGACCAGTAGCAGCAAAATGAGTGGATTCAGGTACGATGATTCTAAGTGAAAGAAGTCACACAGAAAAAGAAACTTATCATAAGATATCACTTAGGAAGATCCTGTAAACATGGCAACACATGAACTGAGTTAGGAAAGAGAACAGAGTCTCACATTTAGAAAACACTCTTATGCCTGCTTAAGGGGGAAGGAGAGGTGGGGTGATGCATCAAACCAGAGTTTGATATAAGCACAGGTACTGTTCCAAAAACCAACTATGGAATAGACAAGACCTACACCTTCCTCAGTGAAAGGGACTCAAAACCCCATATTTCCCGCAGAGGAATAGATCTGACTAGTAAGAATCTTAAAACCTATGTATTGATATGTCTCCGTAAGGGAATCAAGTGTGTCTAGACTGGCATAAACATGGCAGCGAGAATCAGCTCAAACCCACTCTAAAAAGGAATTTCAAAAACAGAACAAAGAAACAGGGAAATTCTTTACAATTCCTTCAGGGTCTCTGATGCAACCTGGAATGACCCTATCTACGATGACAGCTGGATGTGGCATGAGGCTGGACACTTGGGACTGAGAGGATTGGTGAGATTGGGTGAGCAAATGCAGACCCTTTAAAGCAATAATGCATGGCAACCATTCCATGGGTCCCACCTCTCCAGGTTGAAGGGAATATTACTACAGCTATAACATGTACGGGAAACCTAGAGAATGGACACACTGTGAAAACGAAAGGTTTCTAAAACTCAACGAAGAGTCCCTCTCCTGGTGCTCCGGTTTGACTTTCCAACTGCTTTCCTATCAATCTCCCAACTTGGAGAGACAGCCCCTTTAAGCTCCTGGTTCACACAGGTTGCCCATTTGGCAGAGGAGGAAAGGGAAGAGGGAGAACCAATGAGAGAGTAGCTGTTAGGCATTTGGATGGGCACATGTCACTCTAATTTCCCGGCAGGAAGAAGAATTCACCAAAGTCTCAGCCACCCACCGGGAACCAGTATAGGTCCTGAACCAAAAGTTTGGACTTGCGTTCAGCTCACAAAAAACGAGTTGAAAAATGGAGCTCAGGGGCACAGCAATTCACAAACTGGCAGAGTAATCAAGGCCAACTATCGTCCAAAAATCTGTTGAGGGAAGGCAACGAGGCGGACTTGAATGCGAGGCAGAATAGCAGGAAACAGATTTCAAGAGGTACGTTAGAATCGCCTGTAAAGCACAGGAAGAGGGGCACAACTTCGACAATGATGCACTTGGCCAAAAAGGGCGTATGCGTTTTCTCCTGAATATATTCAGGAGAAAACGCATACGCCCTTTTTGGCCAAGCAAGCAAGCGGGCAATGCAAATCTGCACTACAAAGAAGTATCACTTCCCAACGGTCAAAAGGGACATCCACAAAATGTGTAAAAACCAGAAAGGCAAGACAGGCCCTGGAGAACAGGGAGCCTTGTTATGCTGATGGGCGGGATGTAAGTTGCCAACTGCCTCACTGGAGGAGTGCATTGTGTTCCCTAAAACAAGTAAACAACAGAGCTACAGAGCCAAGGGCACTTCCAGTCTAGGGAATATACCTTGGGAAAACTGAAAATCCATAAGACAGAGCCACCCCCAAATTGAGGGCTGCACTGCTTACAAGAACCTCAACCTGGGTACACCTGAAATATCCCAGGAAATATAAAAATGGTTCAAATCATTGTGGAACTTACGTACGATGGAATATCCCTCAGCCATGAAATCAATGTCATAAGACCAGTAGCAGCAAAATGAGTGGATTCAGGTACGATGATTCTAAGTGAAAGAAGTCACACAGAAAAAGAAACTTATCATAAGATATCACTTAGGAAGATCCTGTAAACATGGCAACACATGAACTGAGTTAGGAAAGAGAACAGAGTCTCACATTTAGAAAACACTCTTATGCCTGCTTAAGGGGGAAGGAGAGGTGGGGTGATGCATCAAACCAGAGTTTGATATAAGCACAGGTACTGTTCCAAAAACCAACTATGGAATAGACAAGACCTACACCTTCCTCAGTGAAAGGGACTCAAAACCCCATATTTCCCGCAGAGGAATAGATCTGACTAGTAAGAATCTTAAAACCTATGTATTGATATGTCTCCGTAAGGGAATCAAGTGTGTCTAGACTGGCATAAACATGGCAGCGAGAATCAGCTCAAACCCACTCTAAAAAGGAATTTCAAAAACAGAACAAAGAAAGAGGGAAATTCTTTACAATTCCTTCAGGGTCTCTGATGCAACCTGGAATGACCCTATCTACGATGACAGCTGGATGTGGCATGAGGCTGGACACTTGGGACTGAGAGGATTGGTGAGATTGGGTGAGCAAATGCAGACCCTTTAAAGCAATAATGCATGGCAACCATTCCATGGGTCCCACCTCTCCAGGTTGAAGGGAATATTACTACAGCTATAACATGTACGGGAAACCTAGAGAATGGACACACTGTGAAAACGAAAGGTTTCTAAAACTCAACGAAGAGTCCCTCTCCTGGTGCTCCGGTTTGACTTTCCAACTGCTTTCCTATCAATCTCCCAACTTGGAGAGACAGCCCCTTTAAGCTCCTGGTTCACACAGGTTGCCCATTTGGCAGAGGAGGAAAGGGAAGAGGGAGAACCAATGAGAGAGTAGCTGTTAGGCATTTGGATGGGCACATGTCACTCTAATTTCCCGGCAGGAAGAAGAATTCACCAAAGTCTCAGCCACCCACCGGGAACCGGTATAGGTCCTGAACCAAAAGTTTGGACTTGCGTTCAGCTCACAAAAAACGAGTTGAAAAATGGAGCTCAGGGGCACAGCAATTCACAAACTGGCAGAGTAATCAAGGCCAACTATCGTCCAAAAATCTGTTGAGGGAAGGCAACGAGGCGGACTTGAATGCGAGGCAGAATAGCAGGAAACAGATTTCAAGAGGTACGTTAGAATCGCCTGTAAAGCACAGGAAGAGGGGCACAACTTCGACAATGATGCACTTGGCGAAAAAGGGCGTATGCGTTTTCTCCTGAATATATTCAGGAGAAAACGCATACGCCCTTTTTGGCCAAGCAAGCAAGCGGGCAATGCAAATCTGCACTACAAAGAAGTATCACTTCCCACCGGTCAAAAGGGACATCCACAAAATGTGTAAAAACCGGAAAGGCAAGACAGGCCCTGGAGAACAGGGAGCCTTGTTATGCTGATGGGCGGGATGTAAGTGGCCAACTGCCTCACTGGAGGAGTGCATTGTGTTCCCTAAAAGAAGTAAACAACAGAGCTACAGAGTCAAGGGCACTTCCAGTCTAGGGAATATACCTTGGGAAAACTGAAAATCCATAAGACAGAGCCACCCCCAAATTGAGGGCTGCACTGCTTACAAGAACCTCAACCTGGGTACACCTGAAATATCCCAGGAAATATAAAAATGGTTCAAAACATTGTGGAACTTACGTACGATGGAATATCCCTCAGCCATGAAATCAATGTCATAAGACCAGTAGCAGCAAAATGAGTGGATTCAGGTACGATGATTCTAAGTGAAAGAAGTCACACAGAAAAAGAAACTTATCATAAGATATCACTTAGGAAGATCCTGTAAACATGGCAACACATGAACTGAGTTAGGAAAGAGAACAGAGTCTCACATTTAGAAAACACTCTTATGCCTGCTTAAGGGGGAAGGAGAGGTGGGGTGATGCATCAAACCAGAGTTTGATATAAGCACAGGTACTGTTCCAAAAACCAACTATGGAATAGACAAGACCTACACCTTCCTCAGTGAAAGGGACTCAAAACCCCATATTTCCCGCAGAGGAATAGATCTGACTAGTAAGAATCTTAAAACCTATGTATTGATATGTCTCCGTAAGGGAATCAAGTGTGTCTAGACTGGCATAAACATGGCAGCGAGAATCAGCTCAAACCCACTCTAAAAAGGAATTTCAAAAACAGAACAAAGAAACAGGGAAATTCTTTACAATTCCTTCAGGGTCTCTGATGCAACCTGGAATGACCCTATCTACGATGACAGCTGGATGTGGCATGAGGCTGGACACTTGGGACTGAGAGGATTGGTGAGATTGGGTGAGCAAATGCAGACCCTTTAAAGCAATAATGCATGGCAACCATTCCATGGGTCCCACCTCTCCAGGTTGAAGGGAATATTACTACAGCTATAACATGTACGGGAAACCTAGAGAATGGACACACTGTGAAAACGAAAGGTTTCTAAAACTCAACGAAGAGTCCCTCTCCTGGTGCTCCGGTTTGACTTTCCAACTGCTTTCCTATCAATCTCCCAACTTGGAGAGACAGCCCCTTTAAGCTCCTGGTTCACACAGGTTGCCCATTTGGCAGAGGAGGAAAGGGAAGAGGGAGAACCAATGAGAGAGTAGCTGTTAGGCATTTGGATGGGCACATGTCACTCTAATTTCCCGGCAGGAAGAAGAATTCACCAAAGTCTCAGCCACCCACCGGGAACCAGTATAGGTCCTGAACCAAAAGTTTGGACTTGCGTTCAGCTCACAAAAAACGAGTTGAAAAATGGAGCTCAGGGGCACAGCAATTCACAAACTGGCAGAGTAATCAAGGCCAACTATCGTCCAAAAATCTGTTGAGGGAAGGCAACGAGGCGGACTTGAATGCGAGGCAGAATAGCAGGAAACAGATTTCAAGAGGTACGTTAGAATCGCCTGTAAAGCACAGGAAGAGGGGCACAACTTCGACAATGATGCACTTGGCCAAAAAGGGCGTATGCGTTTTCTCCTGAATATATTCAGGAGAAAACGCATACGCCCTTTTTGGCCAAGCAAGCAAGCGGGCAATGCAAATCTGCACTACAAAGAAGTATCACTTCCCAACGGTCAAAAGGGACATCCACAAAATGTGTAAAAACCAGAAAGGCAAGACAGGCCCTGGAGAACAGGGAGCCTTGTTATGCTGATGGGCGGGATGTAAGTTGCCAACTGCCTCACTGGAGGAGTGCATTGTGTTCCCTAAAACAAGTAAACAACAGAGCTACAGAGCCAAGGGCACTTCCAGTCTAGGGAATATACCTTGGGAAAACTGAAAATCCATAAGACAGAGCCACCCCCAAATTGAGGGCTGCACTGCTTACAAGAACCTCAACCTGGGTACACCTGAAATATCCCAGGAAATATAAAAATGGTTCAAATCATTGTGGAACTTACGTACGATGGAATATCCCTCAGCCATGAAATCAATGTCATAAGACCAGTAGCAGCAAAATGAGTGGATTCAGGTACGATGATTCTAAGTGAAAGAAGTCACACAGAAAAAGAAACTTATCATAAGATATCACTTAGGAAGATCCTGTAAACATGGCAACACATGAACTGAGTTAGGAAAGAGAACAGAGTCTCACATTTAGAAAACACTCTTATGCCTGCTTAAGGGGGAAGGAGAGGTGGGGTGATGCATCAAACCAGAGTTTGATATAAGCACAGGTACTGTTCCAAAAACCAACTATGGAATAGACAAGACCTACACCTTCCTCAGTGAAAGGGACTCAAAACCCCATATTTCCCGCAGAGGAATAGATCTGACTAGTAAGAATCTTAAAACCTATGTATTGATATGTCTCCGTAAGGGAATCAAGTGTGTCTAGACTGGCATAAACATGGCAGCGAGAATCAGCTCAAACCCACTCTAAAAAGGAATTTCAAAAACAGAACAAAGAAAGAGGGAAATTCTTTACAATTCCTTCAGGGTCTCTGATGCAACCTGGAATGACCCTATCTACGATGACAGCTGGATGTGGCATGAGGCTGGACACTTGGGACTGAGAGGATTGGTGAGATTGGGTGAGCAAATGCAGACCCTTTAAAGCAATAATGCATGGCAACCATTCCATGGGTCCCACCTCTCCAGGTTGAAGGGAATATTACTACAGCTATAACATGTACGGGAAACCTAGAGAATGGACACACTGTGAAAACGAAAGGTTTCTAAAACTCAACGAAGAGTCCCTCTCCTGGTGCTCCGGTTTGACTTTCCAACTGCTTTCCTATCAATCTCCCAACTTGGAGAGACAGCCCCTTTAAGCTCCTGGTTCACACAGGTTGCCCATTTGGCAGAGGAGGAAAGGGAAGAGGGAGAACCAATGAGAGAGTAGCTGTTAGGCATTTGGATGGGCACATGTCACTCTAATTTCCCGGCAGGAAGAAGAATTCACCAAAGTCTCAGCCACCCACCGGGAACCGGTATAGGTCCTGAACCAAAAGTTTGGACTTGCGTTCAGCTCACAAAAAACGAGTTGAAAAATGGAGCTCAGGGGCACAGCAATTCACAAACTGGCAGAGTAATCAAGGCCAACTATCGTCCAAAAATCTGTTGAGGGAAGGCAACGAGGCGGACTTGAATGCGAGGCAGAATAGCAGGAAACAGATTTCAAGAGGTACGTTAGAATCGCCTGTAAAGCACAGGAAGAGGGGCACAACTTCGACAATGATGCACTTGGCGAAAAAGGGCGTATGCGTTTTCTCCTGAATATATTCAGGAGAAAACGCATACGCCCTTTTTGGCCAAGCAAGCAAGCGGGCAATGCAAATCTGCACTACAAAGAAGTATCACTTCCCACCGGTCAAAAGGGACATCCACAAAATGTGTAAAAACCGGAAAGGCAAGACAGGCCCTGGAGAACAGGGAGCCTTGTTATGCTGATGGGCGGGATGTAAGTGGCCAACTGCCTCACTGGAGGAGTGCATTGTGTTCCCTAAAAGAAGTAAACAACAGAGCTACAGAGTCAAGGGCACTTCCAGTCTAGGGAATATACCTTGGGAAAACTGAAAATCCATAAGACAGAGCCACCCCCAAATTGAGGGCTGCACTGCTTACAAGAACCTCAACCTGGGTACACCTGAAATATCCCAGGAAATATAAAAATGGTTCAAAACATTGTGGAACTTACGTACGATGGAATATCCCTCAGCCATGAAATCAATGTCATAAGACCAGTAGCAGCAAAATGAGTGGATTCAGGTACGATGATTCTAAGTGAAAGAAGTCACACAGAAAAAGAAACTTATCATAAGATATCACTTAGGAAGATCCTGTAAACATGGCAACACATGAACTGAGTTAGGAAAGAGAACAGAGTCTCACATTTAGAAAACACTCTTATGCCTGCTTAAGGGGGAAGGAGAGGTGGGGTGATGCATCAAACCAGAGTTTGATATAAGCACAGGTACTGTTCCAAAAACCAACTATGGAATAGACAAGACCTACACCTTCCTCAGTGAAAGGGACTCAAAACCCCATATTTCCCGCAGAGGAATAGATCTGACTAGTAAGAATCTTAAAACCTATGTATTGATATGTCTCCGTAAGGGAATCAAGTGTGTCTAGACTGGCATAAACATGGCAGCGAGAATCAGCTCAAACCCACTCTAAAAAGGAATTTCAAAAACAGAACAAAGAAACAGGGAAATTCTTTACAATTCCTTCAGGGTCTCTGATGCAACCTGGAATGACCCTATCTACGATGACAGCTGGATGTGGCATGAGGCTGGACACTTGGGACTGAGAGGATTGGTGAGATTGGGTGAGCAAATGCAGACCCTTTAAAGCAATAATGCATGGCAACCATTCCATGGGTCCCACCTCTCCAGGTTGAAGGGAATATTACTACAGCTATAACATGTACGGGAAACCTAGAGAATGGACACACTGTGAAAACGAAAGGTTTCTAAAACTCAACGAAGAGTCCCTCTCCTGGTGCTCCGGTTTGACTTTCCAACTGCTTTCCTATCAATCTCCCAACTTGGAGAGACAGCCCCTTTAAGCTCCTGGTTCACACAGGTTGCCCATTTGGCAGAGGAGGAAAGGGAAGAGGGAGAACCAATGAGAGAGTAGCTGTTAGGCATTTGGATGGGCACATGTCACTCTAATTTCCCGGCAGGAAGAAGAATTCACCAAAGTCTCAGCCACCCACCGGGAACCAGTATAGGTCCTGAACCAAAAGTTTGGACTTGCGTTCAGCTCACAAAAAACGAGTTGAAAAATGGAGCTCAGGGGCACAGCAATTCACAAACTGGCAGAGTAATCAAGGCCAACTATCGTCCAAAAATCTGTTGAGGGAAGGCAACGAGGCGGACTTGAATGCGAGGCAGAATAGCAGGAAACAGATTTCAAGAGGTACGTTAGAATCGCCTGTAAAGCACAGGAAGAGGGGCACAACTTCGACAATGATGCACTTGGCCAAAAAGGGCGTATGCGTTTTCTCCTGAATATATTCAGGAGAAAACGCATACGCCCTTTTTGGCCAAGCAAGCAAGCGGGCAATGCAAATCTGCACTACAAAGAAGTATCACTTCCCAACGGTCAAAAGGGACATCCACAAAATGTGTAAAAACCAGAAAGGCAAGACAGGCCCTGGAGAACAGGGAGCCTTGTTATGCTGATGGGCGGGATGTAAGTTGCCAACTGCCTCACTGGAGGAGTGCATTGTGTTCCCTAAAACAAGTAAACAACAGAGCTACAGAGCCAAGGGCACTTCCAGTCTAGGGAATATACCTTGGGAAAACTGAAAATCCATAAGACAGAGCCACCCCCAAATTGAGGGCTGCACTGCTTACAAGAACCTCAACCTGGGTACACCTGAAATATCCCAGGAAATATAAAAATGGTTCAAATCATTGTGGAACTTACGTACGATGGAATATCCCTCAGCCATGAAATCAATGTCATAAGACCAGTAGCAGCAAAATGAGTGGATTCAGGTACGATGATTCTAAGTGAAAGAAGTCACACAGAAAAAGAAACTTATCATAAGATATCACTTAGGAAGATCCTGTAAACATGGCAACACATGAACTGAGTTAGGAAAGAGAACAGAGTCTCACATTTAGAAAACACTCTTATGCCTGCTTAAGGGGGAAGGAGAGGTGGGGTGATGCATCAAACCAGAGTTTGATATAAGCACAGGTACTGTTCCAAAAACCAACTATGGAATAGACAAGACCTACACCTTCCTCAGTGAAAGGGACTCAAAACCCCATATTTCCCGCAGAGGAATAGATCTGACTAGTAAGAATCTTAAAACCTATGTATTGATATGTCTCCGTAAGGGAATCAAGTGTGTCTAGACTGGCATAAACATGGCAGCGAGAATCAGCTCAAACCCACTCTAAAAAGGAATTTCAAAAACAGAACAAAGAAAGAGGGAAATTCTTTACAATTCCTTCAGGGTCTCTGATGCAACCTGGAATGACCCTATCTACGATGACAGCTGGATGTGGCATGAGGCTGGACACTTGGGACTGAGAGGATTGGTGAGATTGGGTGAGCAAATGCAGACCCTTTAAAGCAATAATGCATGGCAACCATTCCATGGGTCCCACCTCTCCAGGTTGAAGGGAATATTACTACAGCTATAACATGTACGGGAAACCTAGAGAATGGACACACTGTGAAAACGAAAGGTTTCTAAAACTCAACGAAGAGTCCCTCTCCTGGTGCTCCGGTTTGACTTTCCAACTGCTTTCCTATCAATCTCCCAACTTGGAGAGACAGCCCCTTTAAGCTCCTGGTTCACACAGGTTGCCCATTTGGCAGAGGAGGAAAGGGAAGAGGGAGAACCAATGAGAGAGTAGCTGTTAGGCATTTGGATGGGCACATGTCACTCTAATTTCCCGGCAGGAAGAAGAATTCACCAAAGTCTCAGCCACCCACCGGGAACCGGTATAGGTCCTGAACCAAAAGTTTGGACTTGCGTTCAGCTCACAAAAAACGAGTTGAAAAATGGAGCTCAGGGGCACAGCAATTCACAAACTGGCAGAGTAATCAAGGCCAACTATCGTCCAAAAATCTGTTGAGGGAAGGCAACGAGGCGGACTTGAATGCGAGGCAGAATAGCAGGAAACAGATTTCAAGAGGTACGTTAGAATCGCCTGTAAAGCACAGGAAGAGGGGCACAACTTCGACAATGATGCACTTGGCGAAAAAGGGCGTATGCGTTTTCTCCTGAATATATTCAGGAGAAAACGCATACGCCCTTTTTGGCCAAGCAAGCAAGCGGGCAATGCAAATCTGCACTACAAAGAAGTATCACTTCCCACCGGTCAAAAGGGACATCCACAAAATGTGTAAAAACCGGAAAGGCAAGACAGGCCCTGGAGAACAGGGAGCCTTGTTATGCTGATGGGCGGGATGTAAGTGGCCAACTGCCTCACTGGAGGAGTGCATTGTGTTCCCTAAAAGAAGTAAACAACAGAGCTACAGAGTCAAGGGCACTTCCAGTCTAGGGAATATACCTTGGGAAAACTGAAAATCCATAAGACAGAGCCACCCCCAAATTGAGGGCTGCACTGCTTACAAGAACCTCAACCTGGGTACACCTGAAATATCCCAGGAAATATAAAAATGGTTCAAAACATTGTGGAACTTACGTACGATGGAATATCCCTCAGCCATGAAATCAATGTCATAAGACCAGTAGCAGCAAAATGAGTGGATTCAGGTACGATGATTCTAAGTGAAAGAAGTCACACAGAAAAAGAAACTTATCATAAGATATCACTTAGGAAGATCCTGTAAACATGGCAACACATGAACTGAGTTAGGAAAGAGAACAGAGTCTCACATTTAGAAAACACTCTTATGCCTGCTTAAGGGGGAAGGAGAGGTGGGGTGATGCATCAAACCAGAGTTTGATATAAGCACAGGTACTGTTCCAAAAACCAACTATGGAATAGACAAGACCTACACCTTCCTCAGTGAAAGGGACTCAAAACCCCATATTTCCCGCAGAGGAATAGATCTGACTAGTAAGAATCTTAAAACCTATGTATTGATATGTCTCCGTAAGGGAATCAAGTGTGTCTAGACTGGCATAAACATGGCAGCGAGAATCAGCTCAAACCCACTCTAAAAAGGAATTTCAAAAACAGAACAAAGAAACAGGGAAATTCTTTACAATTCCTTCAGGGTCTCTGATGCAACCTGGAATGACCCTATCTACGATGACAGCTGGATGTGGCATGAGGCTGGACACTTGGGACTGAGAGGATTGGTGAGATTGGGTGAGCAAATGCAGACCCTTTAAAGCAATAATGCATGGCAACCATTCCATGGGTCCCACCTCTCCAGGTTGAAGGGAATATTACTACAGCTATAACATGTACGGGAAACCTAGAGAATGGACACACTGTGAAAACGAAAGGTTTCTAAAACTCAACGAAGAGTCCCTCTCCTGGTGCTCCGGTTTGACTTTCCAACTGCTTTCCTATCAATCTCCCAACTTGGAGAGACAGCCCCTTTAAGCTCCTGGTTCACACAGGTTGCCCATTTGGCAGAGGAGGAAAGGGAAGAGGGAGAACCAATGAGAGAGTAGCTGTTAGGCATTTGGATGGGCACATGTCACTCTAATTTCCCGGCAGGAAGAAGAATTCACCAAAGTCTCAGCCACCCACCGGGAACCAGTATAGGTCCTGAACCAAAAGTTTGGACTTGCGTTCAGCTCACAAAAAACGAGTTGAAAAATGGAGCTCAGGGGCACAGCAATTCACAAACTGGCAGAGTAATCAAGGCCAACTATCGTCCAAAAATCTGTTGAGGGAAGGCAACGAGGCGGACTTGAATGCGAGGCAGAATAGCAGGAAACAGATTTCAAGAGGTACGTTAGAATCGCCTGTAAAGCACAGGAAGAGGGGCACAACTTCGACAATGATGCACTTGGCCAAAAAGGGCGTATGCGTTTTCTCCTGAATATATTCAGGAGAAAATGCATACGCCCTTTTTGGCCAAGCAAGCAAGTGGACAATGCAAATCTGCACTACAAAGAAGTATCACTTCCCACCGGTCAAAAGGGACATCCACAAAATGGGTAAAAACCAGAAAGGCAAGACAGGCCCTGGAGAACAGGGAGCCTTCTTATGCTGATGGGTGGCATGTAAATTGCCAACTGCCTATCTGGAGGAGTGCATTGTGTTCCCTGGAAAAAGTAAACACCAGAAAGGCAAGACAGGCCCTGGAGAACAGGGAGCCTTCTTATGCTGATGAAACTGAAAATCCATAAGACAGAGCCACCCCCAAATTGAGGGCTGCACTGCTTACAAGAACCTCAACCTGGGTACACCTGAAATATCCCAGGAAATATAAAAATGGTTCAAATCATTGTGGAACTTACGTACGATGGAATATCCCTCAGCCATGAAATCAATGTCATAAGACCAGTAGCAGCAAAATGAGTGGATTCAGGTACGATGATTCTAAGTGAAAGAAGTCACACAGAAAAAGAAACTTATCATAAGATATCACTTAGGAAGATCCTGTAAACATGGCAACACATGAACTGAGTTAGGAAAGAGAACAGAGTCTCACATTTAGAAAACACTCTTATGCCTGCTTAAGGGGGAAGGAGAGGTGGGGTGATGCATCAAACCAGAGTTTGATATAAGCACAGGTACTGTTCCAAAAACCAACTATGGAATAGACAAGACCTACACCTTCCTCAGTGAAAGGGACTCAAAACCCCATATTTCCCGCAGAGGAATAGATCTGACTAGTAAGAATCTTAAAACCTATGTATTGATATGTCTCCGTAAGGGAATCAAGTGTGTCTAGACTGGCATAAACATGGCAGCGAGAATCAGCTCAAACCCACTCTAAAAAGGAATTTCAAAAACAGAACAAAGAAACAGGGAAATTCTTTACAATTCCTTCAGGGTCTCTGATGCAACCTGGAATGACCCTATCTACGATGACAGCTGGATGTGGCATGAGGCTGGACACTTGGGACTGAGAGGATTGGTGAGATTGGGTGAGCAAATGCAGACCCTTTAAAGCAATAATGCATGGCAACCATTCCATGGGTCCCACCTCTCCAGGTTGAAGGGAATATTACTACAGCTATAACATGTACGGGAAACCTAGAGAATGGACACACTGTGAAAACGAAAGGTTTCTAAAACTCAACGAAGAGTCCCTCTCCTGGTGCTCCGGTTTGACTTTCCAACTGCTTTCCTATCAATCTCCCAACTTGGAGAGACAGCCCCTTTAAGCTCCTGGTTCACACAGGTTGCCCATTTGGCAGAGGAGGAAAGGGAAGAGGGAGAACCAATGAGAGAGTAGCTGTTAGGCATTTGGATGGGCACATGTCACTCTAATTTCCCGGCAGGAAGAAGAATTCACCAAAGTCTCAGCCACCCACCGGGAACCGGTATAGGTCCTGAACCAAAAGTTTGGACTTGCGTTCAGCTCACAAAAAACGAGTTGAAAAATGGAGCTCAGGGGCACAGCAATTCACAAACTGGCAGAGTAATCAAGGCCAACTATCGTCCAAAAATCTGTTGAGGGAAGGCAACGAGGCGGACTTGAATGCGAGGCAGAATAGCAGGAAACAGATTTCAAGAGGTACGTTAGAATCGCCTGTAAAGCACAGGAAGAGGGGCACAACTTCGACAATGATGCACTTGGCGAAAAAGGGCGTATGCGTTTTCTCCTGAATATATTCAGGAGAAAACGCATACGCCCTTTTTGGCCAAGCAAGCAAGCGGGCAATGCAAATCTGCACTACAAAGAAGTATCACTTCCCACCGGTCAAAAGGGACATCCACAAAATGTGTAAAAACCGGAAAGGCAAGACAGGCCCTGGAGAACAGGGAGCCTTGTTATGCTGATGGGCGGGATGTAAGTGGCCAACTGCCTCACTGGAGGAGTGCATTGTGTTCCCTAAAAGAAGTAAACAACAGAGCTACAGAGTCAAGGGCACTTCCAGTCTAGGGAATATACCTTGGGAAAACTGAAAATCCATAAGACAGAGCCACCCCCAAATTGAGGGCTGCACTGCTTACAAGAACCTCAACCTGGGTACACCTGAAATATCCCAGGAAATATAAAAATGGTTCAAAACATTGTGGAACTTACGTACGATGGAATATCCCTCAGCCATGAAATCAATGTCATAAGACCAGTAGCAGCAAAATGAGTGGATTCAGGTACGATGATTCTAAGTGAAAGAAGTCACACAGAAAAAGAAACTTATCATAAGATATCACTTAGGAAGATCCTGTAAACATGGCAACACATGAACTGAGTTAGGAAAGAGAACAGAGTCTCACATTTAGAAAACACTCTTATGCCTGCTTAAGGGGGAAGGAGAGGTGGGGTGATGCATCAAACCAGAGTTTGATATAAGCACAGGTACTGTTCCAAAAACCAACTATGGAATAGACAAGACCTACACCTTCCTCAGTGAAAGGGACTCAAAACCCCATATTTCCCGCAGAGGAATAGATCTGACTAGTAAGAATCTTAAAACCTATGTATTGATATGTCTCCGTAAGGGAATCAAGTGTGTCTAGACTGGCATAAACATGGCAGCGAGAATCAGCTCAAACCCACTCTAAAAAGGAATTTCAAAAACAGAACAAAGAAACAGGGAAATTCTTTACAATTCCTTCAGGGTCTCTGATGCAACCTGGAATGACCCTATCTACGATGACAGCTGGATGTGGCATGAGGCTGGACACTTGGGACTGAGAGGATTGGTGAGATTGGGTGAGCAAATGCAGACCCTTTAAAGCAATAATGCATGGCAACCATTCCATGGGTCCCACCTCTCCAGGTTGAAGGGAATATTACTACAGCTATAACATGTACGGGAAACCTAGAGAATGGACACACTGTGAATACGAAAGGTTTCTAAAACTCAACGAAGAGTCCCTCTCCTGGTGCTCCGGTTTGACTTTCCAACTGCTTTCCTATCAATCTCCCAACTTGGAGAGACAGCCCCTTTAAGCTCCTGGTTCACACAGGTTGCCCATTTGGCAGAGGAGGAAAGGGAAGAGGGAGAACCAATGAGAGAGTAGCTGTTAGGCATTTGGATGGGCACATGTCACTCTAATTTCCCGGCAGGAAGAAGAATTCACCAAAGTCTCAGCCACCCACCGGGAACCAGTATAGGTCCTGAACCAAAAGTTTGGACTTGCGTTCAGCTCACAAAAAACGAGTTGAAAAATGGAGCTCAGGGGCACAGCAATTCACAAACTGGCAGAGTAATCAAGGCCAACTATCGTCCAAAAATCTGTTGAGGGAAGGCAACGAGGCGGACTTGAATGCGAGGCAGAATAGCAGGAAACAGATTTCAAGAGGTACGTTAGAATCGCCTGTAAAGCACAGGAAGAGGGGCACAACTTCGACAATGATGCACTTGGCCAAAAAGGGCGTATGCGTTTTCTCCTGAATATATTCAGGAGAAAACGCATACGCCCTTTTTGGCCAAGCAAGCAAGCGGGCAATGCAAATCTGCACTACAAAGAAGTATCACTTCCCACCGGTCAAAAGGGACATCCACAAAATGTGTAAAAACCGGAAAGGCAAGACAGGCCCTGGAGAACAGGGAGCCTTGTTATGCTGATGGGCGGGATGTAAGTGGCCAACTGCCTCACTGGAGGAGTGCATTGTGTTCCCTAAAACAAGTAAACAACAGAGCTACAGAGCCAAGGGCACTTCCAGTCTAGGGAATATACCTTGGGAAAACTGAAAATCCATAAGACAGAGCCACCCCCAAATTGAGGGCTGCACTGCTTACAAGAACCTCAACCTGGGTACACCTGAGATATCCCAGGAAATATAAAAATGGTTCAAAACATTGTGGAACTTACGTACGATGGAATATCCCTCAGCCATGAAATCAATGTCATAAGACCAGTAGCAGCAAAATGAGTGGATTCAGGTACGATGATTCTAAGTGAAAGAAGTCACACAGAAAAAGAAACTTATCATAAGATATCACTTAGGAAGATCCTGTAAACATGGCAACACATGAACTGAGTTAGGAAAGAGAACAGAGTCTCACATTTAGAAAACACTCTTATGCCTGCTTAAGGGGGAAGGAGAGGTGGGGTGATGCATCAAACCAGAGTTTGATATAAGCACAGGTACTGTTCCAAAAACCAACTATGGAATAGACAAGACCTACACCTTCCTCAGTGAAAGGGACTCAAAACCCCATATTTCCCGCAGAGGAATAGATCTGACTAGTAAGAATCTTAAAACCTATGTATTGATATGTCTCCGTAAGGGAATCAAGTGTGTCTAGACTGGCATAAACATGGCAGCGAGAATCAGCTCAAACCCACTCTAAAAAGGAATTTCAAAAACAGAACAAAGAAACAGGGAAATTCTTTACAATTCCTTCAGGGTCTCTGATGCAACCTGGAATGACCCTATCTACGATGACAGCTGGATGTGGCATGAGGCTGGACACTTGGGACTGAGAGGATTGGTGAGATTGGGTGAGCAAATGCAGACCCTTTAAAGCAATAATGCATGGCAACCATTCCATGGGTCCCACCTCTCCAGGTTGAAGGGAATATTACTACAGCTATAACATGTACGGGAAACCTAGAGAATGGACACACTGTGAATACGAAAGGTTTCTAAAACTCAACGAAGAGTCCCTCTCCTGGTGCTCCGGTTTGACTTTCCAACAGCATTACTATCAATCTCCCAACTTGGAGAGACAGCCCCTTTAAGCTCCTGGTTCACACAGGTTGCCCATTTGGCAGAGGAGGAAAGGGAAGAGGGAGAACCAATGAGAGAATAGCTGTTAGGCATTTGGATGGGCACATGTCACTCTAATTTCCCGGCAGGAAGAAGAATTCACCAAAGTCTCAGCCACCCACCGGGAACCAGTATAGTTCCTGAACCAAAAGTTTGGACTTGCGTTCAGCTCACAAAAAACAAGTTGAAAAATGGAGCTCAGGGGCACAGCAATTCACAAACTGGCAGAGTAATCAAGGCCAACTATCGTCCAAAAATCTGTTGAGGGAAGGCAACGAGGCGGACTTGAATGCGAGGCAGAATAGCAGGAAACAGATTTCAAGAGGTACGTTAGAATCGCCTGTAAAGCACAGGAAGAGGGGCACAACTTCGACAATGATGCACTTGGCGAAAAAGGGCGTATGCGTTTTCTCCTGAATATATTCAGGAGAAAACGCATACGCCCTTTTTGGCCAAGCAAGCAAGCGGGCAATGCAAATCTGCACTACAAAGAAGTATCACTTCCCACCGGTCAAAAGGGACATCCACAAAATGTGTAAAAACCAGAAAGGCAAGACAGGCCCTGGAGAACAGGGAGCCTTGTTATGCTGATGGGCGGGATGTAAGTGGCCAACTGCCTCACTGGAGGAGTGCATTGTGTTCCCTAAAACAAGTAAACAACAGAGCTACAGAGCCAAGGGCACTTCCAGTCTAGGGAATATACCTTGGGAAAACTGAAAATCCATAAGACAGAGCCACCCCCAAATTGAGGGCTGCACTGCTTACAAGAACCTCAACCTGGGTACACCTGAGATATCCCAGGAAATATAAAAATGGTTCAAAACATTGTGGAACTTACGTACGATGGAATATCCCTCAGCCATGAAATCAATGTCATAAGACCAGTAGCAGCAAAATGAGTGGATTCAGGTACGATGATTCTAAGTGAAAGAAGTCACACAGAAAAAGAAACTTATCATAAGATATCACTTAGGAAGATCCTGTAAACATGGCAACACATGAACTGAGTTAGGAAAGAGAACAGAGTCTCACATTTAGAAAACACTCTTATGCCTGCTTAAGGGGGAAGGAGAGGTGGGGTGATGCATCAAACCAGAGTTTGATATAAGCACAGGTACTGTTCCAAAAACCAACTATGGAATAGACAAGACCTACACCTTCCTCAGTGAAAGGGACTCAAAACCCCATATTTCCCGCAGAGGAATAGATCTGACTAGTAAGAATCTTAAAACCTATGTATTGATATGTCTCCGTAAGGGAATCAAGTGTGTCTAGACTGGCATAAACATGGCAGCGAGAATCAGCTCAAACCCACTCTAAAAAGGAATTTCAAAAACAGAACAAAGAAACAGGGAAATTCTTTACAATTCCTTCAGGGTCTCTGATGCAACCTGGAATGACCCTATCTACGATGACAGCTGGATGTGGCATGAGGCTGGACACTTGGGACTGAGAGGATTGGTGAGATTGGGTGAGCAAATGCAGACCCTTTAAAGCAATAATGCATGGCAACCATTCCATGGGTCCCACCTCTCCAGGTTGAAGGGAATATTACTACAGCTATAACATGTACGGGAAACCTAGAGAATGGACACACTGTGAATACGAAAGGTTTCTAAAACTCAACGAAGAGTCCCTCTCCTGGTGCTCCGGTTTGACTTTCCAACTGCTTTCCTATCAATCTCCCAACTTGGAGAGACAGCCCCTTTAAGCTCCTGGTTCACACAGGTTGCCCATTTGGCAGAGGAGGAAAGGGAAGAGGGAGAACCAATGAGAGAGTAGCTGTTAGGCATTTGGATGGGCACATGTCACTCTAATTTCCCGGCAGGAAGAAGAATTCACCAAAGTCTCAGCCACCCACCGGGAACCAGTATAGGTCCTGAACCAAAAGTTTGGACTTGCGTTCAGCTCACAAAAAACGAGTTGAAAAATGGAGCTCAGGGGCACAGCAATTCACAAACTGGCAGAGTAATCAAGGCCAACTATCGTCCAAAAATCTGTTGAGGGAAGGCAACGAGGCGGACTTGAATGCGAGGCAGAATAGCAGGAAACAGATTTCAAGAGGTACGTTAGAATCGCCTGTAAAGCACAGGAAGAGGGGCACAACTTCGACAATGATGCACTTGGCCAAAAAGGGCGTATGCGTTTTCTCCTGAATATATTCAGGAGAAAACGCATACGCCCTTTTTGGCCAAGCAAGCAAGCGGGCAATGCAAATCTGCACTACAAAGAAGTATCACTTCCCACCGGTCAAAAGGGACATCCACAAAATGTGTAAAAACCAGAAAGGCAAGACAGGCCCTGGAGAACAGGGAGCCTTGTTATGCTGATGGGCGGGATGTAAGTGGCCAACTGCCTCACTGGAGGAGTGCATTGTGTTCCCTAAAACAAGTAAACAACAGAGCTACAGAGCCAAGGGCACTTCCAGTCTAGGGAATATACCTTGGGAAAACTGAAAATCCATAAGACAGAGCCACCCCCAAATTGAGGGCTGCACTGCTTACAAGAACCTCAACCTGGGTACACCTGAGATATCCCAGGAAATATAAAAATGGTTCAAAACATTGTGGAACTTACGTACGATGGAATATCCCTCAGCCATGAAATCAATGTCATAAGACCAGTAGCAGCAAAATGAGTGGATTCAGGTACGATGATTCTAAGTGAAAGAAGTCACACAGAAAAAGAAACTTATCATAAGATATCACTTAGGAAGATCCTGTAAACATGGCAACACATGAACTGAGTTAGGAAAGAGAACAGAGTCTCACATTTAGAAAACACTCTTATGCCTGCTTAAGGGGGAAGGAGAGGTGGGGTGATGCATCAAACCAGAGTTTGATATAAGCACAGGTACTGTTCCAAAAACCAACTATGGAATAGACAAGACCTACACCTTCCTCAGTGAAAGGGACTCAAAACCCCATATTTCCCGCAGAGGAATAGATCTGACTAGTAAGAATCTTAAAACCTATGTATTGATATGTCTCCGTAAGGGAATCAAGTGTGTCTAGACTGGCATAAACATGGCAGCGAGAATCAGCTCAAACCCACTCTAAAAAGGAATTTCAAAAACAGAACAAAGAAACAGGGAAATTCTTTACAATTCCTTCAGGGTCTCTGATGCAACCTGGAATGACCCTATCTACGATGACAGCTGGATGTGGCATGAGGCTGGACACTTGGGACTGAGAGGATTGGTGAGATTGGGTGAGCAAATGCAGACCCTTTAAAGCAATAATGCATGGCAACCATTCCATGGGTCCCACCTCTCCAGGTTGAAGGGAATATTACTACAGCTATAACATGTACGGGAAACCTAGAGAATGGACACACTGTGAATACGAAAGGTTTCTAAAACTCAACGAAGAGTCCCTCTCCTGGTGCTCCGGTTTGACATTCCAACAGCATTACTATCAATCTCCCAACTTGGAGAGACAGCCCCTTTAAGCTCCTGGTTCACACAGGTTGCCCATTTGGCAGAGGAGGAAAGGGAAGAAGGAGAACCAATGAGAGAGTAGCTGTTAGGCATTTGGATGGGCACATGTCACTCTAATTTCCCGGCAGGAAGAAGAATTCACCAAAGTCTCAGCCACCCACCGGGAACCAGTATAGGTCCTGAACCAAATGTTTGGACTTGCGTTCAGCTCACAAAAAACGAGTTGAAAAATGGAGCTCAGGGGCACAGCAATTCACAAACTGGCAGAGTAATCAAGGCCAACTATCGTCCAAAAATCTGTTGAGGGAAGGCAACGAGGCGGACTTGAATGCGAGGCAGAATAGCAGGAAACAGATTTCAAGAGGTACGTTAGAATCGCCTGTAAAGCACAGGAAGAGGGGCACAACTTCGACAATGATGCACGTGGCGAAAAAGGGCGTATGCGTTTTCTCCTGAATATATTCAGGAGAAAACGCATACGCCCTTTTTGGCCAAGCAAGCAAGCGGGCAATGCAAATCTGCACTACAAAGAAGTATCACTTCCCACCGGTCAAAAGGGACATCCACAAAATGTGTAAAAACCAGAAAGGCAAGACAGGCCCTGGAGAACAGGGAGCCTTGTTATGCTGATGGGCGGGATATAAGTGGCCAACTGCCTCACTGGAGGAGTGCATTGTGTTCCCTAAAACAAGTAAACAACAGAGCTACAGAGCCAAGGGCACTTCCAGTCTAGGGAATATACCTTGGGAAAACTGAAAATCCATAAGACAGAGCCACCCCCAAATTGAGGGCTGCACTGCTTACAAGAACCTCAACCTGGGTACACCTGAAATATCCCAGGAAATATAAAAATGGTTCAAAACATTGTGGAACTTACGTACGATGGAATATCCCTCAGCCATGAAATCAATGTCATAAGACCAGTAGCAGCAAAATGAGTGGATTCAGGTACGATGATTCTAAGTGAAAGAAGTCACACAGAAAAAGAAACTTATCATAAGATATCACTTAGGAAGATCCTGTAAACATGGCAACACATGAACTGAGTTAGGAAAGAGAACAGAGTCTCACATTTAGAAAACACTCTTATGCCTGCTTAAGGGGGAAGGAGAGGTGGGGTGATGCATCAAACCAGAGTTTGATATAAGCACAGGTACTGTTCCAAAAACCAACTATGGAATAGACAAGACCTACACCTTCCTCAGTGAAAGGGACTCAAAACCCCATATTTCCCGCAGAGGAATAGATCTGACTAGTAAGAATCTTAAAACCTATGTATTGATATGTCTCCGTAAGGGAATCAAGTGTGTCTAGACTGGCATAAACATGGCAGCGAGAATCAGCTCAAACCCACTCTAAAAAGGAATTTCAAAAACAGAACAAAGAAACAGGGAAATTCTTTACAATTCCTTCAGGGTCTCTGATGCAACCTGGAATGACCCTATCTACGATGACAGCTGGATGTGGCATGAGGCTGGACACTTGGGACTGAGAGGATTGGTGAGATTGGGTGAGCAAATGCAGACCCTTTAAAGCAATAATGCATGGCAACCATTCCATGGGTCCCACCTCTCCAGGTTGAAGGGAATATTACTACAGCTATAACATGTACGGGAAACCTAGAGAATGGACACACTGTGAATACGAAAGGTTTCTAAAACTCAACGAAGAGTCCCTCTCCTGGTGCTCCGGTTTGACTTTCCAACTGCTTTCCTATCAATCTCCCAACTTGGAGAGACAGCCCCTTTAAGCTCCTGGTTCACACAGGTTGCCCATTTGGCAGAGGAGGAAAGGGAAGAGGGAGAACCAATGAGAGAATAGCTGTTAGGCATTTGGATGGGCACATGTCACTCTAATTTCCCGGCAGGAAGAAGAATTCACCAAAGTCTCAGCCACCCACCGGGAACCAGTATAGTTCCTGAACCAAAAGTTTGGACTTGCGTTCAGCTCACAAAAAACGAGTTGAAAAATGGAGCTCAGGGGCACAGCAATTCACAAACTGGCAGAGTAATCAAGGCCAACTATCGTCCAAAAATCTGTTGAGGGAAGGCAACGAGGCGGACTTGAATGCGAGGCAGAATAGCAGGAAACAGATTTCAAGAGGTACGTTAGAATCGCCTGTAAAGCACAGGAAGAGGGGCACAACTTCGACAATGATGCACTTGGCGAAAAAGGGCGTATGCGTTTTCTCCTGAATATATTCAGGAGAAAACGCATACGCCCTTTTTGGCCAAGCAAGCAAGCGGGCAATGCAAATCTGCACTACAAAGAAGTATCACTTCCCACCGGTCAAAAGGGACATCCACAAAATGTGTAAAAACCAGAAAGGCAAGACAGGCCCTGGAGAACAGGGAGCCTTGTTATGCTGATGGGCGGGATGTAAGTGGCCAACTGCCTCACTGGAGGAGTGCATTGTGTTCCCTAAAACAAGTAAACAACAGAGCTACAGAGCCAAGGGCACTTCCAGTCTAGGGAATATACCTTGGGAAAACTGAAAATCCATAAGACAGAGCCACCCCCAAATTGAGGGCTGCACTGCTTACAAGAACCTCAACCTGGGTACACCTGAGATATCCCAGGAAATATAAAAATGGTTCAAAACATTGTGGAACTTACGTACGATGGAATATCCCTCAGCCATGAAATCAATGTCATAAGACCAGTAGCAGCAAAATGAGTGGATTCAGGTACGATGATTCTAAGTGAAAGAAGTCACACAGAAAAAGAAACTTATCATAAGATATCACTTAGGAAGATCCTGTAAACATGGCAACACATGAACTGAGTTAGGAAAGAGAACAGAGTCTCACATTTAGAAAACACTCTTATGCCTGCTTAAGGGGGAAGGAGAGGTGGGGTGATGCATCAAACCAGAGTTTGATATAAGCACAGGTACTGTTCCAAAAACCAACTATGGAATAGACAAGACCTACACCTTCCTCAGTGAAAGGGACTCAAAACCCCATATTTCCCGCAGAGGAATAGATCTGACTAGTAAGAATCTTAAAACCTATATATTGATATGTCTCCGTAAGGGAATCAAGTGTGTCTAGACTGGCATAAACATGGCAGCGAGAATCAGCTCAAACCCACTCTAAAAAGGAATTTCAAAAACAGAACAAAGAAACAGGGAAATTCTTTACAATTCCTTCAGGGTCTCTGATGCAACCTGGAATGACCCTATCTACGATGACAGCTGGATGTGGCATGAGGCTGGACACTTGGGACTGAGAGGATTTGTGAGATTGGGTGAGCAAATGCAGACCCTTTAAAGCAATAATGCATGGCAACCATTCCATGGGTCCCACCTCTCCAGGTTGAAGGGAATATTACTACAGCTATAACATGTACGGGAAACCTAGAGAATGGACACACTGTGAATACGAAAGGTTTCTAAAACTCAACGAAGAGTCCCTCTCCTGGTGCTCCGGTTTGACATTCCAACAGCATTACTATCAATCTCCCAACTTGGAGAGACAGCCCCTTTAAGCTCCTGGTTCACACAGGTTGCCCATTTGGCAGAGGAGGAAAGGGAAGAAGGAGAACCAATGAGAGAGTAGCTGTTAGGCATTTGGATGGGCACATGTCACTCTAATTTCCCGGCAGGAAGAAGAATTCACCAAAGTCTCAGCCACCCACCGGGAACCAGTATAGGTCCTGAACCAAATGTTTGGACTTGCGTTCAGCTCACAAAAAACGAGTTGAAAAATGGAGCTCAGGGGCACAGCAATTCACAAACTGGCAGAGTAATCAAGGCCAACTATCGTCCAAAAATCTGTTGAGGGAAGGCAACGAGGCGGACTTGAATGCGAGGCAGAATAGCAGGAAACAGATTTCAAGAGGTACGTTAGAATCGCCTGTAAAGCACAGGAAGAGGGGCACAACTTCGACAATGATGCACGTGGCGAAAAAGGGCGTATGCGTTTTCTCCTGAATATATTCAGGAGAAAACGCATACGCCCTTTTTGGCCAAGCAAGCAAGCGGGCAATGCAAATCTGCACTACAAAGAAGTATCACTTCCCAACGGTCAAAAGGGACATCCACAAAATGTGTAAAAACCAGAAAGGCAAGACAGGCCCTGGAGAACAGGGAGCCTTGTTATGCTGATGGGCGGGATATAAGTGGCCAACTGCCTCACTGGAGGAGTGCATTGTGTTCCCTAAAACAAGTAAACAACAGAGCTACAGAGCCAAGGGCACTTCCAGTCTAGGGAATATACCTTGGGAAAACTGAAAATCCATAAGACAGAGCCACCCCCAAATTGAGGGCTGCACTGCTTACAAGAACCTCAACCTGGGTACACCTGAAATATCCCAGGAAATATAAAAATGGTTCAAAACATTGTGGAACTTACGTACGATGGAATATCCCTCAGCCATGAAATCAATGTCATAAGACCAGTAGCAGCAAAATGAGTGGATTCAGGTACGATGATTCTAAGTGAAAGAAGTCACACAGAAAAAGAAACTTATCATAAGATATCACTTAGGAAGATCCTGTAAACATGGCAACACATGAACTGAGTTAGGAAAGAGAACAGAGTCTCACATTTAGAAAACACTCTTATGCCTGCTTAAGGGGGAAGGAGAGGTGGGGTGATGCATCAAACCAGAGTTTGATATAAGCACAGGTACTGTTCCAAAAACCAACTATGGAATAGACAAGACCTACACCTTCCTCAGTGAAAGGGACTCAAAACCCCATATTTCCCGCAGAGGAATAGATCTGACTAGTAAGAATCTTAAAACCTATGTATTGATATGTCTCCGTAAGGGAATCAAGTGTGTCTAGACTGGCATAAACATGGCAGCGAGAATCAGCTCAAACCCACTCTAAAAAGGAATTTCAAAAACAGAACAAAGAAACAGGGAAATTCTTTACAATTCCTTCAGGGTCTCTGATGCAACCTGGAATGACCCTATCTACGATGACAGCTGGATGTGGCATGAGGCTGGACACTTGGGACTGAGAGGATTGGTGAGATTGGGTGAGCAAATGCAGACCCTTTAAAGCAATAATGCATGGCAACCATTCCATGGGTCCCACCTCTCCAGGTTGAAGGGAATATTACTACAGCTATAACATGTACGGGAAACCTAGAGAATGGACACACTGTGAATACGAAAGGTTTCTAAAACTCAACGAAGAGTCCCTCTCCTGGTGCTCCGGTTTGACTTTCCAACTGCTTTCCTATCAATCTCCCAACTTGGAGAGACAGCCCCTTTAAGCTCCTGGTTCACACAGGTTGCCCATTTGGCAGAGGAGGAAAGGGAAGAGGGAGAACCAATGAGAGAGTAGCTGTTAGGCATTTGGATGGGCACATGTCACTCTAATTTCCCGGCAGGAAGAAGAATTCACCAAAGTCTCAGCCACCCACCGGGAACCAGTATAGGTCCTGAACCAAATGTTTGGACTTGCGTTCAGCTCACAAAAACGAGTTGAAAAATGGAGCTCAGGGGCACAGCAATTCACAAACTGGCAGAGTAATCAAGGCCAACTATCGTCCAAAAATCTGTTGAGGGAAGGCAACGAGGCGGACTTGAAAGCGAGGCAGAATAGCACGAAACAGATTTCAAGAGGTACGTTGGAATCGCCTGTAAAGCACAGGAAGAGGGGCACAACTTCGACAATGATGCACTTGGCCAAAAAGGGCGTATGCGTTTTCTCCTGAATATATTCAGGAGAAAACGCATACGCCCTTTTTGGCCAAGCAAGCAAGCGGGCAATGCAAATCTGCACTACAAAGAAGTATCACTTCCCAACGGTCAAAAGGGACATCCACAAAATGTGTAAAAACCAGAAAGGCAAGACAGGCCCTGGAGAACAGGGAGCCTTGTTATGCTGATGGGCGGGATGTAAGTTGCCAACTGCCTCACTGGAGGAGTGCATTGTGTTCCCTAAAACAAGTAAACAACAGAGCTACAGAGCCAAGGGCACTTCCAGTCTAGGGAATATACCTTGGGAAAACTGAAAATCCATAAGACAGAGCCACCCCCAAATTGAGGGCTGCACTGCTTACAAGAACCTCAACCTGGGTACACCTGAAATATCCCAGGAAATATAAAAATGGTTCAAAACATTGTGGAACTTACGTACGATGGAATATCCCTCAGCCATGAAATCAATGTCATAAGACCAGTAGCAGCAAAATGAGTGGATTCAGGTACGATGATTCTAAGTGAAAGAAGTCACACAGAAAAAGAAACTTATCATAAGATATCACTTAGGAAGATCCTGTAAACATGGCAACACATGAACTGAGTTAGGAAAGAGAACAGAGTCTCACATTTAGAAAACACTCTTATGCCTGCTTAAGGGGGAAGGAGAGGTGGGGTGATGCATCAAACCAGAGTTTGATATAAGCACAGGTACTGTTCCAAAAACCAACTATGGAATAGACAAGACCTACACCTTCCTCAGTGAAAGGGACTCAAAACCCCATATTTCCCGCAGAGGAATAGATCTGACTAGTAAGAATCTTAAAACCTATGTATTGATATGTCTCCGTAAGGGAATCAAGTGTGTCTAGACTGGCATAAACATGGCAGCGAGAATCAGCTCAAACCCACTCTAAAAAGGAATTTCAAAAACAGAACAAAGAAACAGGGAAATTCTTTACAATTCCTTCAGGGTCTCTGATGCAACCTGGAATGACCCTATCTACGATGACAGCTGGATGTGGCATGAGGCTGGACACTTGGGACTGAGAGGATTGGTGAGATTGGGTGAGCAAATGCAGACCCTTTAAAGCAATAATGCATGGCACCCATTCCATGGGTCCCACCTCTCCAGGTTGAAGGGAATATTACTACAGCTATAACATGTACGGGAAACCTAGAGAATGGACACACTGTGAATACGAAAGGTTTCTAAAACTCAACGAAGAGTCCCTCTCCTGGTGCTCCGGTTTGACTTTCCAACAGCTTTCCTATCAATCTCCCAACTTGGAGAGACAGCCCCTTTAAGCTCCTGGTTCACACAGGTTGCCCATTTGGCAGAGGAGGAAAGGGAAGAGGGAGAACCAATGAGAGAGTAGCTGTTAGGCATTTGGATGGGCACATGTCACTCTAATTTCCCGGCAGGAAGAAGAATTCACCAAAGTCTCAGCCACCCACCGGGAACCAGTATAGGTCCTGAACCAAAAGTTTGGACTTGCGTTCAGCTCACAAAAAACGAGTTGAAAAATGGAGCTCAGGGGCACAGCAATTCACAAACTGGCAGAGTAATCAAGGCCAACTATCGTCCAAAAATCTGTTGAGGGAAGGCAACGAGGCGGACTTGAATGCGAGGCAGAATAGCAGGAAACAGATTTCAAGAGGTACGTTAGAATCGCCTGTAAAGCACAGGAAGAGGGGCACAACTTCGACAATGATGCACTTGGCGAAAAAGGGCGTATGCGTTTTCTCCTGAATATATTCAGGAGAAAACGCATACGCCCTTTTTGGCCAAGCAAGCAAGCGGGCAATGCAAATCTGCACTACAAAGAAGTATCACTTCCCAACGGTCAAAAGGGACATCCACAAAATGTGTAAAAACCAGAAAGGCAAGACAGGCCCTGGAGAACAGGGAGCCTTGTTATGCTGATGGGCGGGATGTAAGTGGCCAACTGCCTCACTGGAGGAGTGCATTGTGTTCCCTAAAACAAGTAAACAACAGAGCTACAGAGCCAAGGGCACTTCCAGTCTAGGGAATATACCTTGGGAAAACTGAAAATCCATAAGACAGAGCCACCCCCAAATTGAGGGCTGCACTGCTTACAAGAACCTCAACCTGGGTACACCTGAAATATCCCAGGAAATATAAAAATGGTTCAAAACATTGTGGAACTTACGTACGATGGAATATCCCTCAGCCATGAAATCAATGTCATAAGACCAGTAGCAGCAAAATGAGTGGATTCAGGTACGATGATTCTAAGTGAAAGAAGTCACACAGAAAAAGAAACTTATCATAAGATATCACTTAGGAAGATCCTGTAAACATGGCAACACATGAACTGAGTTAGGAAAGAGAACAGAGTCTCACATTTAGAAAACACTCTTATGCCTGCTTAAGGGGGAAGGAGAGGTGGGGTGATGCATCAAACCAGAGTTTGATATAAGCACAGGTACTGTTCCAAAAACCAACTATGGAATAGACAAGACCTACACCTTCCTCAGTGAAAGGGACTCAAAACCCCATATTTCCCGCAGAGGAATAGATCTGACTAGTAAGAATCTTAAAACCTATGTATTGATATGTCTCCGTAAGGGAATCAAGTGTGTCTAGACTGGCATAAACATGGCAGCGAGAATCAGCTCAAACCCACTCTAAAAAGGAATTTCAAAAACAGAACAAAGAAACAGGGAAATTCTTTACAATTCCTTCAGGGTCTCTGATGCAACCTGGAATGACCCTATCTACGATGACAGCTGGATGTGGCATGAGGCTGGACACTTGGGACTGAGAGGATTGGTGAGATTGGGTGAGCAAATGCAGACCCTTTAAAGCAATAATGCATGGCAACCATTCCATGGGTCCCACCTCTCCAGGTTGAAGGGAATATTACTACAGCTATAACATGTACGGGAAACCTAGAGAATGGACACACTGTGAATACGAAAGGTTTCTAAAACTCAACGAAGAGTCCCTCTCCTGGTGCTCCGGTTTGACTTTCCAACAGCTTTACTATCAATCTCCAAACTTGGAGAGACAGCCCCTTTAAGCTCCTGGTTCACACAGGTTGCCCATTTGGCAGAGGAGGAAAGGGAAGAGGGAGAACCAATGAGAGAGTAGCTGTTAGGCATTTGGATGGGCACATGTCACTCTAATTTCCCGGCAGGAAGAAGAATTCACCAAAGTCTCAGCCACCCACCGGGAACCAGTATAGTTCCTGAACCAAATGTTTGGACTTGCGTTCAGCTCACAAAAAACGAGTTGAAAAATGGAGCTCAGGGGCACAGCAATTCACAAACTGGCAGAGTAATCAAGGCCAACTATCGTCCAAAAATCTGTTGAGGGAAGGCAACGAGGCGGACTTGAATGCGAGGCAGAATAGCAGGAAACAGATTTCAAGAGGTACGTTAGAATCGCCTGTAAAGCACAGGAAGAGGGGCACAACTTCGACAATGATGCACTTGGCCAAAAAGGGCGTATGCGTTTTCTCCTGAATATATTCAGGAGAAAACGCATACGCCCTTTTTGGCCAAGCAAGCAAGCGGGCAATGCAAATCTGCACTACAAAGAAGTATCACTTCCCACCGGTCAAAAGGGACATCCACAAAACGTGTAAAAACCGGAAAGGCAAGACAGGCCCTGGAGAACAGGGAGCCTTGTTATGCTGATGGGCGGGATGTAAGTTGCCAACTGCCTCACTGGAGGAGTGCATTGTGTTCCCTAAAACAAGTAAACAACAGAGCTACAGAGCCAAGGGCACTTCCAGTCTAGGGAATATACCTTGGGAAAACTGAAAATCCATAAGACAGAGCCACCCCCAAATTGAGGGCTGCACTGCTTACAAGAACCTCAACCTGGGTACACCTGAAATATCCCAGGAAATATAAAAATGGTTCAAAACATTGTGGAACTTACGTACGATGGAATATCCCTCAGCCATGAAATCAATGTCATAAGACCAGTAGCAGCAAAATGAGTGGATTCAGGTACGATGATTCTAAGTGAAAGAAGTCACACAGAAAAAGAAACTTATCATAAGATATCACTTAGGAAGATCCTGTAAACATGGCAACACATGAACTGAGTTAGGAAAGAGAACAGAGTCTCACATTTAGAAAACACTCTTATGCCTGCTTAAGGGGGAAGGAGAGGTGGGGTGATGCATCAAACCAGAGTTTGATATAAGCACAGGTACTGTTCCAAAAACCAACTATGGAATAGACAAGACCTACACCTTCCTCAGTGAAAGGGACTCAAAACCCCATATTTCCCGCAGAGGAATAGATCTGACTAGTAAGAATCTTAAAACCTATGTATTGATATGTCTCCGTAAGGGAATCAAGTGTGTCTAGACTGGCATAAACATGGCAGCGAGAATCAGCTCAAACCCACTCTAAAAAGGAATTTCAAAAACAGAACAAAGAAACAGGGAAATTCTTTACAATTCCTTCAGGGTCTCTGATGCAACCTGGAATGACCCTATCTACGATGACAGCTGGATGTGGCATGAGGCTGGACACTTGGGACTGAGAGGATTGGTGAGATTGGGTGAGCAAATGCAGACCCTTTAAAGCAATAATGCATGGCAACCATTCCATGGGTCCCACCTCTCCAGGTTGAAGGGAATATTACTACAGCTATAACATGTACGGGAAACCTAGAGAATGGACACACTGTGAATACGAAAGGTTTCTAAAACTCAACGAAGAGTCCCTCTCCTGGTGCTCCGGTTTGACTTTCCAACTGCTTTCCTATCAATCTCCCAACTTGGAGAGACAGCCCCTTTAAGCTCCTGGTTCACACAGGTTGCCCATTTGGCAGAGGAGGAAAGGGAAGAGGGAGAACCAATGAGAGAGTAGCTGTTAGGCATTTGGATGGGCACATGTCACTCTAATTTCCCGGCAGGAAGAAGAATTCACCAAAGTCTCAGCCACCCACCGGGAACCAGTATAGGTCCTGAACCAAAAGTTTGGACTTGCGTTCAGCTCACAAAAAACGAGTTGAAAAATGGAGCTCAGGGGCACAGCAATTCACAAACTGGCAGAGTAATCAAGGCCAACTATCGTCCAAAAATCTGTTGAGGGAAGGCAACGAGGCGGACTTGAATGCGAGGCCGAATAGCAGGAAACAGATTTCAAGAGGTACGTTAGAATCGCCTGTAAAGCACAGGAAGAGGGGCACAACTTCGACAATGATGCACTTGGCCAAAAAGGGCGTATGCGTTTTCTCCTGAATATATTCAGGAGAAAACGCATACGCCCTTTTTGGCCAAGCAAGCAAGCGGGCAATGCAAATCTGCACTACAAAGAAGTATCACTTCCCAACGGTCAAAAGGGACATCCACAAAACGTGTAAAAACCGGAAAGGCAAGACAGGCCCTGGAGAACAGGGAGCCTTGTTATGCTGATGGGCGGGATGTAAGTTGCCAACTGCCTCACTGGAGGAGTGCATTGTGTTCCCTAAAACAAGTAAACAACAGAGCTACAGAGCCAAGGGCACTTCCAGTCTAGGGAATATACCTTGGGAAAACTGAAAATCCATAAGACAGAGCCACCCCCAAATTGAGGGCTGCACTGCTTACAAGAACCTCAACCTGGGTACACCTGAAATATCCCAGGAAATATAAAAATGGTTCAAAACATTGTGGAACTTACGTACGATGGAATATCCCTCAGCCATGAAATCAATGTCATAAGACCAGTAGCAGCAAAATGAGTGGATTCAGGTACGATGATTCTAAGTGAAAGAAGTCACACAGAAAAAGAAACTTATCATAAGATATCACTTAGGAAGATCCTGTAAACATGGCAACACATGAACTGAGTTAGGAAAGAGAACAGAGTCTCACATTTAGAAAACACTCTTATGCCTGCTTAAGGGGGAAGGAGAGGTGGGGTGATGCATCAAACCAGAGTTTGATATAAGCACAGGTACTGTTCCAAAAACCAACTATGGAATAGACAAGACCTACACCTTCCTCAGTGAAAGGGACTCAAAACCCCATATTTCCCGCAGAGGAATAGATCTGACTAGTAAGAATCTTAAAACCTATGTATTGATATGTCTCCGTAAGGGAATCAAGTGTGTCTAGACTGGCATAAACATGGCAGCGAGAATCAGCTCAAACCCACTCTAAAAAGGAATTTCAAAAACAGAACAAAGAAACAGGGAAATTCTTTACAATTCCTTCAGGGTCTCTGATGCAACCTGGAATGACCCTATCTACGATGACAGCTGGATGTGGCATGAGGCTGGACCCTTGGGACTGAGAGGATTGGTGAGATTGGGTGAGCAAATGCAGACCCTTTAAAGCAATAATGCATGGCAACCATTCCATGGGTCCCACCTCTCCAGGTTGAAGGGAATATTACTACAGCTATAACATGTACGGGAAACCTAGAGAATGGACACACTGTGAATACGAAAGGTTTCTAAAACTCAACGAAGAGTCCCTCTCCTGGTGCTCCGGTTTGACTTTCCAACTGCTTTCCTATCAATCTCCCAACTTGGAGAGACAGCCCCTTTAAGCTCCTGGTTCACACAGGTTGCCCATTTGGCAGAGGAGGAAAGGGAAGAGGGAGAACCAATGAGAGAGTAGCTGTTAGGCATTTGGATGGGCACATGTCACTCTAATTTCCCGGCAGGAAGAAGAATTCACCAAAGTCTCAGCCACCCACCGGGAACCAGTATAGGTCCTGAACCAAAAGTTTGGACTTGCGTTCAGCTCACAAAAAACGAGTTGAAAAATGGAGCTCAGGGGCACAGCAATTCACAAACTGGCAGAGTAATCAAGGCCAACTATCGTCCAAAAATCTGTTGAGGGAAGGCAACGAGGCGGACTTGAATGCGAGGCAGAATAGCAGGAAACAGATTTCAAGAGGTACGTTAGAATCGCCTGTAAAGCACAGGAAGAGGGGCACAACTTCGACAATGATGCACTTGGCCAAAAAGGGCGTATGCGTTTTCTCCTGAATATATTCAGGAGAAAACGCATACGCCCTTTTTGGCCAAGCAAGCAAGCGGGCAATGCAAATCTGCACTACAAAGAAGTATCACTTCCCACCGGTCAAAAGGGACATCCACAAAATGTGTAAAAACCAGAAAGGCAAGACAGGCCCTGGAGAACAGGGAGCCTTGTTATGCTGATGGGCGGGATGTAAGTTGCCAACTGCCTCACTGGAGGAGTGCATTGTGTTCCCTAAAACAAGTAAACAACAGAGCTACAGAGCCAAGGGCACTTCCAGTCTAGGGAATATACCTTGGGAAAACTGAAAATCCATAAGACAGAGCCACCCCCAAATTGAGGGCTGCACTGCTTACAAGAACCTCAACCTGGGTACACCTGAGATATCCCAGGAAATATAAAAATGGTTCAAAACATTGTGGAACTTACGTACGATGGAATATCCCTCAGCCATGAAATCAATGTCATAAGACCAGTAGCAGCAAAATGAGTGGATTCAGGTACGATGATTCTAAGTGAAAGAAGTCACACAGAAAAAGAAACTTATCATAAGATATCACTTAGGAAGATCCTGTAAACATGGCAACACATGAACTGAGTTAGGAAAGAGAACAGAGTCTCACATTTAGAAAACACTCTTATGCCTGCTTAAGGGGGAAGGAGAGGTGGGGTGATGCATCAAACCAGAGTTTGATATAAGCACAGGTACTGTTCCAAAAACCAACTATGGAATAGACAAGACCTACACCTTCCTCAGTGAAAGGGACTCAAAACCCCATATTTCCCGCAGAGGAATAGATCTGACTAGTAAGAATCTTAAAACCTATGTATTGATATGTCTCCGTAAGGGAATCAAGTGTGTCTAGACTGGCATAAACATGGCAGCGAGAATCAGCTCAAACCCACTCTAAAAAGGAATTTCAAAAACAGAACAAAGAAACAGGGAAATTCTTTACAATTCCTTCAGGGTCTCTGATGCAACCTGGAATGACCCTATCTACGATGACAGCTGGATGTGGCATGAGGCTGGACACTTGGGACTGAGAGGATTGGTGAGATTGGGTGAGCAAATGCAGACCCTTTAAAGCAATAATGCATGGCAACCATTCCATGGGTCCCACCTCTCCAGGTTGAAGGGAATATTACTACAGCTATAACATGTACGGGAAACCTAGAGAATGGACACACTGTGAATACGAAAGGTTTCTAAAACTCAATGAAGAGACCCTCTCCTGGTGCTCCGGTTTGACTTTCCAACAGCATTACTATCAATCTCCCAACTTGGAGAGACAGCCCCTTTAAGCTCCTGGTTCACACAGGTTGCCCATTTGGCAGAGGAGGAAAGGGAAGAGGGAGAACCAATGAGAGAGTAGCTGTTAGGCATTTGGATGGGCACATGTCACTCTAATTTCCCGGCAGGAAGAAGAATTCACCAAAGTCTCAGCCACCCACCGGGAACCAGTATAGGTCCTGAACCAAAAGTTTGGACTTGCGTTCAGCTCACAAAAAACGAGTTGAAAAATGGAGCTCAGGGGCACAGCAATTCACAAACTGGCAGAGTAATCAAGGCCAACTATCGTCCAAAAATCTGTTGAGGGAAGGCAACGAGGCGGACTTGAATGCGAGGCCGAATAGCAGGAAACAGATTTCAAGAGGTACGTTAGAATCGCCTGTAAAGCACAGGAAGAGGGGCACAACTTCGACAATGATGCACTTGGCGAAAAAGGGCGTATGCGTTTTCTCCTGAATATATTCAGGAGAAAACGCATACGCCCTTTTTGGCCAAGCAAGCAAGCGGGCAATGCAAATCTGCACTACAAAGAAGTATCACTTCCCAACGGTCAAAAGGGACATCCACAAAATGTGTAAAAACCAGAAAGGCAAGACAGGCCCTGGAGAACAGGGAGCCTTGTTATGCTGATGGGCGGGATGTAAGTTGCCAACTGCCTCACTGGAGGAGTGCATTGTGTTCCCTAAAACAAGTAAACAACAGAGCTACAGAGCCAAGGGCACTTCCAGTCTAGGGAATATACCTTGGGAAAACTGAAAATCCATAAGACAGAGCCACCCCCAAATTGAGGGCTGCACTGCTTACAAGAACCTCAACCTGGGTACACCTGAAATATCCCAGGAAATATAAAAATGGTTCAAAACATTGTGGAACTTACGTACGATGGAATATCCCTCAGCCATGAAATCAATGTCATAAGACCAGTAGCAGCAAAATGAGTGGATTCAGGTACGATGATTCTAAGTGAAAGAAGTCACACAGAAAAAGAAACTTATCATAAGATATCACTTAGGAAGATCCTGTAAACATGGCAACACATGAACTGAGTTAGGAAAGAGAACAGAGTCTCACATTTAGAAAACACTCTTATGCCTGCTTAAGGGGGAAGGAGAGGTGGGGTGATGCATCAAACCAGAGTTTGATATAAGCACAGGTACTGTTCCAAAAACCAACTATGGAATAGACAAGACCTACACCTTCCTCAGTGAAAGGGACTCAAAACCCCATATTTCCCGCAGAGGAATAGATCTGACTAGTAAGAATCTTAAAACCTATGTATTGATATGTCTCCGTAAGGGAATCAAGTGTGTCTAGACTGGCATAAACATGGCAGCGAGAATCAGCTCAAACCCACTCTAAAAAGGAATTTCAAAAACAGAACAAAGAAACAGGGAAATTCTTTACAATTCCTTCAGGGTCTCTGATGCAACCTGGAATGACCCTATCTACGATGACAGATGGATGTGGCATGAGGCTGGACACTTGGGACTGAGAGGATTGGTGAGATTGGGTGAGCAAATGCAGACCCTTTAAAGCAATAATGCATGGCAACCATTCCATGGGTCCCACCTCTCCAGGTTGAAGGGAATATTACTACAGCTATAACATGTACGGGAAACCTAGAGAATGGACACACTGTGAATACGAAAGGTTTCTAAAACTCAACGAAGAGTCCCTCTCCTGGTGCTCCGGTTTGACTTTCCAACTGCTTTCCTATCAATCTCCCAACTTGGAGAGACAGCCCCTTTAAGCTCCTGGTTCACACAGGTTGCCCATTTGGCAGAGGAGGAAAGGGAAGAGGGAGAACCAATGAGAGAGTAGCTGTTAGGCATTTGGATGGGCACATGTCACTCTAATTTCCCGGCAGGAAGAAGAATTCACCAAAGTCTCAGCCACCCACCGGGAACCAGTATAGGTCCTGAACCAAAAGTTTGGACTTGCGTTCAGCTCACAAAAAACGAGTTGAAAAATGGAGCTCAGGGGCACAGCAATTCACAAACTGGCAGAGTAATCAAGGCCAACTATCGTCCAAAAATCTGTTGAGGGAAGGCAACGAGGCGGACTTGAATGCGAGGCAGAATAGCAGGAAACAGATTTCAAGAGGTACGTTGGAATCGCCTGTAAAGCACAGGAAGAGGGGCACAACTTCGACAATGATGCACTTGGCCAAAAAGGGCGTATGCGTTTTCTCCTGAATATATTCAGGAGAAAACGCATACGCCCTTTTTGGCCAAGCAAGCAAGCGGGCAATGCAAATCTGCACTACAAAGAAGTATCACTTCCCACCGGTCAAAAGGGACATCCACAAAATGTGTAAAAACCAGAAAGGCAAGACAGGCCCTGGAGAACAGGGAGCCTTGTTATGCTGATGGGCGGGATGTAAGTTGCCAACTGCCTCACTGGAGGAGTGCATTGTGTTCCCTAAAACAAGTAAACAACAGAGCTACAGAGCCAAGGGCACTTCCAGTCTAGGGAATATACCTTGGGAAAACTGAAAATCCATAAGACAGAGCCACCCCCAAATTGAGGGCTGCACTGCTTACAAGAACCTCAACCTGGGTACACCTGAGATATCCCAGGAAATATAAAAATGGTTCAAAACATTGTGGAACTTACGTACGATGGAATATCCCTCAGCCATGAAATCAATGTCATAAGACCAGTAGCAGCAAAATGAGTGGATTCAGGTACGATGATTCTAAGTGAAAGAAGTCACACAGAAAAAGAAACTTATCATAAGATATCACTTAGGAAGATCCTGTAAACATGGCAACACATGAACTGAGTTAGGAAAGAGAACAGAGTCTCACATTTAGAAAACACTCTTATGCCTGCTTAAGGGGGAAGGAGAGGTGGGGTGATGCATCAAACCAGAGTTTGATATAAGCACAGGTACTGTTCCAAAAACCAACTATGGAATAGACAAGACCTACACCTTCCTCAGTGAAAGGGACTCAAAACCCCATATTTCCCGCAGAGGAATAGATCTGACTAGTAAGAATCTTAAAACCTATGTATTGATATGTCTCCGTAAGGGAATCAAGTGTGTCTAGACTGGCATAAACATGGCAGCGAGAATCAGCTCAAACCCACTCTAAAAAGGAATTTCAAAAACAGAACAAAGAAACAGGGAAATTCTTTACAATTCCTTCAGGGTCTCTGATGCAACCTGGAATGACCCTATCTACGATGACAGCTGGATGTGGCATGAGGCTGGACACTTGGGACTGAGAGGATTGGTGAGATTGGGTGAGCAAATGCAGACCCTTTAAAGCAATAATGCATGGCAACCATTCCATGGGTCCCACCTCTCCAGGTTGAAGGGAATATTACTACAGCTATAACATGTACGGGAAACCTAGAGAATGGACACACTGTGAATACGAAAGGTTTCTAAAACTCAACGAAGAGTCCCTCTCCTGGTGCTCCGGTTTGACTTTCCAACAGCTTTCCTATCAATCTCCCAACTTGGAGAGACAGCCCCTTTAAGCTCCTGGTTCACACAGGTTGCCCATTTGGCAGAGGAGGAAAGGGAAGAGGGAGAACCAATGAGAGAGTAGCTGTTAGGCATTTGGATGGGCACATGTCACTCTAATTTCCCGGCAGGAAGAAGAATTCACCAAAGTCTCAGCCACCCACCGGGAACCAGTATAGGTCCTGAACCAAAAGTTTGGACTTGCGTTCAGCTCACAAAAAACGAGTTGAAAAATGGAGCTCAGGGGCACAGCAATTCACAAACTGGCAGAGTAATCAAGGCCAACTATCGTCCAAAAATCTGTTGAGGGAAGGCAACGAGGCGGACTTGAATGCGAGGCCGAATAGCAGGAAACAGATTTCAAGAGGTACGTTGGAATCGCCTGTAAAGCACAGGAAGAGGGGCACAACTTCGACAATGATGCACTTGGCCAAAAAGGGCGTATGCGTTTTCTCCTGAATATATTCAGGAGAAAACGCATACGCCCTTTTTGGCCAAGCAAGCAAGCGGGCAATGCAAATCTGCACTACAAAGAAGTATCACTTCCCAACGGTCAAAAGGGACATCCACAAAATGTGTAAAAACCAGAAAGGCAAGACAGGCCCTGGAGAACAGGGAGCCTTGTTATGCTGATGGGCGGGATGTAAGTTGCCAACTGCCTCACTGGAGGAGTGCATTGTGTTCCCTAAAACAAGTAAACAACAGAGCTACAGAGCCAAGGGCACTTCCAGTCTAGGGAATATACCTTGGGAAAACTGAAAATCCATAAGACAGAGCCACCCCCAAATTGAGGGCTGCACTGCTTACAAGAACCTCAACCTGGGTACACCTGAAATATCCCAGGAAATATAAAAATGGTTCAAAACATTGTGGAACTTACGTACGATGGAATATCCCTCAGCCATGAAATCAATGTCATAAGACCAGTAGCAGCAAAATGAGTGGATTCAGGTACGATGATTCTAAGTGAAAGAAGTCACACAGAAAAAGAAACTTATCATAAGATATCACTTAGGAAGATCCTGTAAACATGGCAACACATGAACTGAGTTAGGAAAGAGAACAGAGTCTCACATTTAGAAAACACTCTTATGCCTGCTTAAGGGGGAAGGAGAGGTGGGGTGATGCATCAAACCAGAGTTTGATATAAGCACAGGTACTGTTCCAAAAACCAACTATGGAATAGACAAGACCTACACCTTCCTCAGTGAAAGGGACTCAAAACCCCATATTTCCCGCAGAGGAATAGATCTGACTAGTAAGAATCTTAAAACCTATGTATTGATATGTCTCCGTAAGGGAATCAAGTGTGTCTAGACTGGCATAAACATGGCAGCGAGAATCAGCTCAAACCCACTCTAAAAAGGAATTTCAAAAACAGAACAAAGAATCAGGGAAATTCTTTACAATTCCTTCAGGGTCTCTGATGCAACCTGGAATGACCCTATCTACGATGACAGCTGGATGTGGCATGAGGCTGGACACTTGGGACTGAGAGGATTGGTGAGATTGGGTGAGCAAATGCAGACCCTTTAAAGCAATAATGCATGGCAACCATTCCATGGGTCCCACCTCTCCAGGTTGAAGGGAATATTACTACAGCTATAACATGTACGGGAAACCTAGAGAATGGACACACTGTGAATACGAAAGGTTTCTAAAACTCAACGAAGAGTCCCTCTCCTGGTGCTCCGGTTTGACTTTCCAACAGCTTTACTATCAATCTCCCAACTTGGAGAGACAGCCCCTTTAAGCTCCTGGTTCACACAGGTTGCCCATTTGGCAGAGGAGGAAAGGGAAGAGGGAGAACCAATGAGAGAGTAGCTGTTAGGCATTTGGATGGGCACATGTCACTCTAATTTCCCGGCAGGAAGAAGAATTCACCAAAGTCTCAGCCACCCACCGGGAACCAGTATAGGTCCTGAACCAAATGTTTGGACTTGCGTTCAGCTCACAAAAAACGAGTTGAAAAATGGAGCTCAGGGGCACAGCAATTCACAAACTGGCAGAGTAATCAAGGCCAACTATCGTCCAAAAATCTGTTGAGGGAAGGCAACGAGGCGGACTTGAAAGCGAGGCAGAATAGCACGAAACAGATTTCAAGAGGTACGTTGGAATCGCCTGTAAAGCACAGGAAGAGGGGCACAACTTCGACAATGATGCACTTGGCCAAAAAGGGCGTATGCGTTTTCTCCTGAATATATTCAGGAGAAAACGCATACGCCCTTTTTGGCCAAGCAAGCAAGCGGGCAATGCAAATCTGCACTACAAAGAAGTATCACTTCCCACCGGTCAAAAGGGACATCCACAAAATGTGTAAAAACCAGAAAGGCAAGACAGGCCCTGGAGAACAGGGAGCCTTGTTATGCTGATGGGCGGGATGTAAGTGGCCAACTGCCTCACTGGAGGAGTGCATTGTGTTCCCTAAAACAAGTAAACAACAGAGCTACAGAGCCAAGGGCACTTCCAGTCTAGGGAATATACCTTGGGAAAACTGAAAATCCATAAGACAGAGCCACCCCCAAATTGAGGGCTGCACTGCTTACAAGAACCTCAACCTGGGTACACCTGAGATATCCCAGGAAATATAAAAATGGTTCAAAACATTGTGGAACTTACGTACGATGGAATATCCCTCAGCCATGAAATCAATGTCATAAGACCAGTAGCAGCAAAATGAGTGGATTCAGGTACGATGATTCTAAGTGAAAGAAGTCACACAGAAAAAGAAACTTATCATAAGATATCACTTAGGAAGATCCTGTAAACATGGCAACACATGAACTGAGTTAGGAAAGAGAACAGAGTCTCACATTTAGAAAACACTCTTATGCCTGCTTAAGGGGGAAGGAGAGGTGGGGTGATGCATCAAACCAGAGTTTGATATAAGCACAGGTACTGTTCCAAAAACCAACTATGGAATAGACAAGACCTACACCTTCCTCAGTGAAAGGGACTCAAAACCCCATATTTCCCGCAGAGGAATAGATCTGACTAGTAAGAATCTTAAAACCTATGTATTGATATGTCTCCGTAAGGGAATCAAGTGTGTCTAGACTGGCATAAACATGGCAGCGAGAATCAGCTCAAACCCACTCTAAAAAGGAATTTCAAAAACAGAACAAAGAATCAGGGAAATTCTTTACAATTCCTTCAGGGTCTCTGATGCAACCTGGAATGACCCTATCTACGATGACAGCTGGATGTGGCATGAGGCTGGACACTTGGGACTGAGAGGATTGGTGAGATTGGGTGAGCAAATGCAGACCCTTTAAAGCAATAATGCATGGCAACCATTCCATGGGTCCCACCTCTCCAGGTTGAAGGGAATATTACTACAGCTATAACATGTACGGGAAACCTAGAGAATGGACACACTGTGAATACGAAAGGTTTCTAAAACTCAACGAAGAGTCCCTCTCCTGGTGCTCCGGTTTGACTTTCCAACAGCTTTACTATCAATCTCCCAACTTGGAGAGACAGCCCCTTTAAGCTCCTGGTTCACACAGGTTGCCCATTTGGCAGAGGAGGAAAGGGAAGAGGGAGAACCAATGAGAGAGTAGCTGTTAGGCATTTGGATGGGCACATGTCACTCTAATTTCCCGGCAGGAAGAAGAATTCACCAAAGTCTCAGCCACCCACCGGGAACCAGTATAGGTCCTGAACCAAATGTTTGGACTTGCGTTCAGCTCACAAAAAACGAGTTGAAAAATGGAGCTCAGGGGCACAGCAATTCACAAACTGGCAGAGTAATCAAGGCCAACTATCGTCCAAAAATCTGTTGAGGGAAGGCAACGAGGCGGACTTGAAAGCGAGGCAGAATAGCACGAAACAGATTTCAAGAGGTACGTTGGAATCGCCTGTAAAGCACAGGAAGAGGGGCACAACTTCGACAATGATGCACTTGGCCAAAAAGGGCGTATGCGTTTTCTCCTGAATATATTCAGGAGAAAACGCATACGCCCTTTTTGGCCAAGCAAGCAAGCGGGCAATGCAAATCTGCACTACAAAGAAGTATCACTTCCCAACGGTCAAAAGGGACATCCACAAAATGTGTAAAAACCAGAAAGGCAAGACAGGCCCTGGAGAACAGGGAGCCTTGTTATGCTGATGGGCGGGATGTAAGTTGCCAACTGCCTCACTGGAGGAGTGCATTGTGTTCCCTAAAACAAGTAAACAACAGAGCTACAGAGCCAAGGGCACTTCCAGTCTAGGGAATATACCTTGGGAAAACTGAAAATCCATAAGACAGAGCCACCCCCAAATTGAGGGCTGCACTGCTTACAAGAACCTCAACCTGGGTACACCTGAAATATCCCAGGAAATATAAAAATGGTTCAAAACATTGTGGTACTTACGTACGATGGAATATCCCTCAGCCATGAAATCAATGTCATAAGACCAGTAGCAGCAAAATGAGTGGATTCAGGTACGATGATTCTAAGTGAAAGAAGTCACACAGAAAAAGAAACTTATCATAAGATATCACTTAGGAAGATCCTGTAAACATGGCAACACATGAACTGAGTTAGGAAAGAGAACAGAGTCTCACATTTAGAAAACACTCTTATGCCTGCTTAAGGGGGAAGGAGAGGTGGGGTGATGCATCAAACCAGAGTTTGATATAAGCACAGGTACTGTTCCAAAAACCAACTATGGAATAGACAAGACCTACACCTTCCTCAGTGAAAGGGACTCAAAACCCCATATTTCCCGCAGAGGAATAGATCTGACTAGTAAGAATCTTAAAACCTATGTATTGATATGTCTCCGTAAGGGAATCAAGTGTGTCTAGACTGGCATAAACATGGCAGCGAGAATCAGCTCAAACCCACTCTAAAAAGGAATTTCAAAAACAGAACAAAGAAACAGGGAAATTCTTTACAATTCCTTCAGGGTCTCTGATGCAACCTGGAATGACCCTATCTACGATGACAGCTGGATGTGGCATGAGGCTGGACACTTGGGACTGAGAGGATTGGTGAGATTGGGTGAGCAAATGCAGACCCTTTAAAGCAATAATGCATGGCAACCATTCCATGGGTCCCACCTCTCCGGGTTGAAGGGAATATTACTACAGCTATAACATGTACGGGAAACCTAGAGAATGGACACACTGTGAATACGAAAGGTTTCTAAAACTCAACGAAGAGTCCCTCTCCTGGTGCTCCGGTTTGACTTTCCAACATCATTACTATCAATCTCCCAACTTGGAGAGACAGCCCCTTTAAGCTCCTGGTTCACACAGGTTGCCCATTTGGCAGAGGAGGAAAGGGAAGAGGGAGAACCAATGAGAGAGTAGCTGTTAGGCATTTGGATGGGCACATGTCACTCTAATTTCCCGGCAGGAAGAAGAATTCACCAAAGTCTCAGCCACCCACCGGGAACCAGTATAGGTCCTGAACCAAATGTTTGGACTTGCGTTCAGCTCACAAAAAACGAGTTGAAAAATGGAGCTCAGGGGCACAGCAATTCACAAACTGGCAGAGTAATCAAGGCCAACTATCGTCCAAAAATCTGTTGAGGGAAGGCAACGAGGCGGACTTGAATGCGAGGCAGAATAGCAGGAAACAGATTTCAAGAGGTACGTTAGAATCGCCTGTAAAGCACAGGAAGAGGGGCACAACTTCGACAATGATGCACTTGGCGAAAAAGGGCGTATGCGTTTTCTCCTGAATATATTCAGGAGAAAACGCATACGCCCTTTTTGGCCAAGCAAGCAAGCGGGCAATGCAAATCTGCACTACAAAGAAGTATCACTTCCCAACGGTCAAAAGGGACATCCACAAAATGTGTAAAAACCAGAAAGGCAAGACAGGCCCTGGAGAACAGGGAGCCTTGTTATGCTGATGGGCGGGATGTAAGTGGCCAACTGCCTCACTGGAGGAGTGCATTGTGTTCCCTAAAACAAGTAAACAACAGAGCTACAGAGCCAAGGGCACTTCCAGTCTAGGGAATATACCTTGGGAAAACTGAAAATCCATAAGACAGAGCCACCCCCAAATTGAGGGCTGCACTGCTTACAAGAACCTCAACCTGGGTACACCTGAGATATCCCAGGAAATATAAAAATGGTTCAAAACATTGTGGAACTTACGTACGATGGAATATCCCTCAGCCATGAAATCAATGTCATAAGACCAGTAGCAGCAAAATGAGTGGATTCAGGTACGATGATTCTAAGTGAAAGAAGTCACACAGAAAAAGAAACTTATCATAAGATATCACTTAGGAAGATCCTGTAAACATGGCAACACATGAACTGAGTTAGGAAAGAGAACAGAGTCTCACATTTAGAAAACACTCTTATGCCTGCTTAAGGGGGAAGGAGAGGTGGGGTGATGCATCAAACCAGAGTTTGATATAAGCACAGGTACTGTTCCAAAAACCAACTATGGAATAGACAAGACCTACACCTTCCTCAGTGAAAGGGACTCAAAACCCCATATTTCCCGCAGAGGAATAGATCTGACTAGTAAGAATCTTAAAACCTATGTATTGATATGTCTCCGTAAGGGAATCAAGTGTGTCTAGACTGGCATAAACATGGCAGCGAGAATCAGCTCAAACCCACTCTAAAAAGGAATTTCAAAAACAGAACAAAGAAACAGGGAAATTCTTTACAATTCCTTCAGGGTCTCTGATGCAACCTGGAATGACCCTATCTACGATGACAGCTGGATGTGGCATGAGGCTGGACACTTGGGACTGAGAGGATTGGTGAGATTGGGTGAGCAAATGCAGACCCTTTAAAGCAATAATGCATGGCCACCATTCCATGGGTCCCACCTCTCCAGGTTGAAGGGAATATTACTACAGCTATAACATGTACGGGAAACCTAGAGAATGGACACACTGTGAATACGAAAGGTTTCTAAAACTCAACGAAGAGTCCCTCTCCTGGTGCTCCGGTTTGACTTTCCAACAGCTTTCCTATCAATCTCCCAACTTGGAGAGACAGCCCCTTTAAGCTCCTGGTTCACACAGGTTGCCCATTTGGCAGAGGAGGAAAGGGAAGAGGGAGAACCAATGAGAGAGTAGCTGTTAGGCATTTGGATGGGCACATGTCACTCTAATTTCCCGGCAGGAAGAAGAATTCACCAAAGTCTCAGCCACCCACCGGGAACCAGTATAGGTCCTGAACCAAAAGTTTGGACTTGCGTTCAGCTCACAAAAAACGAGTTGAAAAATGGAGCTCAGGGGCACAGCAATTCACAAACTGGCAGAGTAATCAAGGCCAACTATCGTCCAAAAATCTGTTGAGGGAAGGCAACGAGGCGGACTTGAATGCGAGGCAGAATAGCAGGAAACAGATTTCAAGAGGTACGTTAGAATCGCCTGTAAAGCACAGGAAGAGGGGCACAACTTCGACAATGATGCACTTGGCGAAAAAGGGCGTATGCGTTTTCTCCTGAATATATTCAGGAGAAAACGCATACGCCCTTTTTGGCCAAGCAAGCAAGCGGGCAATGCAAATCTGCACTACAAAGAAGTATCACTTCCCAACGGTCAAAAGGGACATCCACAAAATGTGTAAAAACCAGAAAGGCAAGACAGGCCCTGGAGAACAGGGAGCCTTGTTATGCTGATGGGCGGGATGTAAGTGGCCAACTGCCTCACTGGAGGAGTGCATTGTGTTCCCTAAAACAAGTAAACAACAGAGCTACAGAGCCAAGGGCACTTCCAGTCTAGGGAATATACCTTGGGAAAACTGAAAATCCATAAGACAGAGCCACCCCCAAATTGAGGGCTGCACTGCTTACAAGAACCTCAACCTGGGTACACCTGAGATATCCCAGGAAATATAAAAATGGTTCAAAACATTGTGGAACTTACGTACGATGGAATATCCCTCAGCCATGAAATCAATGTCATAAGACCAGTAGCAGCAAAATGAGTGGATTCAGGTACGATGATTCTAAGTGAAAGAAGTCACACAGAAAAAGAAACTTATCATAAGATATCACTTAGGAAGATCCTGTAAACATGGCAACACATGAACTGAGTTAGGAAAGAGAACAGAGTCTCACATTTAGAAAACACTCTTATGCCTGCTTAAGGGGGAAGGAGAGGTGGGGTGATGCATCAAACCAGAGTTTGATATAAGCACAGGTACTGTTCCAAAAACCAACTATGGAATAGACAAGACCTACACCTTCCTCAGTGAAAGGGACTCAAAACCCCATATTTCCCGCAGAGGAATAGATCTGACTAGTAAGAATCTTAAAACCTATGTATTGATATGTCTCCGTAAGGGAATCAAGTGTGTCTAGACTGGCATAAACATGGCAGCGAGAATCAGCTCAAACCCACTCTAAAAAGGAATTTCAAAAACAGAACAAAGAAACAGGGAAATTCTTTACAATTCCTTCAGGGTCTCTGATGCAACCTGGAATGACCCTATCTACGATGACAGCTGGATGTGGCATGAGGCTGGACACTTGGGACTGAGAGGATTGGTGAGATTGGGTGAGCAAATGCAGACCCTTTAAAGCAATAATGCATGGCACCCATTCCATGGGTCCCACCTCTCCAGGTTGAAGGGAATATTACTACAGCTATAACATGTACGGGAAACCTAGAGAATGGACACACTGTGAATACGAAAGGTTTCTAAAACTCAACGAAGAGTCCCTCTCCTGGTGCTCCGGTTTGACTTTCCAACAGCTTTCCTATCAATCTCCCAACTTGGAGAGACAGCCCCTTTAAGCTCCTGGTTCACACAGGTTGCCCATTTGGCAGAGGAGGAAAGGGAAGAGGGAGAACCAATGAGAGAGTAGCTGTTAGGCATTTGGATGGGCACATGTCACTCTAATTTCCCGGCAGGAAGAAGAATTCACCAAAGTCTCAGCCACCCACCGGGAACCAGTATAGGTCCTGAACCAAAAGTTTGGACTTGCGTTCAGCTCACAAAAAACGAGTTGAAAAATGGAGCTCAGGGGCACAGCAATTCACAAACTGGCAGAGTAATCAAGGCCAACTATCGTCCAAAAATCTGTTGAGGGAAGGCAACGAGGCGGACTTGAAAGCGAGGCAGAATAGCAGGAAACAGATTTCAAGAGGTACGTTGGAATCGCCTGTAAAGCACAGGAAGAGGGGCACAACTTCGACAATGATGCACTTGGCCAAAAAGGGCGTATGCGTTTTCTCCTGAATATATTCAGGAGAAAACGCATACGCCCTTTTTGGCCAAGCAAGCAAGCGGGCAATGCAAATCTGCACTACAAAGAAGTATCACTTCCCAACGGTCAAAAGGGACATCCACAAAATGTGTAAAAACCAGAAAGGCAAGACAGGCCCTGGAGAACAGGGAGCCTTGTTATGCTGATGGGCGGGATGTAAGTGGCCAACTGCCTCACTGGAGGAGTGCATTGTGTTCCCTAAAACAAGTAAACAACAGAGCTACAGAGCCAAGGGCACTTCCAGTCTAGGGAATATACCTTGGGAAAACTGAAAATCCATAAGACAGAGCCACCCCCAAATTGAGGGCTGCACTGCTTACAAGAACCTCAACCTGGGTACACCTGAAATATCCCAGGAAATATAAAAATGGTTCAAAACATTGTGGAACTTACGTACGATGGAATATCCCTCAGCCATGAAATCAATGTCATAAGACCAGTAGCAGCAAAATGAGTGGATTCAGGTACGATGATTCTAAGTGAAAGAAGTCACACAGAAAAAGAAACTTATCATAAGATATCACTTAGGAAGATCCTGTAAACATGGCAACACATGAACTGAGTTAGGAAAGAGAACAGAGTCTCACATTTAGAAAACACTCTTATGCCTGCTTAAGGGGGAAGGAGAGGTGGGGTGATGCATCAAACCAGAGTTTGATATAAGCACAGGTACTGTTCCAAAAACCAACTATGGAATAGACAAGACCTACACCTTCCTCAGTGAAAGGGACTCAAAACCCCATATTTCCCGCAGAGGAATAGATCTGACTAGTAAGAATCTTAAAACCTATGTATTGATATGTCTCCGTAAGGGAATCAAGTGTGTCTAGACTGGCATAAACATGGCAGCGAGAATCAGCTCAAACCCACTCTAAAAAGGAATTTCAAAAACAGAACAAAGAAACAGGGAAATTCTTTACAATTCCTTCAGGGTCTCTGATGCAACCTGGAATGACCCTATCTACGATGACAGCTGGATGTGGCATGAGGCTGGACACTTGGGACTGAGAGGATTGGTGAGATTGGGTGAGCAAATGCAGACCCTTTAAAGCAATAATGCATGGCAACCATTCCATGGGTCCCACCTCTCCAGGTTGAAGGGAATATTACTACAGCTATAACATGTACGGGAAACCTAGAGAATGGACACACTGTGAATACGAAAGGTTTCTAAAACTCAACGAAGAGTCCCTCTCCTGGTGCTCCGGTTTGACTTTCCAACAGCTTTACTATCAATCTCCCAACTTGGAGAGACAGCCCCTTTAAGCTCCTGGTTCACACAGGTTGCCCATTTGGCAGAGGAGGAAAGGGAAGAGGGAGAACCAATGAGAGAGTAGCTGTTAGGCATTTGGATGGGCACATGTCACTCTAATTTCCCGGCAGGAAGAAGAATTCACCAAAGTCTCAGCCACCCACCGGGAACCAGTATAGGTCCTGAACCAAATGTTTGGACTTGCGTTCAGCTCACAAAAAACGAGTTGAAAAATGGAGCTCAGGGGCACAGCAATTCACAAACTGGCAGAGTAATCAAGGCCAACTATCGTCCAAAAATCTGTTGAGGGAAGGCAACGAGGCGGACTTGAAAGCGAGGCAGAATAGCACGAAACAGATTTCAAGAGGTACGTTGGAATCGCCTGTAAAGCACAGGAAGAGGGGCACAACTTCGACAATGATGCACTTGGCCAAAAAGGGCGTATGTGTTTTCTCCTGAATATATTCAGGAGAAAACGCATACGCCCTTTTTGGCCAAGCAAGCAAGCGGGCAATGCAAATCTGCACTACAAAGAAGTATCACTTCCCAACGGTCAAAAGGGACATCCACAAAATGTGTAAAAACCAGAAAGGCAAGACAGGCCCTGGAGAACAGGGAGCCTTGTTATGCTGATGGGCGGGATGTAAGTTGCCAACTGCCTCACTGGAGGAGTGCATTGTGTTCCCTAAAACAAGTAAACAACAGAGCTACAGAGCCAAGGGCACTTCCAGTCTAGGGAATATACCTTGGGAAAACTGAAAATCCATAAGACAGAGCCACCCCCAAATTGAGGGCTGCACTGCTTACAAGAACCTCAACCTGGGTACACCTGAAATATCCCAGGAAATATAAAAATGGTTCAAAACATTGTGGAACTTACGTACGATGGAATATCCCTCAGCCATGAAATCAATGTCATAAGACCAGTAGCAGCAAAATGAGTGGATTCAGGTACGATGATTCTAAGTGAAAGAAGTCACACAGAAAAAGAAACTTATCATAAGATATCACTTAGGAAGATCCTGTAAACATGGCAACACATGAACTGAGTTAGGAAAGAGAACAGAGTCTCACATTTAGAAAACACTCTTATGCCTGCTTAAGGGGGAAGGAGAGGTGGGGTGATGCATCAAACCAGAGTTTGATATAAGCACAGGTACTGTTCCAAAAACCAACTATGGAATAGACAAGACCTACACCTTCCTCAGTGAAAGGGACTCAAAACCCCATATTTCCCGCAGAGGAATAGATCTGACTAGTAAGAATCTTAAAACCTATGTATTGATATGTCTCCGTAAGGGAATCAAGTGTGTCTAGACTGGCATAAACATGGCAGCGAGAATCAGCTCAAACCCACTCTAAAAAGGAATTTCAAAAACAGAACAAAGAAACAGGGAAATTCTTTACAATTCCTTCAGGGTCTCTGATGCAACCTGGAATGACCCTATCTACGATGACAGCTGGATGTGGCATGAGGCTGGACACTTGGGACTGAGAGGATTGGTGAGATTGGGTGAGCAAATGCAGACCCTTTAAAGCAATAATGCATGGCAACCATTCCATGGGTCCCACCTCTCCAGGTTGAAGGGAATATTACTACAGCTATAACATGTACGGGAAACCTAGAGAATGGACACACTGTGAATACGAAAGGTTTCTAAAACTCAACGAAGAGTCCCTCTCCTGGTGCTCCGGTTTGACTTTCCAACAGCTTTACTATCAATCTCCCAACTTGGAGAGACAGCCCCTTTAAGCTCCTGGTTCACACAGGTTGCCCATTTGGCAGAGGAGGAAAGGGAAGAGGGAGAACCAATGAGAGAGTAGCTGTTAGGCATTTGGATGGGCACATGTCACTCTAATTTCCCGGCAGGAAGAAGAATTCACCAAAGTCTCAGCCACCCACCGGGAACCAGTATAGGTCCTGAACCAAATGTTTGGACTTGCGTTCAGCTCACAAAAAACGAGTTGAAAAATGGAGCTCAGGGGCACAGCAATTCACAAACTGGCAGAGTAATCAAGGCCAACTATCGTCCAAAAATCTGTTGAGGGAAGGCAACGAGGCGGACTTGAAAGCGAGGCAGAATAGCACGAAACAGATTTCAAGAGGTACGTTGGAATCGCCTGTAAAGCACAGGAAGAGGGGCACAACTTCGACAATGATGCACTTGGCCATAAAGGGCGTATGCGTTTTCTCCTGAATATATTCAGGAGAAAACGCATACGCCCTTTTTGGCCAAGCAAGCAAGCGGGCAATGCAAATCTGCACTACAAAGAAGTATCACTTCCCAACGGTCAAAAGGGACATCCACAAAATGTGTAAAAACCAGAAAGGCAAGACAGGCCCTGGAGAACAGGGAGCCTTGTTATGCTGATGGGCGGGATGTAAGTTGCCAACTGCCTCACTGGAGGAGTGCATTGTGTTCCCTAAAACAAGTAAACAACAGAGCTACAGAGCCAAGGGCACTTCCAGTCTAGGGAATATACCTTGGGAAAACTGAAAATCCATAAGACAGAGCCACCCCCAAATTGAGGGCTGCACTGCTTACAAGAACCTCAACCTGGGTACACCTGAAATATCCCAGGAAATATAAAAATGGTTCAAAACATTGTGGAACTTACGTACGATGGAATATCCCTCAGCCATGAAATCAATGTCATAAGACCAGTAGCAGCAAAATGAGTGGATTCAGGTACGATGATTCTAAGTGAAAGAAGTCACACAGAAAAAGAAACTTATCATAAGATATCACTTAGGAAGATCCTGTAAACATGGCAACACATGAACTGAGTTAGGAAAGAGAACAGAGTCTCACATTTAGAAAACACTCTTATGCCTGCTTAAGGGGGAAGGAGAGGTGGGGTGATGCATCAAACCAGAGTTTGATATAAGCACAGGTACTGTTCCAAAAACCAACTATGGAATAGACAAGACCTACACCTTCCTCAGTGAAAGGGACTCAAAACCCCATATTTCCCGCAGAGGAATAGATCTGACTAGTAAGAATCTTAAAACCTATGTATTGATATGTCTCCGTAAGGGAATCAAGTGTGTCTAGACTGGCATAAACATGGCAGCGAGAATCAGCTCAAACCCACTCTAAAAAGGAATTTCAAAAACAGAACAAAGAATCAGGGAAATTCTTTACAATTCCTTCAGGGTCTCTGATGCAACCTGGAATGACCCTATCTACGATGACAGCTGGATGTGGCATGAGGCTGGACACTTGGGACTGAGAGGATTGGTGAGATTGGGTGAGCAAATGCAGACCCTTTAAAGCAATAATGCATGGCAACCATTCCATGGGTCCCACCTCTCCAGGTTGAAGGGAATATTACTACAGCTATAACATGTACGGGAAACCTAGAGAATGGACACACTGTGAATACGAAAGGTTTCTAAAACTCAACGAAGAGTCCCTCTCCTGGTGCTCCGGTTTGACTTTCCAACAGCTTTACTATCAATCTCCCAACTTGGAGAGACAGCCCCTTTAAGCTCCTGGTTCACACAGGTTGCCCATTTGGCAGAGGAGGAAAGGGAAGAGGGAGAACCAATGAGAGAGTAGCTGTTAGGCATTTGGATGGGCACATGTCACTCTAATTTCCCGGCAGGAAGAAGAATTCACCAAAGTCTCAGCCACCCACCGGGAACCAGTATAGGTCCTGAACCAAATGTTTGGACTTGCGTTCAGCTCACAAAAAACGAGTTGAAAAATGGAGCTCAGGGGCACAGCAATTCACAAACTGGCAGAGTAATCAAGGCCAACTATCGTCCAAAAATCTGTTGAGGGAAGGCAACGAGGCGGACTTGAAAGCGAGGCAGAATAGCACGAAACAGATTTCAAGAGGTACGTTGGAATCGCCTGTAAAGCACAGGAAGAGGGGCACAACTTCGACAATGATGCACTTGGCCAAAAAGGGCGTATGTGTTTTCTCCTGAATATATTCAGGAGAAAACGCATACGCCCTTTTTGGCCAAGCAAGCAAGCGGGCAATGCAAATCTGCACTACAAAGAAGTATCACTTCCCAACGGTCAAAAGGGACATCCACAAAATGTGTAAAAACCAGAAAGGCAAGACAGGCCCTGGAGAACAGGGAGCCTTGTTATGCTGATGGGCGGGATGTAAGTTGCCAACTGCCTCACTGGAGGAGTGCATTGTGTTCCCTAAAACAAGTAAACAACAGAGCTACAGAGCCAAGGGCACTTCCAGTCTAGGGAATATACCTTGGGAAAACTGAAAATCCATAAGACAGAGCCACCCCCAAATTGAGGGCTGCACTGCTTACAAGAACCTCAACCTGGGTACACCTGAAATATCCCAGGAAATATAAAAATGGTTCAAAACATTGTGGAACTTACGTACGATGGAATATCCCTCAGCCATGAAATCAATGTCATAAGACCAGTAGCAGCAAAATGAGTGGATTCAGGTACGATGATTCTAAGTGAAAGAAGTCACACAGAAAAAGAAACTTATCATAAGATATCACTTAGGAAGATCCTGTAAACATGGCAACACATGAACTGAGTTAGGAAAGAGAACAGAGTCTCACATTTAGAAAACACTCTTATGCCTGCTTAAGGGGGAAGGAGAGGTGGGGTGATGCATCAAACCAGAGTTTGATATAAGCACAGGTACTGTTCCAAAAACCAACTATGGAATAGACAAGACCTACACCTTCCTCAGTGAAAGGGACTCAAAACCCCATATTTCCCGCAGAGGAATAGATCTGACTAGTAAGAATCTTAAAACCTATGTATTGATATGTCTCCGTAAGGGAATCAAGTGTGTCTAGACTGGCATAAACATGGCAGCGAGAATCAGCTCAAACCCACTCTAAAAAGGAATTTCAAAAACAGAACAAAGAAACAGGGAAATTCTTTACAATTCCTTCAGGGTCTCTGATGCAACCTGGAATGACCCTATCTACGATGACAGCTGGATGTGGCATGAGGCTGGACACTTGGGACTGAGAGGATTGGTGAGATTGGGTGAGCAAATGCAGACCCTTTAAAGCAATAATGCATGGCAACCATTCCATGGGTCCCACCTCTCCAGGTTGAAGGGAATATTACTACAGCTATAACATGTACGGGAAACCTAGAGAATGGACACACTGTGAATACGAAAGGTTTCTAAAACTCAACGAAGAGTCCCTCTCCTGGTGCTCCGGTTTGACTTTCCAACAGCTTTACTATCAATCTCCCAACTTGGAGAGACAGCCCCTTTAAGCTCCTGGTTCACACAGGTTGCCCATTTGGCAGAGGAGGAAAGGGAAGAGGGAGAACCAATGAGAGAGTAGCTGTTAGGCATTTGGATGGGCACATGTCACTCTAATTTCCCGGCAGGAAGAAGAATTCACCAAAGTCTCAGCCACCCACCGGGAACCAGTATAGGTCCTGAACCAAATGTTTGGACTTGCGTTCAGCTCACAAAAAACGAGTTGAAAAATGGAGCTCAGGGGCACAGCAATTCACAAACTGGCAGAGTAATCAAGGCCAACTATCGTCCAAAAATCTGTTGAGGGAAGGCAACGAGGCGGACTTGAAAGCGAGGCAGAATAGCACGAAACAGATTTCAAGAGGTACGTTGGAATCGCCTGTAAAGCACAGGAAGAGGGGCACAACTTCGACAATGATGCACTTGGCCAAAAAGGGCGTATGCGTTTTCTCCTGAATATATTCAGGAGAAAACGCATACGCCCTTTTTGGCCAAGCAAGCAAGCGGGCAATGCAAATCTGCACTACAAAGAAGTATCACTTCCCAACGGTCAAAAGGGACATCCACAAAATGTGTAAAAACCAGAAAGGCAAGACAGGCCCTGGAGAACAGGGAGCCTTGTTATGCTGATGGGCGGGATGTAAGTTGCCAACTGCCTCACTGGAGGAGTGCATTGTGTTCCCTAAAACAAGTAAACAACAGAGCTACAGAGCCAAGGGCACTTCCAGTCTAGGGAATATACCTTGGGAAAACTGAAAATCCATAAGACAGAGCCACCCCCAAATTGAGGGCTGCACTGCTTACAAGAACCTCAACCTGGGTACACCTGAAATATCCCAGGAAATATAAAAATGGTTCAAAACATTGTGGAACTTACGTACGATGGAATATCCCTCAGCCATGAAATCAATGTCATAAGACCAGTAGCAGCAAAATGAGTGGATTCAGGTACGATGATTCTAAGTGAAAGAAGTCACACAGAAAAAGAAACTTATCATAAGATATCACTTAGGAAGATCCTGTAAACATGGCAACACATGAACTGAGTTAGGAAAGAGAACAGAGTCTCACATTTAGAAAACACTCTTATGCCTGCTTAAGGGGGAAGGAGAGGTGGGGTGATGCATCAAACCAGAGTTTGATATAAGCACAGGTACTGTTCCAAAAACCAACTATGGAATAGACAAGACCTACACCTTCCTCAGTGAAAGGGACTCAAAACCCCATATTTCCCGCAGAGGAATAGATCTGACTAGTAAGAATCTTAAAACCTATGTATTGATATGTCTCCGTAAGGGAATCAAGTGTGTCTAGACTGGCATAAACATGGCAGCGAGAATCAGCTCAAACCCACTCTAAAAAGGAATTTCAAAAACAGAACAAAGAAACAGGGAAATTCTTTACAATTCCTTCAGGGTCTCTGATGCAACCTGGAATGACCCTATCTACGATGACAGCTGGATGTGGCATGAGGCTGGACACTTGGGACTGAGAGGATTGGTGAGATTGGGTGAGCAAATGCAGACCCTTTAAAGCAATAATGCATGGCAACCATTCCATGGGTCCCACCTCTCCAGGTTGAAGGGAATATTACTACAGCTATAACATGTACGGGAAACCTAGAGAATGGACACACTGTGAATACGAAAGGTTTCTAAAACTCAACGAAGAGTCCCTCTCCTGGTGCTCCGGTTTGACTTTCCAACAGCATTACTATCAATCTCCCAACTTGGAGAGACAGCCCCTTTAAGCTCCTGGTTCACACAGGTTGCCCATTTGGCAGAGGAGGAAAGGGAAGAGGGAGAACCAATGAGAGAGTAGCTGTTAGGCATTTGGATGGGCACATGTCACTCTAATTTCCCGGCAGGAAGAAGAATTCACCAAAGTCTCAGCCACCCACCGGGAACCAGTATAGGTCCTGAACCAAATGTTTGGACTTGCGTTCAGCTCACAAAAAACGAGTTGAAAAATGGAGCTCAGGGGCACAGCAATTCACAAACTGGCAGAGTAATCAAGGCCAACTATCGTCCAAAAATCTGTTGAGGGAAGGCAACGAGGCGGACTTGAAAGCGAGGCAGAATAGCAGGAAACAGATTTCAAGAGGTACGTTGGAATCGCCTGTAAAGCACAGGAAGAGGGGCACAACTTCGACAATGATGCACTTGGCCAAAAAGGGCGTATGTGTTTTCTCCTGAATATATTCAGGAGAAAACGCATACGCCCTTTTTGGCCAAGCAAGCAAGCGGGCAATGCAAATCTGCACTACAAAGAAATATCACTTCCCAACGGTCAAAAGGGACATCCACAAAATGTGTAAAAACCAGAAAGGCAAGACAGGCCCTGGAGAACAGGGAGCCTTGTTATGCTGATGGGCGGGATGTAAGTTGCCAACTGCCTCACTGGAGGAGTGCATTGTGTTCCCTAAAACAAGTAAACAACAGAGCTACAGAGCCAAGGGCACTTCCAGTCTAGGGAATATACCTTGGGAAAACTGAAAATCCATAAGACAGAGCCACCCCCAAATTGAGGGCTGCACTGCTTACAAGAACCTCAACCTGGGTACACCTGAAATATCCCAGGAAATATAAAAATGGTTCAAAACATTGTGGAACTTACGTACGATGGAATATCCCTCAGCCATGAAATCAATGTCATAAGACCAGTAGCAGCAAAATGAGTGGATTCAGGTACGATGATTCTAAGTGAAAGAAGTCACACAGAAAAAGAAACTTATCATAAGATATCACTTAGGAAGATCCTGTAAACATGGCAACACATGAACTGAGTTAGGAAAGAGAACAGAGTCTCACATTTAGAAAACACTCTTATGCCTGCTTAAGGGGGAAGGAGAGGTGGGGTGATGCATCAAACCAGAGTTTGATATAAGCACAGGTACTGTTCCAAAAACCAACTATGGAATAGACAAGACCTACACCTTCCTCAGTGAAAGGGACTCAAAACCCCATATTTCCCGCAGAGGAATAGATCTGACTAGTAAGAATCTTAAAACCTATGTATTGATATGTCTCCGTAAGGGAATCAAGTGTGTCTAGACTGGCATAAACATGGCAGCGAGAATCAGCTCAAACCCACTCTAAAAAGGAATTTCAAAAACAGAACAAAGAAACAGGGAAATTCTTTACAATTCCTTCAGGGTCTCTGATGCAACCTGGAATGACCCTATCTACGATGACAGCTGGATGTGGCATGAGGCTGGACACTTGGGACTGAGAGGATTGGTGAGATTGGGTGAGCAAATGCAGACCCTTTAAAGCAATAATGCATGGCAACCATTCCATGGGTCCCACCTCTCCAGGTTGAAGGGAATATTACTACAGCTATAACATGTACGGGAAACCTAGAGAATGGACACACTGTGAATACGAAAGGTTTCTAAAACTCAACGAAGAGTCCCTCTCCTGGTGCTCCGGTTTGACTTTCCAACAGCTTTACTATCAATCTCCCAACTTGGAGAGACAGCCCCTTTAAGCTCCTGGTTCACACAGGTTGCCCATTTGGCAGAGGAGGAAAGGGAAGAGGGAGAACCAATGAGAGAGTAGCTGTTAGGCATTTGGATGGGCACATGTCACTCTAATTTCCCGGCAGGAAGAAGAATTCACCAAAGTCTCAGCCACCCACCGGGAACCAGTATAGGTCCTGAACCAAATGTTTGGACTTGCGTTCAGCTCACAAAAAACGAGTTGAAAAATGGAGCTCAGGGGCACAGCAATTCACAAACTGGCAGAGTAATCAAGGCCAACTATCGTCCAAAAATCTGTTGAGGGAAGGCAACGAGGCGGACTTGAAAGCGAGGCAGAATAGCACGAAACAGATTTCAAGAGGTACGTTGGAATCGCCTGTAAAGCACAGGAAGAGGGGCACAACTTCGACAATGATGCACTTGGCCAAAAAGGGCGTATGCGTTTTCTCCTGAATATATTCAGGAGAAAACGCATACGCCCTTTTTGGCCAAGCAAGCAAGCGGGCAATGCAAATCTGCACTACAAAGAAGTATCACTTCCCAACGGTCAAAAGGGACATCCACAAAATGTGTAAAAACCAGAAAGGCAAGACAGGCCCTGGAGAACAGGGAGCCTTGTTATGCTGATGGGCGGGATGTAAGTTGCCAACTGCCTCACTGGAGGAGTGCATTGTGTTCCCTAAAACAAGTAAACAACAGAGCTACAGAGCCAAGGGCACTTCCAGTCTAGGGAATATACCTTGGGAAAACTGAAAATCCATAAGACAGAGCCACCCCCAAATTGAGGGCTGCACTGCTTACAAGAACCTCAACCTGGGTACACCTGAAATATCCCAGGAAATATAAAAATGGTTCAAAACATTGTGGAACTTACGTACGATGGAATATCCCTCAGCCATGAAATCAATGTCATAAGACCAGTAGCAGCAAAATGAGTGGATTCAGGTACGATGATTCTAAGTGAAAGAAGTCACACAGAAAAAGAAACTTATCATAAGATATCACTTAGGAAGATCCTGTAAACATGGCAACACATGAACTGAGTTAGGAAAGAGAACAGAGTCTCACATTTAGAAAACACTCTTATGCCTGCTTAAGGGGGAAGGAGAGGTGGGGTGATGCATCAAACCAGAGTTTGATATAAGCACAGGTACTGTTCCAAAAACCAACTATGGAATAGACAAGACCTACACCTTCCTCAGTGAAAGGGACTCAAAACCCCATATTTCCCGCAGAGGAATAGATCTGACTAGTAAGAATCTTAAAACCTATGTATTGATATGTCTCCGTAAGGGAATCAAGTGTGTCTAGACTGGCATAAACATGGCAGCGAGAATCAGCTCAAACCCACTCTAAAAAGGAATTTCAAAAACAGAACAAAGAAACAGGGAAATTCTTTACAATTCCTTCAGGGTCTCTGATGCAACCTGGAATGACCCTATCTACGATGACAGCTGGATGTGGCATGAGGCTGGACACTTGGGACTGAGAGGATTGGTGAGATTGGGTGAGCAAATGCAGACCCTTTAAAGCAATAATGCATGGCAACCATTCCATGGGTCCCACCTCTCCAGGTTGAAGGGAATATTACTACAGCTATAACATGTACGGGAAACCTAGAGAATGGACACACTGTGAATACGAAAGGTTTCTAAAACTCAACGAAGAGTCCCTCTCCTGGTGCTCCGGTTTGACTTTCCAACAGCTTTACTATCAATCTCCCAACTTGGAGAGACAGCCCCTTTAAGCTCCTGGTTCACACAGGTTGCCCATTTGGCAGAGGAGGAAAGGGAAGAGGGAGAACCAATGAGAGAGTAGCTGTTAGGCATTTGGATGGGCACATGTCACTCTAATTTCCCGGCAGGAAGAAGAATTCACCAAAGTCTCAGCCACCCACCGGGAACCAGTATAGGTCCTGAACCAAATGTTTGGACTTGCGTTCAGCTCACAAAAAACGAGTTGAAAAATGGAGCTCAGGGGCACAGCAATTCACAAACTGGCAGAGTAATCAAGGCCAACTATCGTCCAAAAATCTGTTGAGGGAAGGCAACGAGGCGGACTTGAAAGCGAGGCAGAATAGCACGAAACAGATTTCAAGAGGTACGTTGGAATCGCCTGTAAAGCACAGGAAGAGGGGCACAACTTCGACAATGATGCACTTGGCCAAAAAGGGCGTATGTGTTTTCTCCTGAATATATTCAGGAGAAAACGCATACGCCCTTTTTGGCCAAGCAAGCAAGCGGGCAATGCAAATCTGCACTACAAAGAAGTATCACTTCCCAACGGTCAAAAGGGACATCCACAAAATGTGTAAAAACCAGAAAGGCAAGACAGGCCCTGGAGAACAGGGAGCCTTGTTATGCTGATGGGCGGGATGTAAGTTGCCAACTGCCTCACTGGAGGAGTGCATTGTGTTCCCTAAAACAAGTAAACAACAGAGCTACAGAGCCAAGGGCACTTCCAGTCTAGGGAATATACCTTGGGAAAACTGAAAATCCATAAGACAGAGCCACCCCCAAATTGAGGGCTGCACTGCTTACAAGAACCTCAACCTGGGTACACCTGAAATATCCCAGGAAATATAAAAATGGTTCCAAACATTGTGGAACTTACGTACGATGGAATATCCCTCAGCCATGAAATCAATGTCATAAGACCAGTAGCAGCAAAATGAGTGGATTCAGGTACGATGATTCTAAGTGAAAGAAGTCACACAGAAAAAGAAACTTATCATAAGATATCACTTAGGAAGATCCTGTAAACATGGCAACACATGAACTGAGTTAGGAAAGAGAACAGAGTCTCACATTTAGAAAACACTCTTATGCCTGCTTAAGGGGGAAGGAGAGGTGGGGTGATGCATCAAACCAGAGTTTGATATAAGCACAGGTACTGTTCCAAAAACCAACTATGGAATAGACAAGACCTACACCTTCCTCAGTGAAAGGGACTCAAAACCCCATATTTCCCGCAGAGGAATAGATCTGACTAGTAAGAATCTTAAAACCTATGTATTGATATGTCTCCGTAAGGGAATCAAGTGTGTCTAGACTGGCATAAACATGGCAGCGAGAATCAGCTCAAACCCACTCTAAAAAGGAATTTCAAAAACAGAACAAAGAAACAGGGAAATTCTTTACAATTCCTTCAGGGTCTCTGATGCAACCTGGAATGACCCTATCTACGATGACAGCTGGATGTGGCATGAGGCTGGACACTTGGGACTGAGAGGATTGGTGAGATTGGGTGAGCAAATGCAGACCCTTTAAAGCAATAATGCATGGCAACCATTCCATGGGTCCCACCTCTCCAGGTTGAAGGGAATATTACTACAGCTATAACATGTACGGGAAACCTAGAGAATGGACACACTGTGAATACGAAAGGTTTCTAAAACTCAACGAAGAGTCCCTCTCCTGGTGCTCCGGTTTGACTTTCCAACAGCTTTACTATCAATCTCCCAACTTGGAGAGACAGCCCCTTTAAGCTCCTGGTTCACACAGGTTGCCCATTTGGCAGAGGAGGAAAGGGAAGAGGGAGAACCAATGAGAGAGTAGCTGTTAGGCATTTGGATGGGCACATGTCACTCTAATTTCCCGGCAGGAAGAAGAATTCACCAAAGTCTCAGCCACCCACCGGGAACCAGTATAGGTCCTGAACCAAATGTTTGGACTTGCGTTCAGCTCACAAAAAACGAGTTGAAAAATGGAGCTCAGGGGCACAGCAATTCACAAACTGGCAGAGTAATCAAGGCCAACTATCGTCCAAAAATCTGTTGAGGGAAGGCAACGAGGCGGACTTGAAAGCGAGGCAGAATAGCACGAAACAGATTTCAAGAGGTACGTTGGAATCGCCTGTAAAGCACAGGAAGAGGGGCACAACTTCGACAATGATGCACTTGGCCAAAAAGGGCGTATGCGTTTTCTCCTGAATATATTCAGGAGAAAACGCATACGCCCTTTTTGGCCAAGCAAGCAAGCGGGCAATGCAAATCTGCACTACAAAGAAGTATCACTTCCCAACGGTCAAAAGGGACATCCACAAAATGTGTAAAAACCAGAAAGGCAAGACAGGCCCTGGAGAACAGGGAGCCTTGTTATGCTGATGGGCGGGATGTAAGTTGCCAACTGCCTCACTGGAGGAGTGCATTGTGTTCCCTAAAACAAGTAAACAACAGAGCTACAGAGCCAAGGGCACTTCCAGTCTAGGGAATATACCTTGGGAAAACTGAAAATCCATAAGACAGAGCCACCCCCAAATTGAGGGCTGCACTGCTTACAAGAACCTCAACCTGGGTACACCTGAAATATCCCAGGAAATATAAAAATGGTTCAAAACATTGTGGAACTTACGTACGATGGAATATCCCTCAGCCATGAAATCAATGTCATAAGACCAGTAGCAGCAAAATGAGTGGATTCAGGTACGATGATTCTAAGTGAAAGAAGTCACACAGAAAAAGAAACTTATCATAAGATATCACTTAGGAAGATCCTGTAAACATGGCAACACATGAACTGAGTTAGGAAAGAGAACAGAGTCTCACATTTAGAAAACACTCTTATGCCTGCTTAAGGGGGAAGGAGAGGTGGGGTGATGCATCAAACCAGAGTTTGATATAAGCACAGGTACTGTTCCAAAAACCAACTATGGAATAGACAAGACCTACACCTTCCTCAGTGAAAGGGACTCAAAACCCCATATTTCCCGCAGAGGAATAGATCTGACTAGTAAGAATCTTAAAACCTATGTATTGATATGTCTCCGTAAGGGAATCAAGTGTGTCTAGACTGGCATAAACATGGCAGCGAGAATCAGCTCAAACCCACTCTAAAAAGGAATTTCAAAAACAGAACAAAGAAACAGGGAAATTCTTTACAATTCCTTCAGGGTCTCTGATGCAACCTGGAATGACCCTATCTACGATGACAGCTGGATGTGGCATGAGGCTGGACACTTGGGACTGAGAGGATTGGTGAGATTGGGTGAGCAAATGCAGACCCTTTAAAGCAATAATGCATGGCAACCATTCCATGGGTCCCACCTCTCCAGGTTGAAGGGAATATTACTACAGCTATAACATGTACGGGAAACCTAGAGAATGGACACACTGTGAATACGAAAGGTTTCTAAAACTCAACGAAGAGTCCCTCTCCTGGTGCTCCGGTTTGACTTTCCAACAGCTTTACTATCAATCTCCCAACTTGGAGAGACAGCCCCTTTAAGCTCCTGGTTCACACAGGTTGCCCATTTGGCAGAGGAGGAAAGGGAAGAGGGAGAACCAATGAGAGAGTAGCTGTTAGGCATTTGGATGGGCACATGTCACTCTAATTTCCCGGCAGGAAGAAGAATTCACCAAAGTCTCAGCCACCCACCGGGAACCAGTATAGGTCCTGAACCAAATGTTTGGACTTGCGTTCAGCTCACAAAAAACGAGTTGAAAAATGGAGCTCAGGGGCACAGCAATTCACAAACTGGCAGAGTAATCAAGGCCAACTATCGTCCAAAAATCTGTTGAGGGAAGGCAACGAGGCGGACTTGAAAGCGAGGCAGAATAGCACGAAACAGATTTCAAGAGGTACGTTGGAATCGCCTGTAAAGCACAGGAAGAGGGGCACAACTTCGACAATGATGCACTTGGCCAAAAAGGGCGTATGCGTTTTCTCCTGAATATATTCAGGAGAAAACGCATACGCCCTTTTTGGCCAAGCAAGCAAGCGGGCAATGCAAATCTGCACTACAAAGAAGTATCACTTCCCAACGGTCAAAAGGGACATCCACAAAATGTGTAAAAACCAGAAAGGCAAGACAGGCCCTGGAGAACAGGGAGCCTTGTTATGCTGATGGGCGGGATGTAAGTTGCCAACTGCCTCACTGGAGGAGTGCATTGTGTTCCCTAAAACAAGTAAACAACAGAGCTACAGAGCCAAGGGCACTTCCAGTCTAGGGAATATACCTTGGGAAAACTGAAAATCCATAAGACAGAGCCACCCCCAAATTGAGGGCTGCACTGCTTACAAGAACCTCAACCTGGGTACACCTGAAATATCCCAGGAAATATAAAAATGGTTCAAAACATTGTGGAACTTACGTACGATGGAATATCCCTCAGCCATGAAATCAATGTCATAAGACCAGTAGCAGCAAAATGAGTGGATTCAGGTACGATGATTCTAAGTGAAAGAAGTCACACAGAAAAAGAAACTTATCATAAGATATCACTTAGGAAGATCCTGTAAACATGGCAACACATGAACTGAGTTAGGAAAGAGAACAGAGTCTCACATTTAGAAAACACTCTTATGCCTGCTTAAGGGGGAAGGAGAGGTGGGGTGATGCATCAAACCAGAGTTTGATATAAGCACAGGTACTGTTCCAAAAACCAACTATGGAATAGACAAGACCTACACCTTCCTCAGTGAAAGGGACTCAAAACCCCATATTTCCCGCAGAGGAATAGATCTGACTAGTAAGAATCTTAAAACCTATGTATTGATATGTCTCCGTAAGGGAATCAAGTGTGTCTAGACTGGCATAAACATGGCAGCGAGAATCAGCTCAAACCCACTCTAAAAAGGAATTTCAAAAACAGAACAAAGAAACAGGGAAATTCTTTACAATTCCTTCAGGGTCTCTGATGCAACCTGGAATGACCCTATCTACGATGACAGCTGGATGTGGCATGAGGCTGGACACTTGGGACTGAGAGGATTGGTGAGATTGGGTGAGCAAATGCAGACCCTTTAAAGCAATAATGCATGGCAACCATTCCATGGGTCCCACCTCTCCAGGTTGAAGGGAATATTACTACAGCTATAACATGTACGGGAAACCTAGAGAATGGACACACTGTGAATACGAAAGGTTTCTAAAACTCAACGAAGAGTCCCTCTCCTGGTGCTCCGGTTTGACTTTCCAACAGCTTTACTATCAATCTCCCAACTTGGAGAGACAGCCCCTTTAAGCTCCTGGTTCACACAGGTTGCCCATTTGGCAGAGGAGGAAAGGGAAGAGGGAGAACCAATGAGAGAGTAGCTGTTAGGCATTTGGATGGGCACATGTCACTCTAATTTCCCGGCAGGAAGAAGAATTCACCAAAGTCTCAGCCACCCACCGGGAACCAGTATAGGTCCTGAACCAAAAGTTTGGACTTGCGTTCAGCTCACAAAAAACGAGTTGAAAAATGGAGCTCAGGGGCACAGCAATTCACAAACTGGCAGAGTAATCAAGGCCAACTATCGTCCAAAAATCTGTTGAGGGAAGGCAACGAGGCGGACTTGAAAGCGAGGCAGAATAGCACGAAACAGATTTCAAGAGGTACGTTGGAATCGCCTGTAAAGCACAGGAAGAGGGGCACAACTTCGACAATGATGCACTTGGCCAAAAAGGGCGTATGCGTTTTCTCCTGAATATATTCAGGAGAAAACGCATACGCCCTTTTTGGCCAAGCAAGCAAGCGGGCAATGCAAATCTGCACTACAAAGAAGTATCACTTCCCAACGGTCAAAAGGGACATCCACAAAATGTGTAAAAACCAGAAAGGCAAGACAGGCCCTGGAGAACAGGGAGCCTTGTTATGCTGATGGGCGGGATGTAAGTTGCCAACTGCCTCACTGGAGGAGTGCATTGTGTTCCCTAAAACAAGTAAACAACAGAGCTACAGAGCCAAGGGCACTTCCAGTCTAGGGAATATACCTTGGGAAAACTGAAAATCCATAAGACAGAGCCACCCCCAAATTGAGGGCTGCACTGCTTACAAGAACCTCAACCTGGGTACACCTGAAATATCCCAGGAAATATAAAAATGGTTCAAAACATTGTGGAACTTACGTACGATGGAATATCCCTCAGCCATGAAATCAATGTCATAAGACCAGTAGCAGCAAAATGAGTGGATTCAGGTACGATGATTCTAAGTGAAAGAAGTCACACAGAAAAAGAAACTTATCATAAGATATCACTTAGGAAGATCCTGTAAACATGGCAACACATGAACTGAGTTAGGAAAGAGAACAGAGTCTCACATTTAGAAAACACTCTTATGCCTGCTTAAGGGGGAAGGAGAGGTGGGGTGATGCATCAAACCAGAGTTTGATATAAGCACAGGTACTGTTCCAAAAACCAACTATGGAATAGACAAGACCTACACCTTCCTCAGTGAAAGGGACTCAAAACCCCATATTTCCCGCAGAGGAATAGATCTGACTAGTAAGAATCTTAAAACCTATGTATTGATATGTCTCCGTAAGGGAATCAAGTGTGTCTAGACTGGCATAAACATGGCAGCGAGAATCAGCTCAAACCCACTCTAAAAAGGAATTTCAAAAACAGAACAAAGAAACAGGGAAATTCTTTACAATTCCTTCAGGGTCTCTGATGCAACCTGGAATGACCCTATCTACGATGACAGCTGGATGTGGCATGAGGCTGGACACTTGGGACTGAGAGGATTGGTGAGATTGGGTGAGCAAATGCAGACCCTTTAAAGCAATAATGCATGGCAACCATTCCATGGGTCCCACCTCTCCAGGTTGAAGGGAATATTACTACAGCTATAACATGTACGGGAAACCTAGAGAATGGACACACTGTGAATACGAAAGGTTTCTAAAACTCAACGAAGAGTCCCTCTCCTGGTGCTCCGGTTTGACTTTCCAACAGCTTTACTATCAATCTCCCAACTTGGAGAGACAGCCCCTTTAAGCTCCTGGTTCACACAGGTTGCCCATTTGGCAGAGGAGGAAAGGGAAGAGGGAGAACCAATGAGAGAGTAGCTGTTAGGCATTTGGATGGGCACATGTCACTCTAATTTCCCGGCAGGAAGAAGAATTCACCAAAGTCTCAGCCACCCACCGGGAACCAGTATAGGTCCTGAACCAAATGTTTGGACTTGCGTTCAGCTCACAAAAAACGAGTTGAAAAATGGAGCTCAGGGGCACAGCAATTCACAAACTGGCAGAGTAATCAAGGCCAACTATCGTCCAAAAATCTGTTGAGGGAAGGCAACGAGGCGGACTTGAAAGCGAGGCAGAATAGCACGAAACAGATTTCAAGAGGTACGTTGGAATCGCCTGTAAAGCACAGGAAGAGGGGCACAACTTCGACAATGATGCACTTGGCCAAAAAGGGCGTATGCGTTTTCTCCTGAATATATTCAGGAGAAAACGCATACGCCCTTTTTGGCCAAGCAAGCAAGCGGGCAATGCAAATCTGCACTACAAAGAAGTATCACTTCCCAACGGTCAAAAGGGACATCCACAAAATGTGTAAAAACCAGAAAGGCAAGACAGGCCCTGGAGAACAGGGAGCCTTGTTATGCTGATGGGCGGGATGTAAGTTGCCAACTGCCTCACTGGAGGAGTGCATTGTGTTCCCTAAAACAAGTAAACAACAGAGCTACAGAGCCAAGGGCACTTCCAGTCTAGGGAATATACCTTGGGAAAACTGAAAATCCATAAGACAGAGCCACCCCCAAATTGAGGGCTGCACTGCTTACAAGAACCTCAACCTGGGTACACCTGAAATATCCCAGGAAATATAAAAATGGTTCAAAACATTGTGGAACTTACGTACGATGGAATATCCCTCAGCCACGAAATCAATGTCATAAGACCAGTAGCAGCAAAATGAGTGGATTCAGGTACGATGATTCTAAGTGAAAGAAGTCACACAGAAAAAGAAACTTATCATAAGATATCACTTAGGAAGATCCTGTAAACATGGCAACACATGAACTGAGTTAGGAAAGAGAACAGAGTCTCACATTTAGAAAACACTCTTATGCCTGCTTAAGGGGGAAGGAGAGGTGGGGTGATGCATCAAACCAGAGTTTGATATAAGCACAGGTACTGTTCCAAAAACCAACTATGGAATAGACAAGACCTACACCTTCCTCAGTGAAAGGGACTCAAAACCCCATATTTCCCGCAGAGGAATAGATCTGACTAGTAAGAATCTTAAAACCTATGTATTGATATGTCTCCGTAAGGGAATCAAGTGTGTCTAGACTGGCATAAACATGGCAGCGAGAATCAGCTCAAACCCACTCTAAAAAGGAATTTCAAAAACAGAACAAAGAAACAGGGAAATTCTTTACAATTCCTTCAGGGTCTCTGATGCAACCTGGAATGACCCTATCTACGATGACAGCTGGATGTGGCATGAGGCTGGACACTTGGGACTGAGAGGATTGGTGAGATTGGGTGAGCAAATGCAGACCCTTTAAAGCAATAATGCATGGCAACCATTCCATGGGTCCCACCTCTCCAGGTTGAAGGGAATATTACTACAGCTATAACATGTACGGGAAACCTAGAGAATGGACACACTGTGAATACGAAAGGTTTCTAAAACTCAACGAAGAGTCCCTCTCCTGGTGCTCCGGTTTGACTTTCCAACAGCATTACTATCAATCTCCCAACTTGGAGAGACAGCCCCTTTAAGCTCCTGGTTCACACAGGTTGCCCATTTGGCAGAGGAGGAAAGGGAAGAGGGAGAACCAATGAGAGAGTAGCTGTTAGGCATTTGGATGGGCACATGTCACTCTAATTTCCCGGCAGGAAGAAGAATTCACCAAAGTCTCAGCCACCCACCGGGAACCAGTATAGGTCCTGAACCAAAAGTTTGGACTTGCGTTCAGCTCACAAAAAACGAGTTGAAAAATGGAGCTCAGGGGCACAGCAATTCACAAACTGGCAGAGTAATCAAGGCCAACTATCGTCCAAAAATCTGTTGAGGGAAGGCAACGAGGCGGACTTGAAAGCGAGGCAGAATAGCACGAAACAGATTTCAAGAGGTACGTTGGAATCGCCTGTAAAGCACAGGAAGAGGGGCACAACTTCGACAATGATGCACTTGGCCAAAAAGGGCGTATGCGTTTTCTCCTGAATATATTCAGGAGAAAACGCATACGCCCTTTTTGGCCAAGCAAGCAAGCGGGCAATGCAAATCTGCACTACAAAGAAGTATCACTTCCCAACGGTCAAAAGGGACATCCACAAAATGTGTAAAAACCAGAAAGGCAAGACAGGCCCTGGAGAACAGGGAGCCTTGTTATGCTGATGGGCGGGATGTAAGTTGCCAACTGCCTCACTGGAGGAGTGCATTGTGTTCCCTAAAACAAGTAAACAACAGAGCTACAGAGCCAAGGGCACTTCCAGTCTAGGGAATATACCTTGGGAAAACTGAAAATCCATAAGACAGAGCCACCCCCAAATTGAGGGCTGCACTGCTTACAAGAACCTCAACCTGGGTACACCTGAAATATCCCAGGAAATATAAAAATGGTTCCAAACATTGTGGAACTTACGTACGATGGAGTATCCCTCAGCCACGAAATCAATGTCATAAGACCAGTAGCAGCAAAATGAGTGGATTCAGGTACGATGATTCTAAGTGAAAGAAGTCACACAGGAAAAGAAACTTATCATAAGATATCACTTAGGAAGATCCTGTAAACATGGCTACACATGAACTGAGTTAGGAAAGAGAACAGAGTCTCACATTTAGAAAACACTCTTATGCCTGCTTAAGGGGGAAGGAGAGGTGGGGTGATGCATCAAACCAGAGTTTGATATAAGCACAGGTACTGTTCCAAAAACCAACTATGGAATAGACGAGACCTACACCTTCCTCAGTGAAAGGGACTCAAAACCCCATATTTCCCGCAGAGGAATAGATCTGACTAGTAAGAATCTTAAAACCTATGTATTGATATGTCTCCGTAAGGGAATCAAGTGTGTCTAGACTGGCATAAACATGGCAGCGAGAATCAGCTCAAACCCACTCTAAAAAGGAATTTCAAAAACAGAACAAAGAAACAGGGAAATTCTTTACAATTCCTTCAGGGTCTCTGATGCAACCTGGAATGACCCTATCTACGATGACAGCTGGATGTGGCATGAGGCTGGACACTTGGGACTGAGAGGATTGGTGAGATTGGGTGAGCAAATGCAGACCCTTTAAAGCAATAATGCATGGCAACCATTCCATGGGTCCCACCTCTCCAGGTTGAAGGGAATATTACTACAGCTATAACATGTACGGGAAACCTAGAGAATGGACACACTGTGAATACGAAAGGTTTCTAAAACTCAACGAAGAGTCCCTCTCCTGGTGCTCCGGTTTGACTTTCCAACAGCTTTACTATCAATCTCCCAACTTGGAGAGACAGCCCCTTTAAGCTCCTGGTTCACACAGGTTGCCCATTTGGCAGAGGAGGAAAGGGAAGAGGGAGAACCAATGAGAGAGTAGCTGTTAGGCATTTGGATGGGCACATGTCACTCTAATTTCCCGGCAGGAAGAAGAATTCACCAAAGTCTCAGCCACCCACCGGGAACCAGTATAGGTCCTGAACCAAATGTTTGGACTTGCGTTCAGCTCACAAAAAACGAGTTGAAAAATGGAGCTCAGGGGCACAGCAATTCACAAACTGGCAGAGTAATCAAGGCCAACTATCGTCCAAAAATCTGTTGAGGGAAGGCAACGAGGCGGACTTGAAAGCGAGGCAGAATAGCACGAAACAGATTTCAAGAGGTACGTTGGAATCGCCTGTAAAGCACAGGAAGAGGGGCACAACTTCGACAATGATGCACTTGGCCAAAAAGGGCATATGTGTTTTCTCCTGAATATATTCAGGAGAAAACGCATACGCCCTTTTTGGCCAAGCAAGCAAGCGGGCAATGCAAATCTGCACTACAAAGAAGTATCACTTCCCAACGGTCAAAAGGGACATCCACAAAATGTGTAAAAACCAGAAAGGCAAGACAGGCCCTGGAGAACAGGGAGCCTTGTTATGCTGATGGGCGGGATGTAAGTTGCCAACTGCCTCACTGGAGGAGTGCATTGTGTTCCCTAAAACAAGTAAACAACAGAGCTACAGAGCCAAGGGCACTTCCAGTCTAGGGAATATACCTTGGGAAAACTGAAAATCCATAAGACAGAGCCACCCCCAAATTGAGGGCTGCACTGCTTACAAGAACCTCAACCTGGGTACACCTGAAATATCCCAGGAAATATAAAAATGGTTCAAAACATTGTGGAACTTACGTACGATGGAATATCCCTCAGCCACGAAATCAATGTCATAAGACCAGTAGCAGCAAAATGAGTGGATTCAGGTACGATGATTCTAAGTGAAAGAAGTCACACAGAAAAAGAAACTTATCATAAGATATCACTTAGGAAGATCCTGTAAACATGGCAACACATGAACTGAGTTAGGAAAGAGAACAGAGTCTCACATTTAGAAAACACTCTTATGCCTGCTTAAGGGGGAAGGAGAGGTGGGGTGATGCATCAAACCAGAGTTTGATATAAGCACAGGTACTGTTCCAAAAACCAACTATGGAATAGACAAGACCTACACCTTCCTCAGTGAAAGGGACTCAAAACCCCATATTTCCCGCAGAGGAATAGATCTGACTAGTAAGAATCTTAAAACCTATGTATTGATATGTCTCCGTAAGGGAATCAAGTGTGTCTAGACTGGCATAAACATGGCAGCGAGAATCAGCTCAAACCCACTCTAAAAAGGAATTTCAAAAACAGAACAAAGAAACAGGGAAATTCTTTACAATTCCTTCAGGGTCTCTGATGCAACCTGGAATGACCCTATCTACGATGACAGCTGGATGTGGCATGAGGCTGGACACTTGGGACTGAGAGGATTGGTGAGATTGGGTGAGCAAATGCAGACCCTTTAAAGCAATAATGCATGGCAACCATTCGATGGGTCCCACCTCTCCAGGTTGAAGGGAATACTACTACAGCTATAACATGTACGGGAAACCTAGAGAATGGACACACTGTGAATACGAAAGGTTTCTAAAACTCAACGAAGAGTCCCTCTCCTGGTGCTCCGGTTTGACTTTCCAACAGCATTACTATCAATCTCCCAACTTGGAGAGACAGCCCCTTTAAGCTCCTGGTTCACACAGGTTGCCCATTTGGCAGAGGAGGAAAGGGAAGAGGGAGAACCAATGAGAGAGTAGCTGTTAGGCATTTGGATGGGCACATGTCACTCTAATTTCCCGGCAGGAAGAAGAATTCACCAAAGTCTCAGCCACCCACCGGGAACCAGTATAGGTCCTGAACCAAATGTTTGGACTTGCGTTCAGCTCACAAAAAACGAGTTGAAAAATGGAGCTCAGGGGCACAGCAATTCACAAACTGGCAGAGTAATCAAGGCCAACTATCGTCCAAAAATCTGTTGAGGGAAGGCAACGAGGCGGACTTGAATGCGAGGCAGAATAGCAGGAAACAGATTTCAAGAGGTACGTTAGAATCGCCTGTAAAGCACAGGAAGAGGGGCACAACTTCGACAATGATGCACTTGGCCAAAAAGGGCGTATGCGTTTTCTCCTGAATATATTCAGGAGAAAACGCATACGCCCTTTTTGGCCAAGCAAGCAAGCGGGCAATGCAAATCTGCACTACAAAGAAGTATCACTTCCCAACGGTCAAAAGGGACATCCACAAAATGTGTAAAAACCAGAAAGGCAAGACAGGCCCTGGAGAACAGGGAGCCTTGTTATGCTGATGGGCGGGATGTAAGTTGCCAACTGCCTCACTGGAGGAGTGCATTGTGTTCCCTAAAACAAGTAAACAACAGAGCTACAGAGCCAAGGGCACTTCCAGTCTAGGGAATATACCTTGGGAAAACTGAAAATCCATAAGACAGAGCCACCCCCAAATTGAGGGCTGCACTGCTTACAAGAACCTCAACCTGGGTACACCTGAAATATCCCAGGAAATATAAAAATGGTTCCAAACATTGTGGAACTTACGTACGATGGAGTATCCCTCAGCCACGAAATCAATGTCATAAGACCAGTAGCAGCAAAATGAGTGGATTCAGGTACGATGATTCTAAGTGAAAGAAGTCACACAGGAAAAGAAACTTATCATAAGATATCACTTAGGAAGATCCTGTAAACATGGCTACACATGAACTGAGTTAGGAAAGAGAACAGAGTCTCACATTTAGAAAACACTCTTATGCCTGCTTAAGGGGGAAGGAGAGGTGGGGTGATGCATCAAACCAGAGTTTGATATAAGCACAGGTACTGTTCCAAAAACCAACTATGGAATAGACAAGACCTACACCTTCCTCAGTGAAAGGGACTCAAAACCCCATATTTCCCGCAGAGGAATAGATCTGACTAGTAAGAATCTTAAAACCTATGTATTGATATGTCTCCGTAAGGGAATCAAGTGTGTCTAGACTGGCATAAACATGGCAGCGAGAATCAGCTCAAACCCACTCTAAAAAGGAATTTCAAAAACAGAACAAAGAAACAGGGAAATTCTTTACAATTCCTTCAGGGTCTCTGATGCAACCTGGAATGACCCTATCTACGATGACAGCTGGATGTGGCATGAGGCTGGACACTTGGGACTGAGAGGATTGGTGAGATTGGGTGAGCAAATGCAGACCCTTTAAAGCAATAATGCATGGCAACCATTCCATGGGTCCCACCTCTCCAGGTTGAAGGGAATATTACTACAGCTATAACATGTACGGGAAACCTAGAGAATGGACACACTGTGAATACGAAAGGTTTCTAAAACTCAACGAAGAGTCCCTCTCCTGGTGCTCCGGTTTGACTTTCCAACAGCTTTACTATCAATCTCCCAACTTGGAGAGACAGCCCCTTTAAGCTCCTGGTTCACACAGGTTGCCCATTTGGCAGAGGAGGAAAGGGAAGAGGGAGAACCAATGAGAGAGTAGCTGTTAGGCATTTGGATGGGCACATGTCACTCTAATTTCCCGGCAGGAAGAAGAATTCACCAAAGTCTCAGCCACCCACCGGGAACCAGTATAGGTCCTGAACCAAATGTTTGGACTTGCGTTCAGCTCACAAAAAACGAGTTGAAAAATGGAGCTCAGGGGCACAGCAATTCACAAACTGGCAGAGTAATCAAGGCCAACTATCGTCCAAAAATCTGTTGAGGGAAGGCAACGAGGCGGACTTGAAAGCGAGGCAGAATAGCACGAAACAGATTTCAAGAGGTACGTTGGAATCGCCTGTAAAGCACAGGAAGAGGGGCACAACTTCGACAATGATGCACTTGGCCAAAAAGGGCGTATGTGTTTTCTCCTGAATATATTCAGGAGAAAACGCATACGCCCTTTTTGGCCAAGCAAGCAAGCGGGCAATGCAAATCTGCACTACAAAGAAGTATCACTTCCCAACGGTCAAAAGGGACATCCACAAAATGTGTAAAAACCAGAAAGGCAAGACAGGCCCTGGAGAACGGGGAGCCTTGTTATGCTGATGGGTGGGATGTAAGTTGCCAACTGCCTCACTGGAGGAGTGCATTGTGTTCCCTAAAACAAGTAAACAACAGAGCTACAGAGCCAAGGGCACTTCCAGTCTAGGGAATATACCTTGGGAAAACTGAAAATCCATAAGACAGAGCCACCCCCAAATTGAGGGCTGCACTGCTTACAAGAACCTCAACCTGGGTACACCTGAAATATCCCAGGAAATATAAAAATGGTTCAAAACATGGTGGAACTTACGTACGATGGAATATCCCTCAGCCATGAAATCAATGTCATAAGACCAGTAGCAGCAAAATGAGTGGATTCAGGTACGATGATTCTAAGTGAAAGAAGTCACACAGAAAAAGAAACTTATCATAAGATATCACTTAGGAAGATCCTGTAAACATGGCAACACATGAACTGAGTTAGGAAAGAGAACAGAGTCTCACATTTAGAAAACACTCTTATGCCTGCTTAAGGGGGAAGGAGAGGTGGGGTGATGCATCAAACCAGAGTTTGATATAAGCACAGGTACTGTTCCAAAAACCAACTATGGAATAGACAAGACCTACACCTTCCTCAGTGAAAGGGACTCAAAACCCCATATTTCCCGCAGAGGAATAGATCTGACTAGTAAGAATCTTAAAACCTATGTATTGATATGTCTCCGTAAGGGAATCAAGTGTGTCTAGACTGGCATAAACATGGCAGCGAGAATCAGCTCAAACCCACTCTAAAAAGGAATTTCAAAAACAGAACAAAGAAACAGGGAAATTCTTTACAATTCCTTCAGGGTCTCTGATGCAACCTGGAATGACCCTATCTACGATGACAGCTGGATGTGGCATGAGGCTGGACACTTGGGACTGAGAGGATTGGTGAGATTGGGTGAGCAAATGCAGACCCTTTAAAGCAATAATGCATGGCAACCATTCCATGGGTCCCACCTCTCCAGGTTGAAGGGAATATTACTACAGCTATAACATGTACGGGAAACCTAGAGAATGGACACACTGTGAATACGAAAGGTTTCTAAAACTCAACGAAGAGTCCCTCTCCTGGTGCTCCGGTTTGACTTTCCAACAGCTTTACTATCAATCTCCCAACTTGGAGAGACAGCCCCTTTAAGCTCCTGGTTCACACAGGTTGCCCATTTGGCAGAGGAGGAAAGGGAAGAGGGAGAACCAATGAGAGAGTAGCTGTTAGGCATTTGGATGGGCACATGTCACTCTAATTTCCCGGCAGGAAGAAGAATTCACCAAAGTCTCAGCCACCCACCGGGAACCAGTATAGGTCCTGAACCAAATGTTTGGACTTGCGTTCAGCTCACAAAAAACGAGTTGAAAAATGGAGCTCAGGGGCACAGCAATTCACAAACTGGCAGAGTAATCAAGGCCAACTATCGTCCAAAAATCTGTTGAGGGAAGGCAACGAGGCGGACTTGAAAGCGAGGCAGAATAGCACGAAACAGATTTCAAGAGGTACGTTGGAATCGCCTGTAAAGCACAGGAAGAGGGGCACAACTTCGACAATGATGCACTTGGCCAAAAAGGGCGTATGCGTTTTCTCCTGAATATATTCAGGAGAAAACGCATACGCCCTTTTTGGCCAAGCAAGCAAGCGGGCAATGCAAATCTGCACTACAAAGAAGTATCACTTCCCAACGGTCAAAAGGGACATCCACAAAATGTGTAAAAACCAGAAAGGCAAGACAGGCCCTGGAGAACAGGGAGCCTTGTTATGCTGATGGGCGGGATGTAAGTTGCCAACTGCCTCACTGGAGGAGTGCATTGTGTTCCCTAAAACAAGTAAACAACAGAGCTACAGAGCCAAGGGCACTTCCAGTCTAGGGAATATACCTTGGGAAAACTGAAAATCCATAAGACAGAGCCACCCCCAAATTGAGGGCTGCACTGCTTACAAGAACCTCAACCTGGGTACACCTGAAATATCCCAGGAAATATAAAAATGGTTCCAAACATTGTGGAACTTACGTACGATGGAATATCCCTCAGCCATGAAATCAATGTCATAAGACCAGTAGCAGCAAAATGAGTGGATTCAGGTACGATGATTCTAAGTGAAAGAAGTCACACAGAAAAAGAAACTTATCATAAGATATCACTTAGGAAGATCCTGTAAACATGGCAACACATGAACTGAGTTAGGAAAGAGAACAGAGTCTCACATTTAGAAAACACTCTTATGCCTGCTTAAGGGGGAAGGAGAGGTGGGGTGATGCATCAAACCAGAGTTTGATATAAGCACAGGTACTGTTCCAAAAACCAACTATGGAATAGACAAGACCTACACCTTCCTCAGTGAAAGGGACTCAAAACCCCATATTTCCCACAGAGGAATAGATCTGACTAGTAAGAATCTTAAAACCTATGTATTGATATGTCTCCGTAAGGGAATCAAGTGTGTCTAGACTGGCATAAACATGGCAGCGAGAATCAGCTCAAACCCACTCTAAAAAGGAATTTCAAAAACAGAACAAAGAAACAGGGAAATTCTTTACAATTCCTTCAGGGTCTCTGATGCAACCTGGAATGACCCTATCTACGATGACAGCTGGATGTGGCATGAGGCTGGACACTTGGGACTGAGAGGATTGGTGAGATTGGGTGAGCAAATGCAGACCCTTTAAAGCAATAATGCATGGCAACCATTCCATGGGTCCCACCTCTCCAGGTTGAAGGGAATATTACTACAGCTATAACATGTACGGGAAACCTAGAGAATGGACACACTGTGAATACGAAAGGTTTCTAAAACTCAACGAAGAGTCCCTCTCCTGGTGCTCCGATTTGACTTTCCAACAGCATTACTATCAATCTCCCAACTTGGAGAGACAGCCCCTTTAAGCTCCTGGTTCACACAGGTTGCACATTTGGCAGAGGAGGAAAGGGAAGAGGGAGAACCAATGAGAGAGTAGCTGTTAGGCATTTGGATGGGCACATGTCACTCTAATTTCCCGGCAGGAAGAAGAATTCACCAAAGTCTCAGCCACCCACCGGGAACCAGTATAGGTCCTGAACCAAATGTTTGGACTTGCGTTCAGCTCACAAAAAACGAGTTGAAAAATGGAGCTCAGGGGCACAGCAATTCACAAACTGGCAGAGTAATCAAGGCCAACTATCGTCCAAAAATCTGTTGAGGGAAGGCAACGAGGCGGACTTGAATGCGAGGCAGAATAGCAGGAAACAGATTTCAAGAGGTACGTTAGAATCGCCTGTAAAGCACAGGAAGAGGGGCACAACTTCGACAATGATGCACTTGGCCAAAAAGGGCGTATGCGTTTTCTCCTGAATATATTCAGGAGAAAACGCATACGCCCTTTTTGGCCAAGCAAGCAAGCGGGCAATGCAAATCTGCACTACAAAGAAGTATCACTTCCCAACGGTCAAAAGGGACATCCACAAAATGTGTAAAAACCAGAAAGGCAAGACAGGCCCTGGAGAACGGGGAGCCTTGTTATGCTGATGGGCGGGATGTAAGTTGCCAACTGCCTCACTGGAGGAGTGCATTGTGTTCCCTAAAACAAGTAAACAACAGAGCTACAGAGCCAAGGGCACTTCCAGTCTAGGGAATATACCTTGGGAAAACTGAAAATCCATAAGACAGAGCCACCCCCAAATTGAGGGCTGCACTGCTTACAAGAACCTCAACCTGGGTACACCTGAAATATCCCAGGAAATATAAAAATGGTTCCAAACATGGTGGAACTTACGTACGATGGAATATCCCTCAGCCACGAAATCAATGTCATAAGACCAGTAGCAGCAAAATGAGTGGATTCAGGTACGATGATTCTAAGTGAAAGAAGTCACACAGGAAAAGAAACTTATCATAAGATATCACTTAGGAAGATCCTGTAAACATGGCTACACATGAACTGAGTTAGGAAAGAGAACAGAGTCTCACATTTAGAAAACACTCTTATGCCTGCTTAAGGGGGAAGGAGAGGTGGGGTGATGCATCAAACCAGAGTTTGATATAAGCACAGGTACTGTTCCAAAAACCAACTATGGAATAGACAAGACCTACACCTTCCTCAGTGAAAGGGACTCAAAACCCCATATTTCCCGCAGAGGAATAGATCTGACTAGTAAGAATCTTAAAACCTATGTATTGATATGTCTCCGTAAGGGAATCAAGTGTGTCTAGACTGGCATAAACATGGCAGCGAGAATCAGCTCAAACCCACTCTAAAAAGGAATTTCAAAAACAGAACAAAGAAACAGGGAAATTCTTTACAATTCCTTCAGGGTCTCTGATGCAACCTGGAATGACCCTATCTACGATGACAGCTGGATGTGGCATGAGGCTGGACCCTTGGGACTGAGAGGATTGGTGAGATTGGGTGAGCAAATGCAGACCCTTTAAAGCAATAATGCATGGCAACCATTCCATGGGTCCCACCTCTCCAGGTTGAAGGGAATATTACTACAGCTATAACATGTACGGGAAACCTAGAGAATGGACACACTGTGAATACGAAAGGTTTCTAAAACTCAACGAAGAGTCCCTCTCCTGGTGCTCCGGTTTGACTTTCCAACAGCTTTACTATCAATCTCCCAACTTGGAGAGACAGCCCCTTTAAGCTCCTGGTTCACACAGGTTGCCCATTTGGCAGAGGAGGAAAGGGAAGAGGGAGAACCAATGAGAGAGTAGCTGTTAGGCATTTGGATGGGCACATGTCACTCTAATTTCCCGGCAGGAAGAAGAATTCACCAAAGTCTCAGCCACCCACCGGGAACCAGTAGAGGTCCTGAACCAAAAGTTTGGACTTGCGTTCAGCTCACAAAAAACGAGTTGAAAAATGGAGCTCAGGGGCACAGCAATTCACAAACTGGCAGAGTAATCAAGGCCAACTATCGTCCAAAAATCTGTTGAGGGAAGGCAACGAGGCGGACTTGAAAGCGAGGCAGAATAGCACGAAACAGATTTCAAGAGGTACGTTGGAATCGCCTGTAAAGCACAGGAAGAGGGGCACAACTTCGACAATGATGCACTTGGCCAAAAAGGGCGTATGCGTTTTCTCCTGAATATATTCAGGAGAAAACGCATACGCCCTTTTTGGCCAAGCAAGCAAGCGGGCAATGCAAATCTGCACTACAAAGAAGTATCACTTCCCAACGGTTAAAAGGGACATCCACAAAATGTGTAAAAACCAGAAAGGCAAGACAGGCCCTGGAGAACGGGGAGCCTTGTTATGCTGATGGGCGGGATGTAAGTTGCCAACTGCCTCACTGGAGGAGTGCATTGTGTTCCCTAAAACAAGTAAACAACAGAGCTACAGAGCCAAGGGCACTTCCAGTCTAGGGAATATACCTTGGGAAAACTGAAAATCCATAAGACAGAGCCACCCCCAAATTGAGGGCTGCACTGCTTACAAGAACCTCAACCTGGGTACACCTGAAATATCCCAGGAAATATAAAAATGGTTCCAAACATTGTGGAACTTACGTACGATGGAATATCCCTCAGCCATGAAATCAATGTCATAAGACCAGTAGCAGCAAAATGAGTGGATTCAGGTACGATGATTCTAAGTGAAAGAAGTCACACAGAAAAAGAAACTTATCATAAGATATCACTTAGGAAGATCCTGTAAACATGGCAACACATGAACTGAGTTAGGAAAGAGAACAGAGTCTCACATTTAGAAAACACTCTTATGCCTGCTTAAGGGGGAAGGAGAGGTGGGGTGATGCATCAAACCAGAGTTTGATATAAGCACAGGTACTGTTCCAAAAACCAACTATGGAATAGACAAGACCTACACCTTCCTCAGTGAAAGGGACTCAAAACCCCATATTTCCCGCAGAGGAATAGATCTGACTAGTAAGAATCTTAAAACCTATGTATTGATATGTCTCCGTAAGGGAATCAAGTGTGTCTAGACTGGCATAAACATGGCAGCGAGAATCAGCTCAAACCCACTCTAAAAAGGAATTTCAAAAACAGAACAAAGAAACAGGGAAATTCTTTACAATTCCTTCAGGGTCTCTGATGCAACCTGGAATGACCCTATCTACGATGACAGCTGGATGTGGCATGAGGCTGGACACTTGGGACTGAGAGGATTGGTGAGATTGGGTGAGCAAATGCAGACCCTTTAAAGCAATAATGCATGGCAACCATTCCATGGGTCCCACCTCTCCAGGTTGAAGGGAATATTACTACAGCTATAACATGTACGGGAAACCTAGAGAATGGACACACTGTGAATACGAAAGGTTTCTAAAACTCAACGAAGAGTCCCTCTCCTGGTGCTCCGGTTTGACTTTCCAACAGCTTTACTATCAATCTCCCAACTTGGAGAGACAGCCCCTTTAAGCTCCTGGTTCACACAGGTTGCCCATTTGGCAGAGGAGGAAAGGGAAGAGGGAGAACCAATGAGAGAGTAGCTGTTAGGCATTTGGATGGGCACATGTCACTCTAATTTCCCGGCAGGAAGAAGAATTCACCAAAGTCTCAGCCACCCACCGGGAACCAGTAGAGGTCCTGAACCAAAAGTTTGGACTTGCGTTCAGCTCACAAAAAACGAGTTGAAAAATGGAGCTCAGGGGCACAGCAATTCACAAACTGGCAGAGTAATCAAGGCCAACTATCGTCCAAAAATCTGTTGAGGGAAGGCAACGAGGCGGACTTGAAAGCGAGGCAGAATAGCACGAAACAGATTTCAAGAGGTACGTTGGAATCGCCTGTAAAGCACAGGAAGAGGGGCACAACTTCGACAATGATGCACTTGGCCAAAAAGGGCGTATGCGTTTTCTCCTGAATATATTCAGGAGAAAACGCATACGCCCTTTTTGGCCAAGCAAGCAAGCGGGCAATGCAAATCTGCACTACAAAGAAGTATCACTTCCCACCGGTCAAAAGGGACATCCACAAAATGTGTAAAAACCAGAAAGGCAAGACAGGCCCTGGAGAACAGGGAGCCTTGTTATGCTGATGGGCGGGATGTAAGTTGCCAACTGCCTCACTGGAGGAGTGCATTGTGTTCCCTAAAACAAGTAAACAACAGAGCTACAGAGCCAAGGGCACTTCCAGTCTAGGGAATATACCTTGGGAAAACTGAAAATCCATAAGACAGAGCCACCCCCAAATTGAGGGCTGCACTGCTTACAAGAACCTCAACCTGGGTACACCTGAAATATCCCAGGAAATATAAAAATGGTTCAAAACATTGTGGAACTTACGTACGATGGAATATCCCTCAGCCATGAAATCAATGTCATAAGACCAGTAGCAGCAAAATGAGTGGATTCAGGTACGATGATTCTAAGTGAAAGAAGTCACACAGAAAAAGAAACTTATCATAAGATATCACTTAGGAAGATCCTGTAAACATGGCAACACATGAACTGAGTTAGGAAAGAGAACAGAGTCTCACATTTAGAAAACACTCTTATGCCTGCTTAAGGGGGAAGGAGAGGTGGGGTGATGCATCAAACCAGAGTTTGATATAAGCACAGGTACTGTTCCAAAAACCAACTATGGAATAGACAAGACCTACACCTTCCTCAGTGAAAGGGACTCAAAACCCCATATTTCCCGCAGAGGAATAGATCTGACTAGTAAGAATCTTAAAACCTATGTATTGATATGTCTCCGTAAGGGAATCAAGTGTGTCTAGACTGGCATAAACATGGCAGCGAGAATCAGCTCAAACCCACTCTAAAAAGGAATTTCAAAAACAGAACAAAGAAACAGGGAAATTCTTTACAATTCCTTCAGGGTCTCTGATGCAACCTGGAATGACCCTATCTACGATGACAGCTGGATGTGGCATGAGGCTGGACACTTGGGACTGAGAGGATTGGTGAGATTGGGTGAGCAAATGCAGACCCTTTAAAGCAATAATGCATGGCAACCATTCCATGGGTCCCACCTCTCCAGGTTGAAGGGAATATTACTACAGCTATAACATGTACGGGAAACCTAGAGAATGGACACACTGTGAATACGAAAGGTTTCTAAAACTCAACGAAGAGTCCCTCTCCTGGTGCTCCGGTTTGACTTTCCAACAGCTTTACTATCAATCTCCCAACTTGGAGAGACAGCCCCTTTAAGCTCCTGGTTCACACAGGTTGCCCATTTGGCAGAGGAGGAAAGGGAAGAGGGAGAACCAATGAGAGAGTAGCTGTTAGGCATTTGGATGGGCACATGTCACTCTAATTTCCCGGCAGGAAGAAGAATTCACCAAAGTCTCAGCCACCCACCGGGAACCAGTATAGGTCCTGAACCAAATGTTTGGACTTGCGTTCAGCTCACAAAAAACGAGTTGAAAAATGGAGCTCAGGGGCACAGCAATTCACAAACTGGCAGAGTAATCAAGGCCAACTATCGTCCAAAAATCTGTTGAGGGAAGGCAACGAGGCGGACTTGAAAGCGAGGCAGAATAGCACGAAACAGATTTCAAGAGGTACGTTGGAATCGCCTGTAAAGCACAGGAAGAGGGGCACAACTTCGACAATGATGCACTTGGCCAAAAAGGGCGTATGCGTTTTCTCCTGAATATATTCAGGAGAAAACGCATACGCCCTTTTTGGCCAAGCAAGCAAGCGGGCAATGCAAATCTGCACTACAAAGAAGTATCACTTCCCAACGGTCAAAAGGGACATCCACAAAATGTGTAAAAACCAGAAAGGCAAGACAGGCCCTGGAGAACAGGGAGCCTTGTTATGCTGATGGGCGGGATGTAAGTTGCCAACTGCCTCACTGGAGGAGTGCATTGTGTTCCCTAAAACAAGTAAACAACAGAGCTACAGAGCCAAGGGCACTTCCAGTCTAGGGAATATACCTTGGGAAAACTGAAAATCCATAAGACAGAGCCACCCCCAAATTGAGGGCTGCACTGCTTACAAGAACCTCAACCTGGGTACACCTGAAATATCCCAGGAAATATAAAAATGGTTCCAAACATTGTGGAACTTACGTACGATGGAATATCCCTCAGCCACGAAATCAATGTCATAAGACCAGTAGCAGCAAAATGAGTGGATTCAGGTACGATGATTCTAAGTGAAAGAAGTCACACAGGAAAAGAATCTTATCATAAGATATCACTTAGGAAGATCCTGTAAACATGGCTACACATGAACTGAGTTAGGAAAGAGAACAGAGTCTCACATTTAGAAAACACTCTTATGCCTGCTTAAGGGGGAAGGAGAGGTGGGGTGATGCATCAAACCAGAGTTTGATATAAGCACAGGTACTGTTCCAAAAACCAACTATGGAATAGACAAGACCTACACCTTCCTCAGTGAAAGGGACTCAAAACCCCATATTTCCCGCAGAGGAATAGATCTGACTAGTAAGAATCTTAAAACCTATGTATTGATATGTCTCCGTAAGGGAATCAAGTGTGTCTAGACTGGCATAAACATGGCAGCGAGAATCAGCTCAAACCCACTCTAAAAAGGAATTTCAAAAACAGAACAAAGAAACAGGGAAATTCTTTACAATTCCTTCAGGGTCTCTGATGCAACCTGGAATGACCCTATCTACGATGACAGCTGGATGTGGCATGAGGCTGGACCCTTGGGACTGAGAGGATTGGTGAGATTGGGTGAGCAAATGCAGACCCTTTAAAGCAATAATGCATGGCAACCATTCCATGGGTCCCACCTCTCCAGGTTGAAGGGAATATTACTACAGCTATAACATGTACGGGAAACCTAGAGAATGGACACACTGTGAATACGAAAGGTTTCTAAAACTCAACGAAGAGTCCCTCTCCTGGTGCTCCGGTTTGACTTTCCAACAGCTTTACTATCAATCTCCCAACTTGGAGAGACAGCCCCTTTAAGCTCCTGGTTCACACAGGTTGCCCATTTGGCAGAGGAGGAAAGGGAAGAGGGAGAACCAATGAGAGAGTAGCTGTTAGGCATTTGGATGGGCACATGTCACTCTAATTTCCCGGCAGGAAGAAGAATTCACCAAAGTCTCAGCCACCCACCGGGAACCAGTAGAGGTCCTGAACCAAAAGTTTGGACTTGCGTTCAGCTCACAAAAAACGAGTTGAAAAATGGAGCTCAGGGGCACAGCAATTCACAAACTGGCAGAGTAATCAAGGCCAACTATCGTCCAAAAATCTGTTGAGGGAAGGCAACGAGGCGGACTTGAATGCGAGGCAGAATAGCAGGAAACAGATTTCAAGAGGTACGTTAGAATCGCCTGTAAAGCACAGGAAGAGGGGCACAACTTCGACAATGATGCACTTGGCCAAAAAGGGCGTATGCGTTTTCTCCTGAATATATTCAGGAGAAAACGCATACGCCCTTTTTGGCCAAGCAAGCAAGCGGGCAATGCAAATCTGCACTACAAAGAAGTATCACTTCCCACCGGTCAAAAGGGACATCCACAAAATGTGTAAAAACCAGAAAGGCAAGACAGGCCCTGGAGAACAGGGAGCCTTGTTATGCTGATGGGCGGGATGTAAGTTGCCAACTGCCTCACTGGAGGAGTGCATTGTGTTCCCTAAAACAAGTAAACAACAGAGCTACAGAGCCAAGGGCACTTCCAGTCTAGGGAATATACCTTGGGAAAACTGAAAATCCATAAGACAGAGCCACCCCCAAATTGAGGGCTGCACTGCTTACAAGAACCTCAACCTGGGTACACCTGAAATATCCCAGGAAATATAAAAATGGTTCCAAACATTGTGGAACTTACGTACGATGGAATATCCCTCAGCCATGAAATCAATGTCATAAGACCAGTAGCAGCAAAATGAGTGGATTCAGGTACGATGATTCTAAGTGAAAGAAGTCACACAGAAAAAGAAACTTATCATAAGATATCACTTAGGAAGATCCTGTAAACATGGCAACACATGAACTGAGTTAGGAAAGAGAACAGAGTCTCACATTTAGAAAACACTCTTATGCCTGCTTAAGGGGGAAGGAGAGGTGGGGTGATGCATCAAACCAGAGTTTGATATAAGCACAGGTACTGTTCCAAAAACCAACTATGGAATAGACAAGACCTACACCTTCCTCAGTGAAAGGGACTCAAAACCCCATATTTCCCGCAGAGGAATAGATCTGACTAGTAAGAATCTTAAAACCTATGTATTGATATGTCTCCGTAAGGGAATCAAGTGTGTCTAGACTGGCATAAACATGGCAGCGAGAATCAGCTCAAACCCACTCTAAAAAGGAATTTCAAAAACAGAACAAAGAAACAGGGAAATTCTTTACAATTCCTTCAGGGTCTCTGATGCAACCTGGAATGACCCTATCTACGATGACAGCTGGATGTGGCATGAGGCTGGACACTTGGGACTGAGAGGATTGGTGAGATTGGGTGAGCAAATGCAGACCCTTTAAAGCAATAATGCATGGCAACCATTCCATGGGTCCCACCTCTCCAGGTTGAAGGGAATATTACTACAGCTATAACATGTACGGGAAACCTAGAGAATGGACACACTGTGAATACGAAAGGTTTCTAAAACTCAACGAAGAGTCCCTCTCCTGGTGCTCCGGTTTGACTTTCCAACAGCTTTACTATCAATCTCCCAACTTGGAGAGACAGCCCCTTTAAGCTCCTGGTTCACACAGGTTGCCCATTTGGCAGAGGAGGAAAGGGAAGAGGGAGAACCAATGAGAGAGTAGCTGTTAGGCATTTGGATGGGCACATGTCACTCTAATTTCCCGGCAGGAAGAAGAATTCACCAAAGTCTCAGCCACCCACCGGGAACCAGTAGAGGTCCTGAACCAAAAGTTTGGACTTGCGTTCAGCTCACAAAAAACGAGTTGAAAAATGGAGCTCAGGGGCACAGCAATTCACAAACTGGCAGAGTAATCAAGGCCAACTATCGTCCAAAAATCTGTTGAGGGAAGGCAACGAGGCGGACTTGAATGCGAGGCAGAATAGCAGGAAACAGATTTCAAGAGGTACGTTAGAATCGCCTGTAAAGCACAGGAAGAGGGGCACAACTTCGACAATGATGCACTTGGCCAAAAAGGGCGTATGTGTTTTCTCCTGAATATATTCAGGAGAAAACGCATACGCCCTTTTTGGCCAAGCAAGCAAGCGGGCAATGCAAATCTGCACTACAAAGAAGTATCACTTCCCACCGGTCAAAAGGGACATCCACAAAATGTGTAAAAACCAGAAAGGCAAGACAGGCCCTGGAGAACAGGGAGCCTTGTTATGCTGATGGGCGGGATGTAAGTGGCCAACTGCCTCACTGGAGGAGTGCATTGTGTTCCCTAAAACAAGTAAACAACAGAGCTACAGAGCCAAGGGCACTTCCAGTCTAGGGAATATACCTTGGGAAAACTGAAAATCCATAAGACAGAGCCACCCCCAAATTGAGGGCTGCACTGCTTACAAGAACCTCAACCTGGGTACACCTGAAATATCCCAGGAAATATAAAAATGGTTCCAAACATTGTGGAACTTACGTACGATGGAATATCCCTCAGCCACGAAATCAATGTCATAAGACCAGTAGCAGCAAAATGAGTGGATTCAGGTACGATGATTCTAAGTGAAAGAAGTCACACAGAAAAAGAAACTTATCATAAGATATCACTTAGGAAGATCCTGTAAACATGGCAACACATGAACTGAGTTAGGAAAGAGAACAGAGTCTCACATTTAGAAAACACTCTTATGCCTGCTTAAGGGGGAAGGAGAGGTGGGGTGATGCATCAAACCAGAGTTTGATATAAGCACAGGTACTGTTCCAAAAACCAACTATGGAATAGACAAGACCTACACCTTCCTCAGTGAAAGGGACTCAAAACCCCATATTTCCCGCAGAGGAATAGATCTGACTAGTAAGAATCTTAAAACCTATGTATTGATATGTCTCCGTAAGGGAATCAAGTGTGTCTAGACTGGCATAAACATGGCAGCGAGAATCAGCTCAAACCCACTCTAAAAAGGAATTTCAAAAACAGAACAAAGAAACAGGGAAATTCTTTACAATTCCTTCAGGGTCTCTGATGCAACCTGGAATGACCCTATCTACGATGACAGCTGGATGTGGCATGAGGCTGGACCCTTGGGACTGAGAGGATTGGTGAGATTGGGTGAGCAAATGCAGACCCTTTAAAGCAATAATGCATGGCAACCATTCCATGGGTCCCACCTCTCCAGGTTGAAGGGAATATTACTACAGCTATAACATGTACGGGAAACCTAGAGAATGGACACACTGTGAATACGAAAGGTTTCTAAAACTCAACGAAGAGTCCCTCTCCTGGTGCTCCGGTTTGACTTTCCAACAGCTTTACTATCAATCTCCCAACTTGGAGAGACAGCCCCTTTAAGCTCCTGGTTCACACAGGTTGCCCATTTGGCAGAGGAGGAAAGGGAAGAGGGAGAACCAATGAGAGAGTAGCTGTTAGGCATTTGGATGGGCACATGTCACTCTAATTTCCCGGCAGGAAGAAGAATTCACCAAAGTCTCAGCCACCCACCGGGAACCAGTAGAGGTCCTGAACCAAAAGTTTGGACTTGCGTTCAGCTCACAAAAAACGAGTTGAAAAATGGAGCTCAGGGGCACAGCAATTCACAAACTGGCAGAGTAATCAAGGCCAACTATCGTCCAAAAATCTGTTGAGGGAAGGCAACGAGGCGGACTTGAATGCGAGGCAGAATAGCAGGAAACAGATTTCAAGAGGTACGTTAGAATCGCCTGTAAAGCACAGGAAGAGGGGCACAACTTCGACAATGATGCACTTGGCCAAAAAGGGCGTATGCGTTTTCTCCTGAATATATTCAGGAGAAAACGCATACGCCCTTTTTGGCCAAGCAAGCAAGCGGGCAATGCAAATCTGCACTACAAAGAAGTATCACTTCCCACCGGTCAAAAGGGACATCCACAAAATGTGTAAAAACCAGAAAGGCAAGACAGGCCCTGGAGAACAGGGAGCCTTGTTATGCTGATGGGCGGGATGTAAGTTGCCAACTGCCTCACTGGAGGAGTGCATTGTGTTCCCTAAAACAAGTAAACAACAGAGCTCCAGAGCCAAGGGCACTTCCAGTCTAGGGAATATACCTTGGGAAAACTGAAAATCCATAAGACAGAGCCACCCCCAAATTGAGGGCTGCACTGCTTACAAGAACCTCAACCTGGGTACACCTGAAATATCCCAGGAAATATAAAAATGGTTCCAAACATTGTGGAACTTACGTACGATGGAATATCCCTCAGCCATGAAATCAATGTCATAAGACCAGTAGCAGCAAAATGAGTGGATTCAGGTACGATGATTCTAAGTGAAAGAAGTCACACAGAAAAAGAAACTTATCATAAGATATCACTTAGGAAGATCCTGTAAACATGGCAACACATGAACTGAGTTAGGAAAGAGAACAGAGTCTCACATTTAGAAAACACTCTTATGCCTGCTTAAGGGGGAAGGAGAGGTGGGGTGATGCATCAAACCAGAGTTTGATATAAGCACAGGTACTGTTCCAAAAACCAACTATGGAATAGACAAGACCTACACCTTCCTCAGTGAAAGGGACTCAAAACCCCATATTTCCCGCAGAGGAATAGATCTGACTAGTAAGAATCTTAAAACCTATGTATTGATATGTCTCCGTAAGGGAATCAAGTGTGTCTAGACTGGCATAAACATGGCAGCGAGAATCAGCTCAAACCCACTCTAAAAAGGAATTTCAAAAACAGAACAAAGAAACAGGGAAATTCTTTACAATTCCTTCAGGGTCTCTGATGCAACCTGGAATGACCCTATCTACGATGACAGCTGGATGTGGCATGAGGCTGGACACTTGGGACTGAGAGGATTGGTGAGATTGGGTGAGCAAATGCAGACCCTTTAAAGCAATAATGCATGGCAACCATTCCATGGGTCCCACCTCTCCAGGTTGAAGGGAATATTACTACAGCTATAACATGTACGGGAAACCTAGAGAATGGACACACTGTGAATACGAAAGGTTTCTAAAACTCAACGAAGAGTCCCTCTCCTGGTGCTCCGGTTTGACTTTCCAACAGCTTTACTATCAATCTCCCAACTTGGAGAGACAGCCCCTTTAAGCTCCTGGTTCACACAGGTTGCCCATTTGGCAGAGGAGGAAAGGGAAGAGGGAGAACCAATGAGAGAGTAGCTGTTAGGCATTTGGATGGGCACATGTCACTCTAATTTCCCGGCAGGAAGAAGAATTCACCAAAGTCTCAGCCACCCACCGGGAACCAGTAGAGGTCCTGAACCAAAAGTTTGGACTTGCGTTCAGCTCACAAAAAACGAGTTGAAAAATGGAGCTCAGGGGCACAGCAATTCACAAACTGGCAGAGTAATCAAGGCCAACTATCGTCCAAAAATCTGTTGAGGGAAGGCAACGAGGCGGACTTGAATGCGAGGCAGAATAGCAGGAAACAGATTTCAAGAGGTACGTTAGAATCGCCTGTAAAGCACAGGAAGAGGGGCACAACTTCGACAATGATGCACTTGGCCAAAAAGGGCGTATGCGTTTTCTCCTGAATATATTCAGGAGAAAACGCATACGCCCTTTTTGGCCAAGCAAGCAAGCGGGCAATGCAAATCTGCACTACAAAGAAGTATCACTTCCCACCGGTCAAAAGGGACATCCACAAAATGTGTAAAAACCAGAAAGGCAAGACAGGCCCTGGAGAACAGGGAGCCTTGTTATGCTGATGGGCGGGATGTAAGTTGCCAACTGCCTCACTGGAGGAGTGCATTGTGTTCCCTAAAACAAGTAAACAACAGAGCTACAGAGCCAAGGGCACTTCCAGTCTAGGGAATATACCTTGGGAAAACTGAAAACCCATAAGACAGAGCCACCCCCAAATTGAGGGCTGCACTGCTTACAAGAACCTCAACCTGGGTACACCTGAAATATCCCAGGAAATATAAAAATGGTTCCAAACATTGTGGAACTTACGTACGATGGAATATCCCTCAGCCATGAAATCAATGTCATAAGACCAGTAGCAGCAAAATGAGTGGATTCAGGTACGATGATTCTAAGTGAAAGAAGTCACACAGAAAAAGAAACTTATCATAAGATATCACTTAGGAAGATCCTGTAAACATGGCAACACATGAACTGAGTTAGGAAAGAGAACAGAGTCTCACATTTAGAAAACACTCTTATGCCTGCTTAAGGGGGAAGGAGAGGTGGGGTGATGCATCAAACCAGAGTTTGATATAAGCACAGGTACTGTTCCAAAAACCAACTATGGAATAGACAAGACCTACACCTTCCTCAGTGAAAGGGACTCAAAACCCCATATTTCCCGCAGAGGAATAGATCTGACTAGTAAGAATCTTAAAACCTATGTATTGATATGTCTCCGTAAGGGAATCAAGTGTGTCTAGACTGGCATAAACATGGCAGCGAGAATCAGCTCAAACCCACTCTAAAAAGGAATTTCAAAAACAGAACAAAGAAACAGGGAAATTCTTTACAATTCCTTCAGGGTCTCTGATGCAACCTGGAATGACCCTATCTACGATGACAGCTGGATGTGGCATGAGGCTGGACACTTGGGACTGAGAGGATTGGTGAGATTGGGTGAGCAAATGCAGACCCTTTAAAGCAATAATGCATGGCAACCATTCCATGGGTCCCACCTCTCCAGGTTGAAGGGAATATTACTACAGCTATAACATGTACGGGAAACCTAGAGAATGGACACACTGTGAATACGAAAGGTTTCTAAAACTCAACGAAGAGTCCCTCTCCTGGTGCTCCGGTTTGACTTTCCAACAGCTTTACTATCAATCTCCCAACTTGGAGAGACAGCCCCTTTAAGCTCCTGGTTCACACAGGTTGCCCATTTGGCAGAGGAGGAAAGGGAAGAGGGAGAACCAATGAGAGAGTAGCTGTTAGGCATTTGGATGGGCACATGTCACTCTAATTTCCCGGCAGGAAGAAGAATTCACCAAAGTCTCAGCCACCCACCGGGAACCAGTATAGGTCCTGAACCAAATGTTTGGACTTGCGTTCAGCTCACAAAAAACGAGTTGAAAAATGGAGCTCAGGGGCACAGCAATTCACAAACTGGCAGAGTAATCAAGGCCAACTATCGTCCAAAAATCTGTTGAGGGAAGGCAACGAGGCGGACTTGAAAGCGAGGCAGAATAGCACGAAACAGATTTCAAGAGGTACGTTGGAATCGCCTGTAAAGCACAGGAAGAGGGGCACAACTTCGACAATGATGCACTTGGCCAAAAAGGGCGTATGCGTTTTCTCCTGAATATATTCAGGAGAAAACGCATACGCCCTTTTTGGCCAAGCAAGCAAGCGGGCAATGCAAATCTGCACTACAAAGAAGTATCACTTCCCAACGGTCAAAAGGGACATCCACAAAATGTGTAAAAACCAGAAAGGCAAGACAGGCCCTGGAGAACAGGGAGCCTTGTTATGCTGATGGGCGGGATGTAAGTTGCCAACTGCCTCACTGGAGGAGTGCATTGTGTTCCCTAAAACAAGTAAACAACAGAGCTACAGAGCCAAGGGCACTTCCAGTCTAGGGAATATACCTTGGGAAAACTGAAAATCCATAAGACAGAGCCACCCCCAAATTGAGGGCTGCACTGCTTACAAGAACCTCAACCTGGGTACACCTGAAATATCCCAGGAAATATAAAAATGGTTCCAAACATTGTGGAACTTACGTACGATGGAATATCCCTCAGCCACGAAATCAATGTCATAAGACCAGTAGCAGCAAAATGAGTGGATTCAGGTACGATGATTCTAAGTGAAAGAAGTCACACAGGAAAAGAATCTTATCATAAGATATCACTTAGGAAGATCCTGTAAACATGGCTACACATGAACTGAGTTAGGAAAGAGAACAGAGTCTCACATTTAGAAAACACTCTTATGCCTGCTTAAGGGGGAAGGAGAGGTGGGGTGATGCATCAAACCAGAGTTTGATATAAGCACAGGTACTGTTCCAAAAACCAACTATGGAATAGACAAGACCTACACCTTCCTCAGTGAAAGGGACTCAAAACCCCATATTTCCCGCAGAGGAATAGATCTGACTAGTAAGAATCTTAAAACCTATGTATTGATATGTCTCCGTAAGGGAATCAAGTGTGTCTAGACTGGCATAAACATGGCAGCGAGAATCAGCTCAAACCCACTCTAAAAAGGAATTTCAAAAACAGAACAAAGAAACAGGGAAATTCTTTACAATTCCTTCAGGGTCTCTGATGCAACCTGGAATGACCCTATCTACGATGACAGCTGGATGTGGCATGAGGCTGGACCCTTGGGACTGAGAGGATTGGTGAGATTGGGTGAGCAAATGCAGACCCTTTAAAGCAATAATGCATGGCAACCATTCCATGGGTCCCACCTCTCCAGGTTGAAGGGAATATTACTACAGCTATAACATGTACGGGAAACCTAGAGAATGGACACACTGTGAATACGAAAGGTTTCTAAAACTCAACGAAGAGTCCCTCTCCTGGTGCTCCGGTTTGACTTTCCAACAGCTTTACTATCAATCTCCCAACTTGGAGAGACAGCCCCTTTAAGCTCCTGGTTCACACAGGTTGCCCATTTGGCAGAGGAGGAAAGGGAAGAGGGAGAACCAATGAGAGAGTAGCTGTTAGGCATTTGGATGGGCACATGTCACTCTAATTTCCCGGCAGGAAGAAGAATTCACCAAAGTCTCAGCCACCCACCGGGAACCAGTAGAGGTCCTGAACCAAAAGTTTGGACTTGCGTTCAGCTCACAAAAAACGAGTTGAAAAATGGAGCTCAGGGGCACAGCAATTCACAAACTGGCAGAGTAATCAAGGCCAACTATCGTCCAAAAATCTGTTGAGGGAAGGCAACGAGGCGGACTTGAATGCGAGGCAGAATAGCAGGAAACAGATTTCAAGAGGTACGTTAGAATCGCCTGTAAAGCACAGGAAGAGGGGCACAACTTCGACAATGATGCACTTGGCCAAAAAGGGCGTATGCGTTTTCTCCTGAATATATTCAGGAGAAAACGCATACGCCCTTTTTGGCCAAGCAAGCAAGCGGGCAATGCAAATCTGCACTACAAAGAAGTATCACTTCCCACCGGTCAAAAGGGACATCCACAAAATGTGTAAAAACCAGAAAGGCAAGACAGGCCCTGGAGAACAGGGAGCCTTGTTATGCTGATGGGCGGGATGTAAGTTGCCAACTGCCTCACTGGAGGAGTGCATTGTGTTCCCTAAAACAAGTAAACAACAGAGCTACAGAGCCAAGGGCACTTCCAGTCTAGGGAATATACCTTGGGAAAACTGAAAACCCATAAGACAGAGCCACCCCCAAATTGAGGGCTGCACTGCTTACAAGAACCTCAACCTGGGTACACCTGAAATATCCCAGGAAATATAAAAATGGTTCCAAACATTGTGGAACTTACGTACGATGGAATATCCCTCAGCCATGAAATCAATGTCATAAGACCAGTAGCAGCAAAATGAGTGGATTCAGGTACGATGATTCTAAGTGAAAGAAGTCACACAGAAAAAGAAACTTATCATAAGATATCACTTAGGAAGATCCTGTAAACATGGCAACACATGAACTGAGTTAGGAAAGAGAACAGAGTCTCACATTTAGAAAACACTCTTATGCCTGCTTAAGGGGGAAGGAGAGGTGGGGTGATGCATCAAACCAGAGTTTGATATAAGCACAGGTACTGTTCCAAAAACCAACTATGGAATAGACAAGACCTACACCTTCCTCAGTGAAAGGGACTCAAAACCCCATATTTCCCGCAGAGGAATAGATCTGACTAGTAAGAATCTTAAAACCTATGTATTGATATGTCTCCGTAAGGGAATCAAGTGTGTCTAGACTGGCATAAACATGGCAGCGAGAATCAGCTCAAACCCACTCTAAAAAGGAATTTCAAAAACAGAACAAAGAAACAGGGAAATTCTTTACAATTCCTTCAGGGTCTCTGATGCAACCTGGAATGACCCTATCTACGATGACAGCTGGATGTGGCATGAGGCTGGACCCTTGGGACTGAGAGGATTGGTGAGATTGGGTGAGCAAATGCAGACCCTTTAAAGCAATAATGCATGGCAACCATTCCATGGGTCCCACCTCTCCAGGTTGAAGGGAATATTACTACAGCTATAACATGTACGGGAAACCTAGAGAATGGACACACTGTGAATACGAAAGGTTTCTAAAACTCAACGAAGAGTCCCTCTCCTGGTGCTCCGGTTTGACTTTCCAACAGCTTTACTATCAATCTCCCAACTTGGAGAGACAGCCCCTTTAAGCTCCTGGTTCACACAGGTTGCCCATTTGGCAGAGGAGGAAAGGGAAGAGGGAGAACCAATGAGAGAGTAGCTGTTAGGCATTTGGATGGGCACATGTCACTCTAATTTCCCGGCAGGAAGAAGAATTCACCAAAGTCTCAGCCACCCACCGGGAACCAGTAGAGGTCCTGAACCAAAAGTTTGGACTTGCGTTCAGCTCACAAAAAACGAGTTGAAAAATGGAGCTCAGGGGCACAGCAATTCACAAACTGGCAGAGTAATCAAGGCCAACTATCGTCCAAAAATCTGTTGAGGGAAGGCAACGAGGCGGACTTGAATGCGAGGCAGAATAGCAGGAAACAGATTTCAAGAGGTACGTTAGAATCGCCTGTAAAGCACAGGAAGAGGGGCACAACTTCGACAATGATGCACTTGGCCAAAAAGGGCGTATGCGTTTTCTCCTGAATATATTCAGGAGAAAACGCATACGCCCTTTTTGGCCAAGCAAGCAAGCGGGCAATGCAAATCTGCACTACAAAGAAGTATCACTTCCCACCGGTCAAAAGGGACATCCACAAAATGTGTAAAAACCAGAAAGGCAAGACAGGCCCTGGAGAACAGGGAGCCTTGTTATGCTGATGGGCGGGATGTAAGTTGCCAACTGCCTCACTGGAGGAGTGCATTGTGTTCCCTAAAACAAGTAAACAACAGAGCTACAGAGCCAAGGGCACTTCCAGTCTAGGGAATATACCTTGGGAAAACTGAAAATCCATAAGACAGAGCCACCCCCAAATTGAGGGCTGCACTGCTTACAAGAACCTCAACCTGGGTACACCTGAAATATCCCAGGAAATATAAAAATGGTTCCAAACATTGTGGAACTTACGTACGATGGAATATCCCTCAGCCATGAAATCAATGTCATAAGACCAGTAGCAGCAAAATGAGTGGATTCAGGTACGATGATTCTAAGTGAAAGAAGTCACACAGAAAAAGAAACTTATCATAAGATATCACTTAGGAAGATCCTGTAAACATGGCAACACATGAACTGAGTTAGGAAAGAGAACAGAGTCTCACATTTAGAAAACACTCTTATGCCTGCTTAAGGGGGAAGGAGAGGTGGGGTGATGCATCAAACCAGAGTTTGATATAAGCACAGGTACTGTTCCAAAAACCAACTATGGAATAGACAAGACCTACACCTTCCTCAGTGAAAGGGACTCAAAACCCCATATTTCCCGCAGAGGAATAGATCTGACTAGTAAGAATCTTAAAACCTATGTATTGATATGTCTCCGTAAGGGAATCAAGTGTGTCTAGACTGGCATAAACATGGCAGCGAGAATCAGCTCAAACCCACTCTAAAAAGGAATTTCAAAAACAGAACAAAGAAACAGGGAAATTCTTTACAATTCCTTCAGGGTCTCTGATGCAACCTGGAATGACCCTATCTACGATGACAGCTGGATGTGGCATGAGGCTGGACACTTGGGACTGAGAGGATTGGTGAGATTGGGTGAGCAAATGCAGACCCTTTAAAGCAATAATGCATGGCAACCATTCCATGGGTCCCACCTCTCCAGGTTGAAGGGAATATTACTACAGCTATAACATGTACGGGAAACCTAGAGAATGGACACACTGTGAATACGAAAGGTTTCTAAAACTCAACGAAGAGTCCCTCTCCTGGTGCTCCGGTTTGACTTTCCAACAGCATTACTATCAATCTCCCAACTTGGAGAGACAGCCCCTTTAAGCTCCTGGTTCACACAGGTTGCCCATTTGGCAGAGGAGGAAAGGGAAGAGGGAGAACCAATGAGAGAGTAGCTGTTAGGCATTTGGATGGGCACATGTCACTCTAATTTCCCGGCAGGAAGAAGAATTCACCAAAGTCTCAGCCACCCACCGGGAACCAGTAGAGGTCCTGAACCAAAAGTTTGGACTTGCGTTCAGCTCACAAAAAACGAGTTGAAAAATGGAGCTCAGGGGCACAGCAATTCACAAACTGGCAGAGTAATCAAGGCCAACTATCGTCCAAAAATCTGTTGAGGGAAGGCAACGAGGCGGACTTGAATGCGAGGCAGAATAGCAGGAAACAGATTTCAAGAGGTACGTTAGAATCGCCTGTAAAGCACAGGAAGAGGGGCACAACTTCGACAATGATGCACTTGGCCAAAAAGGGCGTATGCGTTTTCTCCTGAATATATTCAGGAGAAAACGCATACGCCCTTTTTGGCCAAGCAAGCAAGCGGGCAATGCAAATCTGCACTACAAAGAAGTATCACTTCCCACCGGTCAAAAGGGACATCCACAAAATGTGTAAAAACCAGAAAGGCAAGACAGGCCCTGGAGAACAGGGAGCCTTGTTATGCTGATGGGCGGGATGTAAGTTGCCAACTGCCTCCCTGGAGGAGTGCATTGTGTTCCCTAAAACAAGTAAACAACAGAGCTCCAGAGCCAAGGGCACTTCCAGTCTAGGGAATATACCTTGGGAAAACTGAAAATCCATAAGACAGAGCCACCCCCAAATTGAGGGCTGCACTGCTTACAAGAACCTCAACCTGGGTACACCTGAAATATCCCAGGAAATATAAAAATGGTTCCAAACATTGTGGAACTTACGTACGATGGAATATCCCTCAGCCATGAAATCAATGTCATAAGACCAGTAGCAGCAAAATGAGTGGATTCAGGTACGATGATTCTAAGTGAAAGAAGTCACACAGAAAAAGAAACTTATCATAAGATATCACTTAGGAAGATCCTGTAAACATGGCAACACATGAACTGAGTTAGGAAAGAGAACAGAGTCTCACATTTAGAAAACACTCTTATGCCTGCTTAAGGGGGAAGGAGAGGTGGGGTGATGCATCAAACCAGAGTTTGATATAAGCACAGGTACTGTTCCAAAAACCAACTATGGAATAGACAAGACCTACACCTTCCTCAGTGAAAGGGACTCAAAACCCCATATTTCCCGCAGAGGAATAGATCTGACTAGTAAGAATCTTAAAACCTATGTATTGATATGTCTCCGTAAGGGAATCAAGTGTGTCTAGACTGGCATAAACATGGCAGCGAGAATCAGCTCAAACCCACTCTAAAAAGGAATTTCAAAAACAGAACAAAGAAACAGGGAAATTCTTTACAATTCCTTCAGGGTCTCTGATGCAACCTGGAATGACCCTATCTACGATGACAGCTGGATGTGGCATGAGGCTGGACCCTTGGGACTGAGAGGATTGGTGAGATTGGGTGAGCAAATGCAGACCCTTTAAAGCAATAATGCATGGCAACCATTCCATGGGTCCCACCTCTCCAGGTTGAAGGGAATATTACTACAGCTATAACATGTACGGGAAACCTAGAGAATGGACACACTGTGAATACGAAAGGTTTCTAAAACTCAACGAAGAGTCCCTCTCCTGGTGCTCCGGTTTGACTTTCCAACAGCTTTACTATCAATCTCCCAACTTGGAGAGACAGCCCCTTTAAGCTCCTGGTTCACACAGGTTGCCCATTTGGCAGAGGAGGAAAGGGAAGAGGGAGAACCAATGAGAGAGTAGCTGTTAGGCATTTGGATGGGCACATGTCACTCTAATTTCCCGGCAGGAAGAAGAATTCACCAAAGTCTCAGCCACCCACCGGGAACCAGTAGAGGTCCTGAACCAAAAGTTTGGACTTGCGTTCAGCTCACAAAAAACGAGTTGAAAAATGGAGCTCAGGGGCACAGCAATTCACAAACTGGCAGAGTAATCAAGGCCAACTATCGTCCAAAAATCTGTTGAGGGAAGGCAACGAGGCGGACTTGAATGCGAGGCAGAATAGCAGGAAACAGATTTCAAGAGGTACGTTAGAATCGCCTGTAAAGCACAGGAAGAGGGGCACAACTTCGACAATGATGCACTTGGCCAAAAAGGGCGTATGCGTTTTCTCCTGAATATATTCAGGAGAAAACGCATACGCCCTTTTTGGCCAAGCAAGCAAGCGGGCAATGCAAATCTGCACTACAAAGAAGTATCACTTCCCACCGGTCAAAAGGGACATCCACAAAATGTGTAAAAACCAGAAAGGCAAGACAGGCCCTGGAGAACAGGGAGCCTTGTTATGCTGATGGGCGGGATGTAAGTTGCCAACTGCCTCACTGGAGGAGTGCATTGTGTTCCCTAAAACAAGTAAACAACAGAGCTACAGAGCCAAGGGCACTTCCAGTCTAGGGAATATACCTTGGGAAAACTGAAAATCCATAAGACAGAGCCACCCCCAAATTGAGGGCTGCACTGCTTACAAGAACCTCAACCTGGGTACACCTGAAATATCCCAGGAAATATAAAAATGGTTCAAAACATTGTGGAACTTACGTACGATGGAATATCCCTCAGCCATGAAATCAATGTCATAAGACCAGTAGCAGCAAAATGAGTGGATTCAGGTACGATGATTCTAAGTGAAAGAAGTCACACAGAAAAAGAAACTTATCATAAGATATCACTTAGGAAGATCCTGTAAACATGGCAACACATGAACTGAGTTAGGAAAGAGAACAGAGTCTCACATTTAGAAAACACTCTTATGCCTGCTTAAGGGGGAAGGAGAGGTGGGGTGATGCATCAAACCAGAGTTTGATATAAGCACAGGTACTGTTCCAAAAACCAACTATGGAATAGACAAGACCTACACCTTCCTCAGTGAAAGGGACTCAAAACCCCATATTTCCCGCAGAGGAATAGATCTGACTAGTAAGAATCTTAAAACCTATGTATTGATATGTCTCCGTAAGGGAATCAAGTGTGTCTAGACTGGCATAAACATGGCAGCGAGAATCAGCTCAAACCCACTCTAAAAAGGAATTTCAAAAACAGAACAAAGAAACAGGGAAATTCTTTACAATTCCTTCAGGGTCTCTGATGCAACCTGGAATGACCCTATCTACGATGACAGCTGGATGTGGCATGAGGCTGGACCCTTGGGACTGAGAGGATTGGTGAGATTGGGTGAGCAAATGCAGACCCTTTAAAGCAATAATGCATGGCAACCATTCCATGGGTCCCACCTCTCCAGGTTGAAGGGAATATTACTACAGCTATAACATGTACGGGAAACCTAGAGAATGGACACACTGTGAATACGAAAGGTTTCTAAAACTCAACGAAGAGTCCCTCTCCTGGTGCTCCGGTTTGACTTTCCAACAGCTTTACTATCAATCTCCCAACTTGGAGAGACAGCCCCTTTAAGCTCCTGGTCCACACAGGTTGCCCATTTGGCAGAGGAGGAAAGGGAAGAGGGAGAACCAATGAGAGAGTAGCTGTTAGGCATTTGGATGGGCACATGTCACTCTAATTTCCCGGCAGGAAGAAGAATTCACCAAAGTCTCAGCCACCCACCGGGAACCAGTAGAGGTCCTGAACCAAAAGTTTGGACTTGCGTTCAGCTCACAAAAAACGAGTTGAAAAATGGAGCTCAGGGGCACAGCAATTCACAAACTGGCAGAGTAATCAAGGCCAACTATCGTCCAAAAATCTGTTGAGGGAAGGCAACGAGGCGGACTTGAATGCGAGGCAGAATAGCAGGAAACAGATTTCAAGAGGTACGTTAGAATCGCCTGTAAAGCACAGGAAGAGGGGCACAACTTCGACAATGATGCACTTGGCCAAAAAGGGCGTATGCGTTTTCTCCTGAATATATTCAGGAGAAAACGCATACGCCCTTTTTGGCCAAGCAAGCAAGCGGGCAATGCAAATCTGCACTACAAAGAAGTATCACTTCCCAACGGTCAAAAGGGACATCCACAAAATGTGTAAAAACCAGAAAGGCAAGACAGGCCCTGGAGAACAGGGAGCCTTGTTATGCTGATGGGCGGGATGTAAGTTGCCAACTGCCTCACTGGAGGAGTGCATTGTGTTCCCTAAAACAAGTAAACAACAGAGCTACAGAGCCAAGGGCACTTCCAGTCTAGGGAATATACCTTGGGAAAACTGAAAATCCATAAGACAGAGCCACCCCCAAATTGAGGGCTGCACTGCTTACAAGAACCTCAACCTGGGTACACCTGAAATATCCCAGGAAATATAAAAATGGTTCCAAACATTGTGGAACTTACGTACGATGGAATATCCCTCAGCCATGAAATCAATGTCATAAGACCAGTAGCAGCAAAATGAGTGGATTCAGGTACGATGATTCTAAGTGAAAGAAGTCACACAGAAAAAGAAACTTATCATAAGATATCACTTAGGAAGATCCTGTAAACATGGCAACACATGAACTGAGTTAGGAAAGAGAACAGAGTCTCACATTTAGAAAACACTCTTATGCCTGCTTAAGGGGGAAGGAGAGGTGGGGTGATGCATCAAACCAGAGTTTGATATAAGCACAGGTACTGTTCCAAAAACCAACTATGGAATAGACAAGACCTACACCTTCCTCAGTGAAAGGGACTCAAAACCCCATATTTCCCGCAGAGGAATAGATCTGACTAGTAAGAATCTTAAAACCTATGTATTGATATGTCTCCGTAAGGGAATCAAGTGTGTCTAGACTGGCATAAACATGGCAGCGAGAATCAGCTCAAACCCACTCTAAAAAGGAATTTCAAAAACAGAACAAAGAAACAGGGAAATTCTTTACAATTCCTTCAGGGTCTCTGATGCAACCTGGAATGACCCTATCTACGATGACAGCTGGATGTGGCATGAGGCTGGACCCTTGGGACTGAGAGGATTGGTGAGATTGGGTGAGCAAATGCAGACCCTTTAAAGCAATAATGCATGGCAACCATTCCATGGGTCCCACCTCTCCAGGTTGAAGGGAATATTACTACAGCTATAACATGTACGGGAAACCTAGAGAATGGACACACTGTGAATACGAAAGGTTTCTAAAACTCAACGAAGAGTCCCTCTCCTGGTGCTCCGGTTTGACTTTCCAACAGCTTTACTATCAATCTCCCAACTTGGAGAGACAGCCCCTTTAAACTCCTGGTTCACACAGGTTGCCCATTTGGCAGAGGAGGAAAGGGAAGAGGGAGAACCAATGAGAGAGTAGCTGTTAGGCATTTGGATGGGCACATGTCACTCTAATTTCCCGGCAGGAAGAAGAATTCACCAAAGTCTCAGCCACCCACCGGGAACCAGTAGAGGTCCTGAACCAAAAGTTTGGACTTGCGTTCAGCTCACAAAAAACGAGTTGAAAAATGGAGCTCAGGGGCACAGCAATTCACAAACTGGCAGAGTAATCAAGGCCAACTATCGTCCAAAAATCTGTTGAGGGAAGGCAACGAGGCGGACTTGAATGTGAGGCAGAATAGCAGGAAACAGATTTCAAGAGGTACGTTAGAATCGCCTGTAAAGCACAGGAAGAGGGGCACAACTTCGACAATGATGCACTTGGCCAAAAAGGGCGTATGCGTTTTCTCCTTTCAGGAGAAAACGCATACGCCCTTTTTGGCCAAGCAAGCAAGCGGGCAATGCAAATCTGCACTACAAAGAAGTATCACTTCCCAACGGTCAAAAGGGACATCCACAAAATGTGTAAAAACCAGAAAGGCAAGACAGGCCCTGGAGAACAGGGAGCCTTGTTATGCTGATGGGCGGGATGTAAGTTGCCAACTGCCTCACTGGAGGAGTGCATTGTGTTCCCTAAAACAAGTAAACAACAGAGCTACAGAGCCAAGGGCACTTCCAGTCTAGGGAATATACCTTGGGAAAACTGAAAATCCATAAGACAGAGCCACCCCCAAATTGAGGGCTGCACTGCTTACAAGAACCTCAACCTGGGTACACCTGAAATATCCCAGGAAATATAAAAATGGTTCCAAACATTGTGGAACTTACGTACGATGGAATATCCCTCAGCCATGAAATCAATGTCATAAGACCAGTAGCAGCAAAATGAGTGGATTCAGGTACGATGATTCTAAGTGAAAGAAGTCACACAGAAAAAGAAACTTATCATAAGATATCACTTAGGAAGATCCTGTAAACATGGCAACACATGAACTGAGTTAGGAAAGAGAACAGAGTCTCACATGTAGAAAACACTCTTATGCCTGCTTAAGGGGGAAGGAGAGGTGGGGTGATGCATCAAACCAGAGTTTGATATAAGCACAGGTACTGTTCCAAAAACCAACTATGGAATAGACAAGACCTACACCTTCCTCAGTGAAAGGGACTCAAAACCCCATATTTCCCGCAGAGGAATAGATCTGACTAGTAAGAATCTTAAAACCTATGTATTGATATGTCTCCGTAAGGGAATCAAGTGTGTCTAGACTGGCATAAACATGGCAGCGAGAATCAGCTCAAACCCACTCTAAAAAGGAATTTCAAAAACAGAACAAAGAAACAGGGAAATTCTTTACAATTCCTTCAGGGTCTCTGATGCAACCTGGAATGACCCTATCTACGATGACAGCTGGATGTGGCATGAGGCTGGACCCTTGGGACTGAGAGGATTGGTGAGATTGGGTGAGCAAATGCAGACCCTTTAAAGCAATAATGCATGGCAACCATTCCATGGGTCCCACCTCTCCAGGTTGAAGGGAATATTACTACAGCTATAACATGTACGGGAAACCTAGAGAATGGACACACTGTGAATACGAAAGGTTTCTAAAACTCAACGAAGAGTCCCTCTCCTGGTGCTCCGGTTTGACTTTCCAACAGCTTTACTATCAATCTCCCAACTTGGAGAGACAGCCCCTTTAAGCTCCTGGTCCACACAGGTTGCCCATTTGGCAGAGGAGGAAAGGGAAGAGGGAGAACCAATGAGAGAGTAGCTGTTAGGCATTTGGATGGGCACATGTCACTCTAATTTCCCGGCAGGAAGAAGAATTCACCAAAGTCTCAGCCACCCACCGGGAACCAGTAGAGGTCCTGAACCAAAAGTTTGGACTTGCGTTCAGCTCACAAAAAACGAGTTGAAAAATGGAGCTCAGGGGCACAGCAATTCACAAACTGGCAGAGTAATCAAGGCCAACTATCGTCCAAAAATCTGTTGAGGGAAGGCAACGAGGCGGACTTGAATGCGAGGCAGAATAGCAGGAAACAGATTTCAAGAGGTACGTTAGAATCGCCTGTAAAGCACAGGAAGAGGGGCACAACTTCGACAATGATGCACTTGGCCAAAAAGGGCGTATGCGTTTTCTCCTGAATATATTCAGGAGAAAACGCATACGCCCTTTTTGGCCAAGCAAGCAAGCGGGCAATGCAAATCTGCACTACAAAGAAGTATCACTTCCCAACGGTCAAAAGGGACATCCACAAAATGTGTAAAAACCAGAAAGGCAAGACAGGCCCTGGAGAACAGGGAGCCTTGTTATGCTGATGGGCGGGATGTAAGTTGCCAACTGCCTCACTGGAGGAGTGCATTGTGTTCCCTAAAACAAGTAAACAACAGAGCTACAGAGCCAAGGGCACTTCCAGTCTAGGGAATATACCTTGGGAAAACTGAAAATCCATAAGACAGAGCCACCCCCAAATTGAGGGCTGCACTGCTTACAAGAACCTCAACCTGGGTACACCTGAAATATCCCAGGAAATATAAAAATGGTTCCAAACATTGTGGAACTTACGTACGATGGAATATCCCTCAGCCATGAAATCAATGTCATAAGACCAGTAGCAGCAAAATGAGTGGATTCAGGTACGATGATTCTAAGTGAAAGAAGTCACACAGAAAAAGAAACTTATCATAAGATATCACTTAGGAAGATCCTGTAAACATGGCAACACATGAACTGAGTTAGGAAAGAGAACAGAGTCTCACATTTAGAAAACACTCTTATGCCTGCTTAAGGGGGAAGGAGAGGTGGGGTGATGCATCAAACCAGAGTTTGATATAAGCACAGGTACTGTTCCAAAAACCAACTATGGAATAGACAAGACCTACACCTTCCTCAGTGAAAGGGACTCAAAACCCCATATTTCCCGCAGAGGAATAGATCTGACTAGTAAGAATCTTAAAACCTATGTATTGATATGTCTCCGTAAGGGAATCAAGTGTGTCTAGACTGGCATAAACATGGCAGCGAGAATCAGCTCAAACCCACTCTAAAAAGGAATTTCAAAAACAGAACAAAGAAACAGGGAAATTCTTTACAATTCCTTCAGGGTCTCTGATGCAACCTGGAATGACCCTATCTACGATGACAGCTGGATGTGGCATGAGGCTGGACACTTGGGACTGAGAGGATTGGTGAGATTGGGTGAGCAAATGCAGACCCTTTAAAGCAATAATGCATGGCAACCATTCCATGGGTCCCACCTCTCCAGGTTGAAGGGAATATTACTACAGCTATAACATGTACGGGAAACCTAGAGAATGGACACACTGTGAATACGAAAGGTTTCTAAAACTCAACGAAGAGTCCCTCTCCTGGTGCTCCGGTTTGACTTTCCAACAGCTTTACTATCAATCTCCCAACTTGGAGAGACAGCCCCTTTAAGCTCCTGGTTCACACAGGTTGCCCATTTGGCAGAGGAGGAAAGGGAAGAGGGAGAACCAATGAGAGAGTAGCTGTTAGGCATTTGGATGGGCAAATGTCACTCTAATTTCCCGGCAGGAAGAAGAATTCACCAAAGTCTCAGCCACCCACCGGGAACCAGTAGAGGTCCTGAACCAAAAGTTTGGACTTGCGTTCAGCTCACAAAAAACGAGTTGAAAAATGGAGCTCAGGGGCACAGCAATTCACAAACTGGCAGAGTAATCAAGGCCAACTATCGTCCAAAAATCTGTTGAGGGAAGGCAACGAGGCGGACTTGAATGCGAGGCAGAATAGCAGGAAACAGATTTCAAGAGGTACGTTAGAATCGCCTGTAAAGCACAGGAAGAGGGGCACAACTTCGACAATGATGCACTTGGCCAAAAAGGGCGTATGCGTTTTCTCCTGAATATATTCAGGAGAAAACGCATACGCCCTTTTTGGCCAAGCAAGCAAGCGGGCAATGCAAATCTGCACTACAAAGAAGTATCACTTCCCACCGGTCAAAAGGGACATCCACAAAATGTGTAAAAACCAGAAAGGCAAGACAGGCCCTGGAGAACAGGGAGCCTTGTTATGCTGATGGGCGGGATGTAAGTTGCCAACTGCCTCACTGGAGGAGTGCATTGTGTTCCCTAAAACAAGTAAACAACAGAGCTACAGAGCCAAGGGCACTTCCAGTCTAGGGAATATACCTTGGGAAAACTGAAAATCCATAAGACAGAGCCACCCCCAAATTGAGGGCTGCACTGCTTACAAGAACCTCAACCTGGGTACACCTGAAATATCCCAGGAAATATAAAAATGGTTCAAAACATTGTGGAACTTACGTACGATGGAATATCCCTCAGCCATGAAATCAATGTCATAAGACCAGTAGCAGCAAAATGAGTGGATTCAGGTACGATGATTCTAAGTGAAAGAAGTCACACAGAAAAAGAAACTTATCATAAGATATCACTTAGGAAGATCCTGTAAACATGGCAACACATGAACTGAGTTAGGAAAGAGAACAGAGTCTCACATTTAGAAAACACTCTTATGCCTGCTTAAGGGGGAAGGAGAGGTGGGGTGATGCATCAAACCAGAGTTTGATATAAGCACAGGTACTGTTCCAAAAACCAACTATGGAATAGACAAGACCTACACCTTCCTCAGTGAAAGGGACTCAAAACCCCATATTTCCCGCAGAGGAATAGATCTGACTAGTAAGAATCTTAAAACCTATGTATTGATATGTCTCCGTAAGGGAATCAAGTGTGTCTAGACTGGCATAAACATGGCAGCGAGAATCAGCTCAAACCCACTCTAAAAAGGAATTTCAAAAACAGAACAAAGAAACAGGGAAATTCTTTACAATTCCTTCAGGGTCTCTGATGCAACCTGGAATGACCCTATCTACGATGACAGCTGGATGTGGCATGAGGCTGGACACTTGGGACTGAGAGGATTGGTGAGATTGGGTGAGCAAATGCAGACCCTTTAAAGCAATAATGCATGGCAACCATTCCATGGGTCCCACCTCTCAAGGTTGAAGGGAATATTACTACAGCTATAACATGTACGGGAAACCTAGAGAATGGACACACTGTGAATACGAAAGGTTTCTAAAACTCAACGAAGAGTCCCCTCTCCTGGTGCTCCGGTTTGACTTTCCAACAGCATTACTATCAATCTCCCAACTTGGAGAGACAGCCCCTTTAAGCTCCTGGTTCACACAGGTTGCCCATTTGGCAGAGGAGGAAAGGGAAGAGGGAGTACCAATGAGAGAGTAGCTGTTAGGCATTTGGATGGGCACATGTCACTCTAATTTCCCGGCAGGAAGAAGAATTCACCAAAGTCTCAGCCACCCACCGGGAACCAGTATAGGTCCTGAACCAAATGTTTGGACTTGCGTTCAGCTCACAAAAAACGAGTTGAAAAATGGAGCTCAGGGGCACAGCAATTCACAAACTGGCAGAGTAATCAAGGCCAACTATCGTCCAAAAATCTGTTGAGGGAAGGCAACGAGGCGGACTTGAAAGCGAGGCAGAATAGCAGGAAACAGATTTCAAGAGGTACGTTGGAATCGCCTGTAAAGCACAGGAAGAGGGGCACAACTTCGACAATGATGCACTTGGCCAAAAAGGGCGTATGCGTTTTCTCCTGAATATATTCAGGAGAAAACGCATACGCCCTTTTTGGCCAAGCAAGCAAGCGGGCAATGCAAATCTGCACTACAAAGAAGTATCACTTCCCACCTGTCAAAAGGGACATCCACAAAATGTGTACAAACCAGAAAGGCAAGACAGGCCCTGGAGAACAGGGAGCCTTGTTATGCTGATGGGCGGGATGTAAGTTGCCAACTGCCTCACTGGAGGAGTGCATTGTGTTCCCTAAAAGAAGTAAACAACAGAGCTCCAGAGCCAAGGGCACGTCCAGTCTAGGGAATATACCTTGGGAAAACTGAAAATCCATAAGACAGAGCCACCCCCAAATTGAGGGCTGCACTGCTTACAGGAACCTCAACCTGGGTACACCTGAAATATCCCAAAAATATAAAAATGGTTCCAAACATTGTGGAACTTACGTACGATGGAATATCCCTCAGCCACGAAATCAATGTCATAAGACCAGTAGCAGCAAAATGAGTGGATTCAGGTACGATGATTCTAAGTGAAAGAAGTCACACAGGAAAAGAAACTTATCCTAAGATATCACTTAGGAAGATCCTGTAAACATGGCTACACATGAACTGAGTTAGGAAAGAGAACAGAGTCTCACATTTAGAAAACACTCTTATGCCTGCTTAAGGGGGAAGGAGAGGTGGGGTGATGCATCAAACCAGAGTTTGATATAAGCACAGGTACCGTTCCAAAAACCAACTATGGAATAGACAAGACCTACACCTTCCTCAGTGAAAGGGACTCAAAACCCCATATTTCCCGCAGAGGAATAGATCTGACTAGTAAGAATCTTAAAACCTATGTATTGATATGCCTCCGTAAGGGAATCAAGTGTGTCTAGACTGGCATAAACATGGCCGCGAGAATCAGCTCAAACCCACTCTAAAAAGGAATTTCAAAAACAGAACAAAGAAACAGGGAAATTCTTTACAATTCCTTCAGGGTCTCTGATGCAACCTGGAATGACCCTATCTACAATGACAGCTGGATGTGGCATAAGGCTGGACACTTGGGACTGAGAGGATTGGTGAGATTGGGTGAGCAAATGCAGACCCTTTAAAGCAATAAAGCATGGCACCCATTCCATGGGTCCCAGCTCTCCAGGTGGAAGGGAATATTACGACAGCTATAACGTGTACGGGAAACCTAGAGAATGGACACACTGTGAATACGAAAGGTTTCTAAAACTCAACGAAGAGCCCCTCTCCTGGTGCTCGGGTTTGACTTTCCAACTGCTTTCCTATCAATCTCCCAACTTGGAGAGACAGCCCCTTTAAGCTCCTGGTTCGCACAGGTTGCCAATTTGGCAGAGGAAGAAAGGGAAGAGGGAGAACCAATGAGAGAGTAGCTGTTAGGCATTTGGATGGGCACATGTCACTCTAATTTCCCGGCAGGAAGAAGAATTCACCAAAGTCTCAGCCACCCACCGGGAACCAGTATAGGTCCTGAACCAAATGTTTGGACTTGCGTTCAGCTCACAAAAAACGAGTTGAAAAATGGAGCTCAGGGGCACAGCAATTCACACACTGGCAGAGTAATCAAGGCCAACTATCGTCCAAAAATCTGTTGAGGGAAGGCAACGAGGCGGACTTGAAAGCGAGGCAGAATAGCAGGAAACAGATTTCAAGAGGTACGTTGGAATCGCCTGTAAAGCACAGGAAGAGGGGCACAACTTCGACAATGATGCACTTGGCCAAAAAGGGCGTATGCGTTTTCTCCTGAATATATTCAGGAGAAAACGCATACGCCCTTTTTGGCCAAGCAAGCAAGCGGGCAATGCAAATCTGCACTACAAAGAAGTATCACTTCCCACCGGTCAAAAGGGACATCCACAAAATGTGTAAAAACCAGAAAGGCAAGACAGGCCCTGGAGAACAGGGAGCCTTGTTATGCTGATGGGCGGGATGTAAGTTGCCAACTGCCTCACTGGAGGAGTGCATTGTGTTCCCTAAAACAAGTAAACAACAGAGCTACAGAGCCAAGGGCACTTCCAGTCTAGGGAATATACCTTGGGAAAACTGAAAATCCATAAGACAGAGCCACCCCCAAATTGAGGGCTGCACTGCTTACAAGAACCTCAACCTGGGTACACCTGAAATATCCCAGGAAATATAAAAATGGTTCCAAACATTGTGGAACTTACGTACGATGGAATATCCCTCAGCCACGAAATCAATGTCATAAGACCAGTAGCAGCAAAATGAGTGGATTCAGGTACGATGATTCTAAGTGAAAGAAGTCACACAGGAAAAGAAACTTATCATAAGATATCACTTAGGAAGATCCTGTAAACATGGCTACACATGAACTGAGTTAGGCAAGAGAACAGAGTCTCACATTTAGAAAACACTCTTATGCCTTCTTAAGGGGGAAGGAGAGGTGGGGTGATGCATCACACCCGAGTTTGATATAAGCACAGGTACCGTTCCAAAAACCAACTATGGAATAGACAAGACCTACACCTTCCTCAGTGAAAGGGACTCAAAACCCCATATTTCCCGCAGAGGAATAGATCTGACTAGTAAGAATCTTAAAACCTATGTATTGATATGTCTCCGTAAGGTAATCAAGTGTGTCCTGACTGGCATAAACAGGGCAGCGACAATCAGCTCAAACCCACTCTAAAAAGGAATTTCAAATACAGAACAAAGAAACAGGGAAATTCTTTACAATTCCTTCAGGGTCTCTGATGCAACCTGGAATGACCCTATCTACAATGACAGCTGGATGTGGCATAAGGCTGGACACTTGGGACTGAGAGGATTGGTGAGATTGGGTGAGCAAATGCAGACCCTTTAAAGCAATAATGCATGGCACCCATTCCATGGGTCCCAGCTCTCCAGGTGGAAGGGAATATTACTACAGCTATAATGTGTACGGGAAACCTAGAGAATGGACACACTGTGAATACGACAGGTTTCTAAAACTCAACGAAGAGCCCCTCTCCTGGTGCTCCGGTTTGACTTTCCAACTGCTTTCCTATCAATCTCCCAACTTGGAGAGACAGCCCCTTTAAGCTCCTGGTTCGCACAGGTTGCCAATTTGGCAGAGGATGAAAGGGAAGAGGGAGAACCAATGAGAGAGTAGCTGTTAGGCATTTGGATGGGCACATGTCACTCTAATTTCCCGGCAGGAAGAAGAATGAACCAAAGTCTCAGCCACCCACCGGGAACCAGTAGAGGTCCTGAACCAAAAGTTTGGACTTGCGTTCAGCTCACAAAAAACGAGTTGAAAAATGGAGCTCAGGGGCACAGCAATTCACAAACTGGCAGAGTAATCAAGGCCAACTATCGTCCAAAAATCTGTTGAGGGAAGGCAACGAGGCGGACTTGAAAGCGAGGCAGAATAGCAGGAAACAGATTTCAAGAGGTACGTTGGAATCGCCTGTAAAGCACAGGAAGAGGGGCACAACTTCGACAATGATGCACTTGGCCAAAAAGGGCGTATGCATTTTCTCCTGAATATATTCAGGAGAAAACGCATACGCCCTTTTTGGCCAAGCAAGCAAGCGGGCAATGCAAATCTGCACTACAAAGAAGTATCACTTCCCACCGGTTCAAAGGGACATCCACAAAATGTGTAAAAACCAGAAAGGCAAGACAGGCCCTGGAGAACGGGGAGCTTTGTTATGCTGATGGGCGGGATGTAAGTTGCCAACTGCCTCACTGGAGGAGTGCATTGTGTTCCCTAAAACAAGTAAACAACAGAGCTACAGAGCCAAGGGCACTTCCAGTCTAGGGAATATACCTTGGGAAAACTGAAAATCCATAAGACAGAGCCACCCCCAAATTGAGGGCTGCACTGCTTACAAGAACCTCAACCTGGGTACACCTGAAATATCCCAGGAAATATAAAAATGGTTCCAAACCTTGTGGAACTTACGTACGATGGAATATCCCTCAGCCACGAAATCAATGTCATAAGACCAGTAGCAGCAAAATGAGTGGATTCAGGTACGATGATTCTAAGTAAAAGAAGTCACACAGGAAAAGAAACTTATCATAAGATATCACTTAGGAAGATCCTGTAAACATGGCTACACATGAACTGAGTTAGGCAAGAGAACAGAGTCTCACATTTAGAAAACACTCTTATGCCTGCTTAAGGGGGAAGGAGAGGTGGGGTGATGCATCAAACCCGAGTTTGATATAAGCACAGGTACCGTTCCAAAAACCAACTATGGAATAGACAAGACCTACACCTTCCTCAGTGAAAGGGACTCAAAACCCCATATTTCCCGCAGAGGAATAGATCTGACTAGTAAGAATCTTAAAACCTATGTATTGATATGTCTCCGTAAGGGAATCAAGTGTGTCTAGACTGGCATAAACATGGCAGTGAGAATCAGCTCAAACCCACTCTAAAAAGGAATTTCAAAAACAGAACAAAGAAACAGGGAAATTCTTTACAATTCTTTCAGGGTCTCTGATGCAACCTGGAATGACCCTATCTACAATGACAGCTGGATGTGGCATAAGGCTGGACACTTGGGACTGAGAGGATTGGTGAGATTGGGTGAGCAAATGCAGACCCTTTAAAGCAATAATGCATGGCACCCATTCCATGGGTCCCAGCTCTCCAGGTGGAAGGGAATATTACTACAGCTATAACGTGTACGGGAAACCTAGAGAATGGACACACTGTGAATACGAAAGGTTTCTAAAACTCAACGAAGAGCCCCTCTCCTGGTGCTCCGGTTTGACTTTCCAACTGTTTCCTATCAATCTCCCAACTTGGAGAGACAGCCCCTTTAAGCTCCTGGTTCGCACAGGTTGCCAATTTGGCAGAGGATGAAAGGGAAGAGGGAGAACCAATGAGAGAGTAGCTGTTAGGCATTTGGATGGGCACATGTCACTCTAATTTCCCGGCAGGAAGAAGAATGAACCAAAGTCTCAGCCACCCACCGGGAACCAGTAGAGGTCCTGAACCAAATGTTTGGACTTGCGTTCAGCTCACAAAAAACGAGTTGAAAAATGGAGCTCAGGGGCACAGCAATTCACAAACTGGCAGAGTAATCAAGGCCAACTATCGTCCAAAAATCTGTTGAGGGAAGGCAACGAGGCGGACTTGAAAGCGAGGCAGAATAGCAGGAAACAGATTTCAAGAGGTACGTTGGAATCGCCTGTAAAGCACAGGAAGAGGGGCACAACTTCGACAATGATGCACTTGGCCAAAAAGGGCATATGCGTTTTCTCCTGAATATATTCAGGAGAAAACGCATACGCCCTTTTTGGCCAAGCAAGCAAGCGGGCAATGCAAATCTGCACTACAAAGAAGTATCACTTCCCACCGGTCAAAAGGGACATCCACAAAATGTGTAAAAACCAGAAAGGCAAGACAGGCCCTGGAGAACAGGGAGCCTTGTTATGCTGATGGGCGGGATGTAAGTTGCCAACTGCCTCACTGGAGGAGTGCATTGTGTTCCCTAAAACAAGTAAACAACAGAGCTCCAGAGCCAAGGGCACGTCCAGTCTAGGGAATATACCTTGGGAAAACTGAAAATCCATAAAACAGACCCACCCCCAAATTGAGGGCTGCACTGCTTACAGGAACCTCAACCTGGGTACACCTGAAATATCCCAGGAAATATAAAAATGGTTCCAAACATTGTGGAACTTACGTACGATGGAATATCCCTCAGCCACGAAATCAATGTCATAAGACCAGTAGCAGCAAAATTAGTGGATTCAGGTACGATGATTCTAAGTGAAAGAAGTCACACAGGAAAAGAAACTTATCATAAGATATCACTTAGGAAGATCCTGTAAACATGGCTACACATGAACTGAGTTAGGCAAGAGAACAGAGTCTCACATTTAGAAAACACTCTTATGCCTGCTTAAGGGGGAAGGAGAGGTGGGGTGATGCATCAAACCCGAGTTTGATATAAGCACAGGTACCGTTCCAAAAACCAACTATGGAATAGACAAGACCTACACCTTCCTCAGTGAAAGGGACTCAAAACCCCATATTTCCCGCAGAGGAATAGATCTGACTAGTAAGAATCTTAAAACCTATGTATTGATATGTCTCCGTAAGGGAATCAAGTGTGTCTAGACTGGCATAAACAGGGCAGCGAGAATCAGCTCAAACCCACTCTAAAAAGGAATTTCAAAAACAGAACAAAGAAACAGGGAAATTCTTTACAATTCCTTCAGGGTCTCTGATGCAACCTGGAATGACCCTATCTACAATGACAGCTGGATGTGGCATAAGGCTGGACACTTGGGACTGAGAGGATTGGTGAGATTGGGTGAGCAAATGCAGACCCTTTAAAGCAATAATGCATGACACCCATTCCATGGGTCCCAGCTCTCCAGGTGGAAGGGAATATTACTACAGCTATAACGTGTACGGGAAACCTAGAGAATGGACACACTGTGAATACGAAAGGTTTCTAAAACTCAACGAAGAGCCCCTCTCCTGGTGCTCCGGTTTGACTTTCCAACTGCTTTCCTATCAATCTCCCAACTTGGAGAGACAGCCCCTTTAAGCTCCTGGTTCGCACAGGTTGCCAATTTGGCAGAGGATGAAAGGGAAGAGGGAGAACCAATGAGAGAGTAGCTGTTAGGCATTTGGATGGGCACATGTCACTCTAATTTCCCGGCAGGAAGAAGAATGAACCAAAGTCTCAGCCACCCACCGAGAATCAGTAGAGGTCCTGAACCAAAAGTTTGGACTTGCGTTCAGCTCACAAAAAACGAGTTGAAAAATGGAGCTCAGGGGCACAGCAATTCACAAACTGGCAGAGTAATCAAGGCCAACTATCGTCCAAAAATCTGTTGAGGGAAGGCAACGAGGCGGACTTGAAAGCGAGGCAGAATAGCAGGAAACAGATTTCAAGAGGTACGTTGGAATCGCCTGTAAAGCACAGGAAGAGGGGCACAACTTCGCCAATGATGCACTTGGCCAAAAAGGGCGTATGCGTTTTCTCCTGAATATATTCAGGAGAAAACGCATACGCCCTTTTTGGCCAAGCAAGCAAGCGGGCAATGCAAATCTGCACTACAAAGAAGTATCACTTCCCACCAGTCAAAAGGGACATCCACAAAATTTGTAAAAACCAGAAAGGCAAGACAGGCCCTGGAGAACAGGGAGCCTTGTTATGCTGATGGGCGGGATGTAAGTTGCCAACTGCCTCACTGGAGGAGTGCATTGTGTTCCCTAAAACAAGTAAACAACAGAGCTCCAGAGCCAAGGGCACGTCCAGTCTAGGGAATATACCTTGGGAAAACTGAAAATCCATAAGACAGAGCCACCCCCAAATTGAGGGCTGCACTGCTTACAGGAACCTCAACCTGGGTACACCTGAAATATCCCAGGAAATATAAAAATGGTTCCAAACATTGTGGAACTTACGTACGATGGAATATCCCTCAGCCACGAAATCAATGTCATAAGACCAGTAGCAGCAAAATGAGTGGATTCAGGTACGATGATTCTAAGTGAAAGAAGTCACACAGGAAAAGAAACTTATCATAAGATATCACTTAGGAAGATCCTGTAAACATGGCTACACATGAACTGAGTTAGGCAAGAGAACAGAGTCTCACATTTAGAAAACACTCTTATGCCTGCTTAAGGGAGAAGGAGAGGTGGGGTGATGCATCACACCCGAGTTTGATATAAGCACCGGTACCGTTCCAAAAACCAACTATGGAATAGACAAGACCTACACCTTCCTCAGTGAAAGGGACTCAAAACCCCATATTTCCCGCAGAGGAATAGATCTGACTAGTAAGAATCTTAAAACCTATGTATTGATATGTCTCCGTAAGGGAATCAAGTGTGTCTAGACTGGCATAAACATGGCAGTGAGAATCAGCTCAAACCCACTCTAAAAAGGAATTTCAAAAACAGAACAAAGAAACAGGGAAATTCTTTACAATTCCTTCAGGGTCTCTGATGCAACCTGGAATGACCCTATCTACAATGACAGCTGGATGTGGCATAAGGCTGGACACTTGGGACTGAGAGGATTGGTGAGATTGGGTGAGCAAATGCAGACCCTTTAAAGCAATAATGCATGGCACCCATTCCATGGGTCCCAGCTCTCCAGGTGGAAGGGAATATTACTACAGCTATAACGTGTACGGGAAACCTAGAGAATGGACACACTGTGAATACGAAAGGTTTCTAAAACTCAACGAAGAGACCCTCTCCTGGTGCTCCGGTTTGACTTTCCAACTGCTTTCCTATCAATCTCCCAACTTGGAGAGACAGCCCCTTTAAGCTCCTGGTTCGCACATGTTGCCAATTTGGCAGAGGATGAAAGGGAAGAGGGAGAACCAATGAGAGAGTAGCTGTTAGGCATTTGGATGGGCACATGTCACTCTAATTTCCCGGCAGGAAGAAGAATGAACCAAAGTCTCAGCCACCCACCGGGAATCAGTAGAGGTCCTGAACCGAAAGTTTGGACTTGCGTTCAGCTCACAAAAAACGAGTTGAAAAATGGAGCTCAGGGGCACAGCAATTCACAAACTGGCAGAGTAATCAAGGCCAACTATCGTCCAAAAATCTGTTGAGGGAAGGCAACGAGGCGGACTTGAAAGCGAGGCAGAATAGCAGGAAACAGATTTCAAGAGTTACGTTGGAATCGCCTGTAAAGCACAGGAAGAGGGGCACAACTTCGACAATGATGCACTTGGCCAAAAAGGGCGTATGCGTTTTCTCCTGAATATATTCAGGAGAAAACGCATACGACCTTTTTGGCCAAGCAAGCAAGCGGGCAATGCAAATCTGCACTACAAAGAAGTATCACTTCCCACCGGTCAAAAGGGACATCAACACAATGTGTAAAAACCAGAAAGGCAAGACAGGCCCTGGAGAACAGGGAGCCTTGTTATGCTGATGGGCGGGATGTAAGTTGCCAACTGCCTCACTGGAGGAGTGCATTGTGTTCCCTAAAACAAGTAAACAACAGAGCTCCAGAGCCAAGGGCACGTCCAGTCTAGGGAATATACCTTGGGAAAACTGAAAATCCATAAGACAGAGCCACCCCCAAATTGAGGGCTGCACTGCTTACAAGAACCTCAACCTGGGTACACCTGAAATATCCAAGGAAATATAAAAATGGTTCCAAACATTGTGGAACTTACGTACGATGGAATATCCCTCAGCCACGAAATCAATGTCATAAGACCAGTAGCAGCAAAATGAGTGGATTCAGGTACGATGATTCTAAGTGAAAGAAGTCACACAGGAAAAGAAACTTATCATAAGATATCACTTAGGAAGATCCTGTAAACATGGCTACACATGAACTGAGTTAGGCAAGAGAACAGAGTCTCACATTTAGAAAACACTCTTATGCCTGCTTAAGGGGTAAGGAGAGGTGGGGTGATGCATCAAACCCGAGTTTGATATAAGCACAGGTACCGTTCCAAAAACCAACTATGGAATAGACAAGACCTACACCTTCCTCAGTGAAAGGGACTCAAAACCCCATATTTCCCGCAGAGGAATAGATCTGGCTAGTAAGAATCTTAAAACCTATGTATTGATATGTCTCCGTAAGGGAATCAAGTGTGTCTAGACTGGCATAAACATGGCAGCGAGAATCAGCTCAAACCCACTCTAAAAAGGAATTTCAAAAACAGAACAAAGAAAGAGGGAAATTCTTTACAATTCCTTCAGGGTCTCTGATGCAACCTGGAATGACCCTATCTACAATGACAGCTGGATGTGGCATAAGGCTGGACACTTGGGACTGAGAGGATTGGTGAGATTGGGTGAGCAAATGCAGACCCTTTAAAGCAATAATGCATGGCACCCATTCCATGGGTCCCAGCTCTCCAGGTGGAAGGGAATATTACTACAGCTATAACGTGTACGGGAAACCTAGAGAATGGACACACTGTGAATACGAAAGGTTTCTAAAACTCAACGAAGAGCCCCTCTCCTGGTGCTCGGGTTTGACTTTCCAACTGCTTTCCTATCAATCTCCCAACTTGGAGAGACAGCCCCTTTAAGCTCCTGGTTCACACAGGTTGCCCATTTGGCAGAGGAAGAAAGGGAAGAGGGAGAACCAATGAGAGAGTAGCTGTTAGGCATTTGGATGGGCACATGTCACTCTAATTTCCCGGCAGGAAGAAGAATTCACCAAAGTCTCAGCCACCCACCGGGAACCAGTATAGGTCCTGAACCAAATGTTTGGACTTGCGTTCAGCTCACAAAAAACGAGTTGAAAAATGGAGCTCAGGGGCACAGCAATTCACACACTGGCAGAGTAATCAAGGCCAACTATCGTCCAAAAATCTGTTGAGGGAAGGCAACGAGGCGGACTTGAATGCGAGGCAGAATAGCAGGAAACAGATTTCAAGAGGTACGTTAGAATCGCCTGTAAAGCACAGGAAGAGGGGCACAACTTCGACAATGATGCACTTGGCCAAAAAGGGCGTATGCGTTTTCTCCTGAATATATTCAGGAGAAAACGCATACGCCCTTTTTGGCCAAGCAAGCAAGCGGGCAATGCAAATCTGCACTACAAAGAAGTATCACTTCCCACCGGTCAAAAGGGACATCCACAAAATGTGTAAAAACCAGAAAGGCAAGACAGGCCCTGGAGAACAGGGAGCCTTGTTATGCTGATGGGCGCGATGTAAGTTGCCAACTGCCTCACTGGAGGAGTGCATTGTGTTCCCTAAAACAAGTAAACAACAGAGCTACAGAGCCAAGGGCACTTCCAGTCTAGGGAATATACCTTGGGAAAACTGAAAATCCATAAGACAGAGCCACCCCCAAATTGAGGGCTGCACTGCTTACAAGAACTTCAACCTGGGTACACCTGAAATATCCCAGGAAATATATTGGTAAGGGTGAACTGCTGCCACCTTGTGGCCGTTTCACACTACAGCAGCTTTAATCCCAACGCTAATGGTCAGTTGATATTCAAAATCATTGCAGGCATGTAAATGACACCTAACCTGAAAACAAATCCTGGGGTCACATATCGACCAAAAAATTCAAAGGACGTCCATATTTCAAAACGACCATTTCAAAAGGCATATTTTACGCACATTAGTGTTCTGCTTCTTTTCCTTTCTTCCCTTTTTTGTTAAAAAACACGGGAATGGAAAAAGGCATCCCTCAGTATGGGAGAAAATCGTTGTAGACGAATCAATGGACAGAGGTTTAATCTCCAATATATATAAAGAGCTCATGCAGCTTAATATTAAAAAAACAAACAACCCAAAAAAATGGGCAGAAGATCTAAAGAGACGTTTCTTCAAAGGAGACACAGAGATGGCCAAGACGCACATGAAAAGCTGCTCAACAGCACTAATTATTAGAGAAATGCAAATCAAACTACAATGAGGTATCACCTCACACCTGTTAGAATCGGCATCATCAGCAATTCTACAAACAACCAATTCTGGGGAGGGTGTGGACAAAAGGAGCCCTCTTCCACTATTGGTGGGAATGTAAATTGATACAGTCACTATGGAGAACAGTATGGAGTTTCCTTAAAAAAACTAGAAATAGAATTACCATCTGATCCAGCAATCCCACTTCTGGGCATATACCCAGAGAAAACCGTATTTCAAAAAGGCACATTCACCACAATGTTCATTGCAGCACTATTTACAATAGCCAGGTTATGGAAGCAACCTAAATGCCCACAGACAGATGAATGGATAAAGATGTGGTACATATATAAAATGGAATATTACTCGGCCATAAAAAGGAATGAAACTGGGTCATTTGTAGAGACATCGATGGATCGAGAGACTGTCATACAGAATGAAGTAAGTCAGAAAGAGGAAAACAAATATTGTATATTAATGCATATATGTGGAGCCTAAAAATGGTACAGATGAACTGCTTTGCAGGGAAGAAATAGAGACACAGAGGTAGAGAACAAACGTATGGACACCAAGTGTGGGAAGCCATGGGGTGGTGGTGGTGGGATGAGTTGGGAGTTTGGGATTGACCTGTATACATGTATATGCATAAAATACATAACTAATAATAACATGCTGTATAAAAAAATAAATAAAATTAAATTTCAAAATTTTAAAAAATAAAATTTAAAAATAAAACAGAAAAAAGTTCTTCCCGTCACACAGATGTATTTATAGGAATGAATTATTTCCATGCTTATATCTATAAATACATAAAAGAGGAATAAAATCTAACTTGAACCATAAAAGAAAAGAAAACCTGAACCCACGAGTTATACAGAGGAAAACCCTATCAGGGCACTTGCTCCAGTGGTAAACAATTCTGAAATTGGTCAGAGGTGGGGAACCATCTCCCATACAGCCAGCAACCCACCCCCCACGCAAGGAGCATACTCATTGCAAAGCAGGGGGACCATGCCGAGGCATCTTGAGTAAACGTGAACTGAGCCCCAGGCCTGCTGCTGCTGAACTGTTCCCACCCTTTCCAGGTAAAACACCTGAATATGTACAAGGGCTTGAAAGCCTAGAGGAAGGACCGTGGAGCCACACCAGCGACAGCACGCAGGCCAACTTGGTGCCTGCAGGCCAGCCAGGGTGGTCCTGGCCCCGGGCGCACTTCCAGAAGCTTTCCATTGCCCTGCCTGAGATACCCCTCCTGTCCCGGCCCCCACTGCTTTTTTCCTTCCTCACCTCTGTCCGGAGAGAAATTCCAGCGGAAGGTATGGGTGACACAACCTCTTCTTTACAGGCGGCAGCCTGGCAACTCCTGCAGAAAGGCCAGCAGAAACCCACTCACACCGGGCCACCCACAAAGCTGTGGCCCCTCACTCCCTCCCACCAGCACAGCCCCGAGACTGCTGACGGGGCAGAGAATATGGAGTCAGGCACAGCTTCAGGGGCTATTGCTGCCTGGAGCGCTGTTTATATTGACCTCAACGAGGCACACCTGGGGAGGGCGGGCCGGCAGGGTAAGGCTGCCCAGGTCAGCTAATCCACAACCCTCAGGGAATCACATTGTTGAAAATGGACCCCGCTAAGGCAGAAGAGAAACCAAGGAAAAAAAGGACACAATGCCATTTGCAGCACCGTAGATTTGTCTAGAAGTAATCACGTGACTTGTAGTAAGTCAGAAAGTGAGACACATATCATATCATATCACTTATAGGTGTTACCTAAAAATGGATACCAGGGCAGATAATTCCACGGAGAAGGGCAATCACAGATTCATTAAACAAACTTATGGTTCACCAATGGAAAGGTGTGAGGATTGGTTTCATTACGATATCGGGGTTAACAGACATCTACAAACACAGGTGACATATATAATCACCAAAGACCTACAGAATACCAAGAGAGGACTACACAACATTCTGTCATAACGTACATGGGAAAAGGATCCCAGGAAGAACAGACATGTGTATATGTGTAAAAGAACCACATCTTCCACACCTACAACAAGCCAAACATTGTAATCAAACTTGCTGTAAGAAAAAATAAAAAATTAAATTAAAAACACGAACAAGAAGTAGTGAGACAAACGTGAGGGGCTTTCTCCTGGCACATTCCATTCTAAACTCCAATCTAGAACACCACTTCCACTGAGGCTCTCTTGCCCTAGTAACCAGATTTGGTAAGGGTGAACTGCTGCCACCTTGTGGCCGTTTCACACAACAGCAGCTTTAATCCCAACGCTAATGGTCAGTTGATATTCAAAATCATTGCAGGCCTGTAAATGACACCTGCCCTGAAAACAAATCCTGGGGTCACATATCGACCAAAATATTCAAAGGACGTCCATATTTCAAAACGACCGTTTCAAAAGGCATATTTTACGCACATTAGTGTTCTGCTTCTTTTCCTTTCTTTCCTTTTTTGTTAAAAAAACACGGGAATGGAAAAAGGCATCCCTCAGAATGGGCGAAAATCGTTGCAGATGAATCAATGGACAGAGGTTTAATCTCCAATATATATAAACAGCTCATGCAGCTTAATATTAAAAAAAACAAACAACCCAAAAAAATGGCCAGAAGATCTAAAGAGACGTTTCTTCAAAGGAGACACAGAGATGGCCAAGACGCACATGAAAAGCTGCTCAACAGCACTAATTATCAGAGAAATGCAAATCAAAACTACAATGAGGTTTCACCTCACACCTGTTAGAATCGGCATCATCAGAAAATCTACAAACAACCAATTCTGGGGAGGGTGTGGACAAAAGGAGCCCTCTTCCACTATTGGTGGGAATGTAAATTGATACAGTCACTATGGAGAACAGTATGGAGTTTCCTTAAAAAAACTAGAAATAGAATTACCATCTGATCCAGCAATCCCACTTCTGGGCATATACCCAGAGAAAACCGTACATCAAAAAGGCACATTCACCACAATGCTCATTGCAGCACTATTTACAATAGCCAGGTAATGGAAGCAACCTAAATGCCCACAGACAGATGAATGGATAAAGATGTGGTACATATATGAAATGGAATATTACTCGGCCATAAAAAGGAATGAAACTGGGTCATTTGTAGAGACATCGATGGATCGAGAGACTGTCATACAGAATGAAGTAAGTCAGAAAGAGGAAAACAAATATTGTATATTAATGCATATATGTGGAGCCTAGAAATGGTACAGATGAACTGGTTTGCAGGGAAGAAATAGAGACACAGAGGTAGAGAACAAACGTATGGACACCAAGTGTGGGAAGCCATGGGGTGGTGGTGGTGGGATGAGTTGGGAGTTTGGGATTGACCTGTGTACATGTATATGCATAAAATACATAACTAATAATAACGTGCTATATAAAAAAAATAAATAAAATTAAATTTCAAAATTTTAAAAAATAAAATTTAAAATAAAACAGAAAAAAGTTCTTCCCGTCACACAGATGTATTTATAGGAATGAATTATTTCCATGCTTATATCTATAAATACATAAAAGAGGAATAAAATCTAACTTGAACCATAAAAGAAAAGAAAACCTGAACCCACGAGTTATACAGAGGAAAACCCTATCAGAGCACTTGCTCCAGTGGTAAACAATTCTGAAATTGGTCAGAGGTGGGGAACCATCTCCCATACAGCCATCAACCCACCCCCCACGCAAGGAGCGTCCTCATTGCAAAGCTGGGGGACCGTGCCGAGGCATCTCTGAGTAAACGTGAGCTGAGCCCCAGGCCAGCTGCTGCTGAACTGTTCCCACCCTTTCCAGGTAAAACACCTGAATATGTACAAGGGCTTGAAAGCCTAGAGGAAGGACCGTGGAGCCACACCAGCGACAGCACGCAGGCCAACTTGGTGCCTGCAGGCCAGCCAGGGTGGTCCTGGCCCCGGGCGCTCTTCCAGAAGCTTTCCATTGCCCTGCCTGAGATACCCCTCCTGTCCCGGCCCCCACTGCTTTTTTCCTTCCTCACCTCTGTCCGGAGAGAAATTCCAGCGGAAGGTATGGGTGACACAACCTCTTCTTTACAGGCGGCAGCCTGGCAACTCCTGCAGAAAGGCCAGCAGAACCCCACTCACACCGGGCCACCCACAAAGCTGTGGCCCCTCACTCCCTCCCACCAGCACAGCCCCGAGACTGCTGACGGGGCAGAGAATATGGAGTCAGGCACAGCTTCAGGGGCTATTGCTGCCTGGAGCGCTGTTTATATTGACCTCAACGAGGCACAGCTGGGGAGGGCGGGCCGGCAGGGTAAGGCTGCCCAGGTCAGCTAATCCACAACCCTCAGGGAATCACATTGTTGAAAATGGACCCCGCTAAGGCAGAAGAGAAGCCAAGGGAATAAAGGACACAATGCCATTTGCAGCACCGTAGATGAGTCTAGAAGTAATCACGTGACTTGTAGTAAGTCAGAAAGTGAAAGACACATATCATATCATATCACTTATAGGTGTTACCTAAAAATGGATACCAGGGCAGATATTTCCACGGAAAAGGGCAATCACAGATTCATTAAACAAACTTATGGTTCACCAAAGGAAAGGTGTGAGGATCGGTTTCATTACGATATCGGGGTTAACAGACATCTACAAACACAGGTGACATATATAATCACCAAAGACCTACAGAATACCAAGAGAGGACTACTCAACATTCTGTCATAACGTACATGGGAAAAGGATCCCAGGAAGAACAGACATGTGTATATGTGTAAAAGAACCACATCTTCCACACCTACAACAAGCCAAACATTGTAATCAAACTTGCTGTAAGAAAAAATAAAAAATTAAATTAAAAACATGAACAAGAAGTAGTGAGACAAACGTGAGGGGCTTTCTCCTGGCACATTCCATTCTAAACTCCAATCTAGAACACCACTTCCACTGAGGCTCTCTTGCCCTAGTAACCAGATTTGGTAAGGGTGAACTGCTGCCACCTTGTGGCCGTTTCACACAACAGCAGCTTTAATCCCAACGCTAATGGTCAGTTGATATTCAAAATCATTGCAGGCCTGTAAATGACACCTGCCCTGAAAACAAATCCTGGGGTCACATATCGACCAAAATATTCAAAGGACGTCCATATTTCAAAACGACCGTTTCAAAAGGCATATTTTACGCACATTAGTGTTCTGCTTCTTTTCCTTTCTTTCCTTTTTTGTTCAAAAAACACGGGAATGGAAAAAGGCATCCCTCAGAATGGGCGAAAATCGTTGCAGACGAATCAATGGACAGAGGTTTAATCTCCAATATATATAAACAGCTCATGCAGCTTAATATTAAAAAAAACAAACAACCCAAAAAAATGGCCAGAAGATCTAAAGAGACGTTTCTTCAAAGGAGACACAGAGATGGCCAAGACGCACATGAAAAGCTGCTCAACAGCACTAATTATCAGAGAAATGCAAATCAAAACTACAATGAGGTTTCACCTCACACCTGTTAGAATCGGCATCATCAGAAAATCTACAAACAACCAATTCTGGGGAGGGTGTGGACAAAAGGAGCCCTCTTCCACTATTGGTGGGAATGTAAATTGATACAGTCACTATGGAGAACAGTATGGAGTTTCCTTAAAAAAACTAGAAATAGAATTACCATCTGATCCAGCAATCCCACTTCTGGGCATATACCCAGAGAAAACCGTACATCAAAAAGGCACATTCACCACAATGCTCATTGCAGCACTATTTACAATAGCCAGGTAATGGAAGCAACCTAAATGCCCACAGACAGATGAATGGATAAAGATGTGGTACATATATGAAATGGAATATTACTCGGCCATAAAAAGGAATGAAACTGGGTCATTTGTAGAGACATCGATGGATCGAGAGACTGTCATACAGAATGAAGTAAGTCAGAAAGAGGAAAACAAATATTGTATATTAATGCATATATGTGGAGCCTAGAAATGGTACAGATGAACTGGTTTGCAGGGAAGAAATAGAGACACAGAGGTAGAGAACAAACGTATGGACACCAAGTGTGGGAAGCCATGGGGTGGTGGTGGTGGGATGAGTTGGGAGTTTGGGATTGACCTGTGTACATGTATATGCATAAAATACATAACTAATAATAACGTGCTATATAAAAAAAATAAATAAAATTAAATTTCAAAATTTTAAAAAATAAAATTTAAAATAAAACAGAAAAAAGTTCTTCCCGTCACACAGATGTATTTATAGGAATGAATTATTTCCATGCTTATATCTATAAATACATAAAAGAGGAATAAAATCTAACTTGAACCATAAAAGAAAAGAAAACCTGAACCCACGAGTTATACAGAGGAAAACCCTATCAGGGCACTTGCTCCAGTGGTAAACAATTCTGAAATTGGTCAGAGGTGGGGAACCATCTCCCATACAGCCATCAACCCACCCCCCACGCAAGGAGCGTCCTCATTGCAAAGCTGGGGGACCGTGCCGAGGCATCTCTGAGTAAACGTGAGCTGAGCCCCAGGCCAGCTGCTGCTGAACTGTTCCCACCCTTTCCAGGTAAAACACCTGAATATGTACAAGGGCTTGAAAGCCTAGAGGAAGGACCGTGGAGCCACACCAGCGACAGCACGCAGGCCAACTTGGTGCCTGCAGGCCAGCCAGGGTGGTCCTGGCCCCGGGCGCTCTTCCAGAAGCTTTCCATTGCCCTGCCTGAGATACCCCTCCTGTCCCGGCCCCCACTGCTTTTTTCCTTCCTCACCTCTGTCCGGAGAGAAATTCCAGCGGAAGGTATGGGTGACACAACCTCTTCTTTACAGGCGGCAGCCTGGCAACTCCTGCAGAAAGGCCAGCAGAACCCCACTCACACCGGGCCACCCACAAAGCTGTGGCCCCTCACTCCCTCCCACCAGCACAGCCCCGAGACTGCTGACGGGGCAGAGAATATGGAGTCAGGCACAGCTTCAGTGGCTATTGCTGCCTGGAGCGCTGTTTATATTGACCTCAACGAGGCACAGCTGGGGAGGGCCGGCCGGCAGGGTAAGGCTGCCCAGGTCAGCTAATCCACAACCCTCAGGGAATCACATTGTTGAAAATGGACCCCGCTAAGGCAGAAGAGAAGCCAAGGGAATAAAGGACACAATGCCATTTGCAGCACCGTAGATGAGTCTAGAAGTAATCACGTGACTTGTAGTAAGTCAGAAAGTGAAAGACACATATCATATCATATCACTTATAGGTGTTACCTAAAAATGGATACCAGGGCAGATATTTCCACGGAAAAGGGCAATCACAGATTCATTAAACAAACTTATGGTTCACCAAAGGAAAGGTGTGAGGATCGGTTTCATTACGATATCGGGGTTAACAGACATCTACAAACACAGGTGACATATATAATCACCAAAGACCTACAGAATACCAAGAGAGGACTACTCAACATTCTGTCATAACGTACATGGGAAAAGGATCCCAGGAAGAACAGACATGTGTATATGTGTAAAAGAACCACATCTTCCACACCTACAACAAGCCAAACATTGTAATCAAACTTGCTGTAAGAAAAAATAAAAAATTAAATTAAAAACACGAACAAGAAGTAGTGAGACAAACGTGAGGGGCTTTCTCCTGGCACATTCCATTCTAAACTCCAATCTAGAACACCACTTCCACTGAGGCTCTCTTGCCCTAGTAACCAGATTTGGTAAGGGTGAACTGCTGCCACCTTGTGGCCGTTTCACACAACAGCAGCTTTAATCCCAACGCTAATGGTCAGTTGATATTCAAAATCATTGCAGGCCTGTAAATGACACCTGCCCTGAAAACAAATCCTGGGGTCACATATCGACCAAAATATTCAAAGGACGTCCATATTTCAAAACGACCGTTTCAAAAGGCATATTTTACGCACATTAGTGTTCTGCTTCTTTTCCTTTCTTTCCTTTTTTGTTCAAAAAACACGGGAATGGAAAAAGGCATCCCTCAGAATGGGCGAAAATCGTTGCAGACGAATCAATGGACAGAGGTTTAATCTCCAATATATATAAACAGCTCATGCAGCTTAATATTAAAAAAAACAAACAACCCAAAAAAATGGCCAGAAGATCTAAAGAGACGTTTCTTCAAAGGAGACACAGAGATGGCCAAGACGCACATGAAAAGCTGCTCAACAGCACTAATTATCAGAGAAATGCAAATCAAAACTACAATGAGGTTTCACCTCACACCTGTTAGAATCGGCATCATCAGAAAATCTACAAACAACCAATTCTGGGGAGGGTGTGGACAAAAGGAGCCCTCTTCCACTATTGGTGGGAATGTAAATTGATACAGTCACTATGGAGAACAGTATGGAGTTTCCTTAAAAAAACTAGAAATAGAATTACCATCTGATCCAGCAATCCCACTTCTGGGCATATACCCAGAGAAAACCGTACATCAAAAAGGCACATTCACCACAATGCTCATTGCAGCACTATTTACAATAGCCAGGTAATGGAAGCAACCTAAATGCCCACAGACAGATGAATGGATAAAGATGTGGTACATATATGAAATGGAATATTACTCGGCCATAAAAAGGAATGAAACTGGGTCATTTGTAGAGACATCGATGGATCGAGAGACTGTCATACAGAATGAAGTAAGTCAGAAAGAGGAAAACAAATATTGTATATTAATGCATATATGTGGAGCCTAGAAATGGTACAGATGAACTGGTTTGCAGGGAAGAAATAGAGACACAGAGGTAGAGAACAAACGTATGGACACCAAGTGTGGGAAGCCATGGGGTGGTGGTGGTGGGATGAGTTGGGAGTTTGGGATTGACCTGTGTACATGTATATGCATAAAATACATAACTAATAATAACGTGCTATATAAAAAAAATAAATAAAATTAAATTTCAAAATTTTAAAAAATAAAATTTAAAATAAAACAGAAAAAAGTTCTTCCCGTCACACAGATGTATTTATAGGAATGAATTATTTCCATGCTTATATCTATAAATACATAAAAGAGGAATAAAATCTAACTTGAACCATAAAAGAAAAGAAAACCTGAACCCACGAGTTATACAGAGGAAAACCCTATCAGGGCACTTGCTCCAGTGGTAAACAATTCTGAAATTGGTCAGAGGTGGGGAACCATCTCCCATACAGCCATCAACCCACCCCCCACGCAAGGAGCGTCCTCATTGCAAAGCTGGGGGACCGTGCCGAGGCATCTCTGAGTAAACGTGAGCTGAGCCCCAGGCCAGCTGCTGCTGAACTGTTCCCACCCTTTCCAGGTAAAACACCTGAATATGTACAAGGGCTTGAAAGCCTAGAGGAAGGACCGTGGAGCCACACCAGCGACAGCACGCAGGCCAACTTGGTGCCTGCAGGCCAGCCAGGGTGGTCCTGGCCCCGGGCGCTCTTCCAGAAGCTTTCCATTGCCCTGCCTGAGATACCCCTCCTGTCCCGGCCCCCACTGCTTTTTTCCTTCCTCACCTCTGTCCGGAGAGAAATTCCAGCGGAAGGTATGGGTGACACAACCTCTTCTTTACAGGCGGCAGCCTGGCAACTCCTGCAGAAAGGCCAGCAGAACCCCACTCACACCGGGCCACCCACAAAGCTGTGGCCCCTCACTCCCTCCCACCAGCACAGCCCCGAGACTGCTGACGGGGCAGAGAATATGGAGTCAGGCACAGCTTCAGTGGCTATTGCTGCCTGGAGCGCTGTTTATATTGACCTCAACGAGGCACAGCTGGGGAGGGCCGGCCGGCAGGGTAAGGCTGCCCAGGTCAGCTAATCCACAACCCTCAGGGAATCACATTGTTGAAAATGGACCCCGCTAAGGCAGAAGAGAAGCCAAGGGAATAAAGGACACAATGCCATTTGCAGCACCGTAGATGAGTCTAGAAGTAATCACGTGACTTGTAGTAAGTCAGAAAGTGAAAGACACATATCATATCATATCACTTATAGGTGTTACCTAAAAATGGATACCAGGGCAGATATTTCCACGGAAAAGGGCAATCACAGATTCATTAAACAAACTTATGGTTCACCAAAGGAAAGGTGTGAGGATCGGTTTCATTACGATATCGGGGTTAACAGACATCTACAAACACAGGTGACATATATAATCACCAAAGACCTACAGAATACCAAGAGAGGACTACTCAACATTCTGTCATAACGTACATGGGAAAAGGATCCCAGGAAGAACAGACATGTGTATATGTGTAAAAGAACCACATCTTCCACACCTACAACAAGCCAAACATTGTAATCAAACTTGCTGTAAGAAAAAATAAAAAATTAAATTAAAAACACGAACAAGAAGTAGTGAGACAAACGTGAGGGGCTTTCTCCTGGCACATTCCATTCTAAACTCCAATCTAGAACACCACTTCCACTGAGGCTCTCTTGCCCTAGTAACCAGATTTGGTAAGGGTGAACTGCTGCCACCTTGTGGCCGTTTCACACAACAGCAGCTTTAATCCCAACGCTAATGGTCAGTTGATATTCAAAATCATTGCAGGCCTGTAAATGACACCTGCCCTGAAAACAAATCCTGGGGTCACATATCGACCAAAATATTCAAAGGACGTCCATATTTCAAAACGACCGTTTCAAAAGGCATATTTTACGCACATTAGTGTTCTGCTTCTTTTCCTTTCTTTCCTTTTTTGTTCAAAAAACACGGGAATGGAAAAAGGCATCCCTCAGAATGGGCGAAAATCGTTGCAGACGAATCAATGGACAGAGGTTTAATCTCCAATATATATAAACAGCTCATGCAGCTTAATATTAAAAAAAACAAACAACCCCAAAAAATGGCCAGAAGATCTAAAGAGACGTTTCTTCAAAGGAGACACAGAGATGGCCAAGACGCACATGAAAAGCTGCTCAACAGCACTAATTATCAGAGAAATGCAAATCAAAACTACAATGAGGTTTCACCTCACACCTGTTAGAATCGGCATCATCAGAAAATCTACAAACAACCAATTCTGGGGAGGGTGTGGACAAAAGGAGCCCTCTTCCACTATTGGTGGGAATGTAAATTGATACAGTCACTATGGAGAACAGTATGGAGTTTCCTTAAAAAAACTAGAAATAGAATTACCATCTGATCCAGCAATCCCACTTCTGGGCATATACCCAGAGAAAACCGTACATCAAAAAGGCACATTCACCACAATGTTCATTGCAGCACTATTTACAATAGCCAGGTAATGGAAGCAACCTAAATGCCCACAGACAGATGAATGGATAAAGATGTGGTACATATATGAAATGGAATATTACTCGGCCATAAAAAGGAATGAAACTGGGTCATTTGTAGAGACATCGATGGATCGAGAGAAGTAAGTCAGAAAGAGGAAAACAAATATTGTATATTAATGCATATATGTGGAGCCTAGAAATGGTACAGATGAACTGGTTTGCAGGGAAGAAATAGAGACACAGAGGTAGAGAACAAACGTATGGACACCAAGTGTGGGAAGCCATGGGGTGGTGGTGGTGGGATGAGTTGGGAGTTTGGGATTGACCTGTGTACATGTATATGCATAAAATACATAACTAATAATAACGTGCTATATAAAAAAAATAAATAAAATTAAATTTCAAAATTTTAAAAAATAAAATTTAAAATAAAACAGAAAAAAGTTCTTCCCGTCACACAGATGTATTTATAGGAATGAATTATTTCCATGCTTATATCTATAAATACATAAAAGAGGAATAAAATCTAACTTGAACCATAAAAGAAAAGAAAACCTGAACCCACGAGTTATACAGAGGAAAACCCTATCAGGGCACTTGCTCCAGTGGTAAACAATTCTGAAATTGGTCAGAGGTGGGGAACCATCTCCCATACAGCCATCAACCCACCCCCCACGCAAGGAGCGTCCTCATTGCAAAGCTGGGGGACCGTGCCGAGGCATCTCTGAGTAAACGTGAGCTGAGCCCCAGGCCAGCTGCTGCTGAACTGTTCCCACCCTTTCCAGGTAAAACACCTGAATATGTACAAGGGCTTGAAAGCCTAGAGGAAGGACCGTGGAGCCACACCAGCGACAGCACGCAGGCCAACTTGGTGCCTGCAGGCCAGCCAGGGTGGTCCTGGCCCCGGGCGCTCTTCCAGAAGCTTTCCATTGCCCTGCCTGAGATACCCCTCCTGTCCCGGCCCCCACTGCTTTTTTCCTTCCTCACCTCTGTCCGGAGAGAAATTCCAGCGGAAGGTATGGGTGACACAACCTCTTCTTTACAGGCGGCAGCCTGGCAACTCCTGCAGAAAGGCCAGCAGAACCCCACTCACACCGGGCCACCCACAAAGCTGTGGCCCCTCACTCCCTCCCACCAGCACAGCCCCGAGACTGCTGACGGGGCAGAGAATATGGAGTCAGGCACAGCTTCAGGGGCTATTGCTGCCTGGAGCGCTGTTTATATTGACCTCAACGAGGCACACCTGGGGAGGGCGGGCCGGCAGGGTAAGGCTGCCCAGGTCAGCTAATCCACAACCCTCAGGGAATCACATTGTTGAAAATGGACCCCGCTAAGGCAGAAGAGAAGCCAAGGGAATAAAGGACACAATGCCATTTGCAGCACCGTAGATGAGTCTAGAAGTAATCACGTGACTTGTAGTAAGTCAGAAAGTGAAAGACACATATCATATCATATCACTTATAGGTGTTACCTAAAAATGGATACCAGGGCAGATATTTCCACGGAAAACGGCAATCACAGATTCATTAAACAAACTTATGGTTCACCAAAGGAAAGGTGTGAGGATTGGTTTCATTACGATATCGGGGTTAACAGACATCTACAAACACAGGTGACATATATAATCACCAAAGACCTACAGAATACCAAGAGAGGACTACTCAACATTCTGTCATAACGTACATGGGAAAAGGATCCCAGGAAGAACAGACATGTGTATATGTGTAAAAGAACCACATCTTCCACACCTACAACAAGCCAAACATTGTAATCAAACTTGCTGTAAGAAAAAATAAAAAATTAAATTAAAAACACGAACAAGAAGTAGTGAGACAAACGTGAGGGGCTTTCTCCTGGCACATTCCATTCTAAACTCCAATCTAGAACACCACTTCCACTGAGGCTCTCTTGCCCTAGTAACCAGATTTGGTAAGGGTGAACTGCTGCCACCTTGTGGCCGTTTCACACAACAGCAGCTTTAATCCCAACGCTAATGGTCAGTTGATATTCAAAATCATTGCAGGCCTGTAAATGACACCTGCCCTGAAAACAAATCCTGGGGTCACATATCGACCAAAATATTCAAAGGACGTCCATATTTCAAAACGACCGTTTCAAAAGGCATATTTTACGCACATTAGTGTTCTGCTTCTTTTCCTTTCTTTCCTTTTTTGTTCAAAAAACACGGGAATGGAAAAAGGCATCCCTCAGAATGGGCGAAAATCGTTGCAGACGAATCAATGGACAGAGGTTTAATCTCCAATATATATAAACAGCTCATGCAGCTTAATATTAAAAAAAACAAACAACCCCAAAAAATGGCCAGAAGATCTAAAGAGACGTTTCTTCAAAGGAGACACAGAGATGGCCAAGACGCACATGAAAAGCTGCTCAACAGCACTAATTATCAGAGAAATGCAAATCAAAACTACAATGAGGTTTCACCTCACACCTGTTAGAATCGGCATCATCAGAAAATCTACAAACAACCAATTCTGGGGAGGGTGTGGACAAAAGGAGCCCTCTTCCACTATTGGTGGGAATGTAAATTGATACAGTCACTATGGAGAACAGTATGGAGTTTCCTTAAAAAAACTAGAAATAGAATTACCATCTGATCCAGCAATCCCACTTCTGGGCATATACCCAGAGAAAACCGTACATCAAAAAGGCACATTCACCACAATGTTCATTGCAGCACTATTTACAATAGCCAGGTAATGGAAGCAACCTAAATGCCCACAGACAGATGAATGGATAAAGATGTGGTACATATATGAAATGGAATATTACTCGGCCATAAAAAGGAATGAAACTGGGTCATTTGTAGAGACATCGATGGATCGAGAGACTGTCATACAGAATGAAGTAAGTCAGAAAGAGGAAAACAAATATTGTATATTAATGCATATATGTGGAGCCTAAAAATGGTACAGATGAACTGGTTTGCAGGGAAGAAATAGAGACACAGAGGTAGAGAACAAACGTATGGACACCAAGTGTGGGAAGCCATGGGGTGGTGGTGGTGGGATGAGTTGGGAGTTTGGGATTGACCTGTGTACATGTATATGCATAAAATACATAACTAATAATAACGTGCTATATAAAAAAATAAATAAAATTAAATTTCAAAATTTTAAAAAATAAAATTTAAAATAAAACAGAAAAAAGTTCTTCCCGTCACACAGATGTATTTATAGGAATGAATTATTTCCATGCTTATATCTATAAATACATAAAAGTGGAATAAAATCTAACTTGAACCATAAAAGAAAAGAAAACCTGAACCCACGAGTTATACAGAGGAAAACCCTATCAGGGCACTTGCTCCAGTGGTAAACAATTCTGAAATTGGTCAGAGGTGGGGAACCATCTCCCATACAGCCATCAACCCACCCCCCACGCAAGGAGCGTCCTCATTGCAAAGCTGGGGGACCGTGCCGAGGCATCTCTGAGTAAACGTGAGCTGAGCCCCAGGCCAGCTGCTGCTGAACTGTTCCCACCCTTTCCAGGTAAAACACCTGAATATGTACAAGGGCTTGAAAGCCTAGAGGAAGGACTGTGGAGCCACACCAGCGACAGCACGCAGGCCAACTTGGTGCCTGCAGGCCAGCCAGGGTGGTCCTGGCCCCGGGTGCTCTTCCAGAAGCTTTCCATTGCCCTGCCTGAGATACCCCTCCTGTCCCGGCCCCCACTGCTTTTTTCCTTCCTCACCTCTGTCCGGAGAGAAATTCCAGCGGAAGGTATGGGTGACACAACCTCTTCTTTACAGGCGGCAGCCTGGCAACTCCTGCAGAAAGGCCAGCAGAACCCCACTCACACCGGGCCACCCACAAAGCTGTGGCCCCTCACTCCCTCCCACCAGCACAGCCCCGAGACTGCTGACGGGGCAGAGAATATGGAGTCAGGCACAGCTTCAGGGGCTATTGCTGCCTGGAGCGCTGTTTATATTGACCTCAACGAGGCACACCTGGGGAGGGCGGGCCGGCAGGGTAAGGCTGCCCAGGTCAGCTAATCCACAACCCTCAGGGAATCACATTGTTGAAAATGGACCCCGCTAAGGCAGAAGAGAAGCCAAGGGAATAAAGGACACAATGCCATTTGCAGCACCGTAGATGAGTCTAGAAGTAATCACGTGACTTGTAGTAAGTCAGAAAGTGAAAGACACATATCATATCATATCACTTATAGGTGTTACCTAAAAATGGATACCAGGGCAGATATTTCCACGGAAAAGGGCAATCACAGATTCATTAAACAAACTTATGGTTCACCAAAGGAAAGGTGTGAGGATCGGTTTCATTACGATATCGGGGTTAACAGACATCTACAAACACAGGTGACATATATAATCACCAAAGACCTACAGAATACCAAGAGAGGACTACTCAACATTCTGTCATAACGTACATGGGAAAAGGATCCCAGGAAGAACAGACATGTGTATATGTGTAAAAGAACCACATCTTCCACACCTACAACAAGCCAAACATTGTAATCAAACTTGCTGTAAGAAAAAATAAAAAATTAAATTAAAAACACGAACAAGAAGTAGTGAGACAAACGTGAGGGGCTTTCTCCTGGCACATTCCATTCTAAACTCCAATCTAGAACACCACTTCCACTGAGGCTCTCTTGCCCTAGTAACCAGATTTGGTAAGGGTGAACTGCTGCCACCTTGTGGCCGTTTCACACAACAGCAGCTTTAATCCCAACGCTAATGGTCAGTTGATATTCAAAATCATTGCAGGCCTGTAAATGACACCTGCCCTGAAAACAAATCCTGGGGTCACATATCGACCAAAATATTCAAAGGACGTCCATATTTCAAAACGACCGTTTCAAAAGGCATATTTTACGCACATTAGTGTTCTGCTTCTTTTCCTTTCTTTCCTTTTTTGTTAAAAAAACACGGGAATGGAAAAAGGCATCCCTCAGAATGGGCGAAAATCGTTGCAGACGAATCAATGGACAGAGGTTTAATCTCCAATATATATAAACAACTCATGCAGCTTAATATTAAAAAAGCAACCCAATACAAAAATGGGCAGAAGATCTAAAGAGACGTTTCTTCAAGGAAGGCACAGAGATGGCCAAGACGCACATGAAAAGCTGCTCAACAGCACTAATTATTAGAGAAATGCAAATCAAAACTACAATGAGGTATCACCTCACACCTGTTAGAATCGGCATCATCAGAAAATCTACAAACAACCAATTCTGGGGAGGGTGTGGACAAAAGGAGCCCTCTTCCACTATTGGTGGGAATGTAAATTGATACAGTGACTATGGAGAAGAGTATGGAGTTTCCTTAAAAAAAACTAGAAATAGAATTACCATCTGATCCAGCAATCCCACTTCCGGGCATATACACAGAGAAAACCGTAAATCAAAACGGCACATTCACACAATGTTCATTGCAGCACTATTTACAATAGCCAGGTAATGGAAGCAACCTAAATGCCCACAGACAGATGAATGGATAAAGAGGTGGTACATATATGAAATGGAATATTACTCGGCCATAAAAAGGAACGAAACTGGGTCATTTGTAGAGACATCGATGGATCGAGAGACTGTCATACAGAATGAAGTAAGTCAGAAAGAGGAAAACAAATATTGTATATTAATGCATATATGTGGAACCTAAAAAATTGTACAGATGAAAGAGTTTGCAGGGAAGAAATAGAGACACAGAGGTACAGAACAAACGTATGTACACCAAGTGTGGGAAGCCATGGGGTGGTGGTGGTGGGATGAGTTGGGAGATTGGGATTGACCTGTATACATGTATATGCATAAAATACATAACTAATAATAACGTGCTGTATAAAAACATAAATAAAATTAAATTTCAAAATTTTAAAAACTAAAATTTAAAAATAAAACAGAAAAAATTCTTCCCGTCAGACAGATGTATTTATAGGAATGAATTATTTCCATGCTTATATTTATAAATACATAAAAGAGGAATAAAATCTAACTTGAACCATAAAAGAAAAAAAAAAGTGAACCCACGAGTTATACAGAGGAAAACCCTATCACGGCACTTGCTCCAGTGGTAAACAATTCTGAAATTGGTCAGATGTGGGGAACCATCTCCCATACAGCCATCAACCCACCCCCCACGCAAGGAGCGTCCTCATTGTAAAGCTGGGGGACCGTGCCGAGGCATCTGTGAGTAAACGTGAGCTGAGCCCCAGGCCAGCTGCTGCTGAACTGTTCCCACCCTTTCCAGGTAAAACACCTGAATATGTACAAGGGCTTGAAAGCCTAGAGGAAGGACCGTGGAGCCACACCAGCGACAGCACGCAGGCCAACTTGGTACCTGCAGGCCAGCCAGGGTGGTCCTGGCCCCGGGCGCTCTTCCAGAAGCTTGCCATTGCCCTGCCTGAGATACCCCTCCTGTCCCGGCCCCCACTGCTTTTTTCCTTCCTCACCTCTGTCCGGAGAGAAATTCCAGCGGAAGGTATGGGTGACACAACCTCTTCTTTACAGGCGGCAGCCTGGCAACTCCTGCAGAAAGGCCAGCAGAACCCCACTCACACCGGGCCACCCACAAATCTGTGGCCCCTCCCTCCCTCCCACCAGCACAGCCCCGAGACTGGTGACGGGGCAGAGAATATGGAGTCAGGCACAGCTTCAGGGGCTATTGCTGCCTGGAGCGCTGTTTATATTGACCTCAACGAGGCACACCTGGGGAGGGCGGGCCGGCAGGGTAAGGCTGCCCAGGTCAGCTAATCCACAACCCTCAGGGAATCACATTTTTGAAAATGGACCCCGCTAAGGCAGAAGAGAAGCCAAGGGAAAAAAGGACACAATGCCATTTGCAGCACCGTAGATGAGTCTAGAAGTAATCACGTGACTTGTAGTAAGTCAGAAAGTGAAAGACACATATCCTATCATATCACTTATAGGTGTTACCTAAAAATGGATACCAGGGCAGATATTTCCACGGAGAAGGGCAATCACAGATTCATTAAACAAACTTATGGTTCACCAATGGAAAGGTGTGAGGATTGGTTTCATTACGATATCGGGGTTAACAGACATATACAAACACAGGTGACATATATAATCACCAAAGACCTACAGAATACCGAGAGAGGACTACTCAACATTCTGTCATAACGTACATGGGAAAAGGATCCCAGGAAGAACAGACATGTGTATATGTGTAAAAGAACCACATCTTCCACACCTACAACAAGCCAAACGTTGTAATCAAACTTGCTGTAATAAAAAATAAAAAAATTAAATTAAAAACACGAACAAGAAATAGTGAGACAAACGTGAGGGTCTTTCTCCTGGCACATTCCATTCTAAATTCCAATCTAGAACACCACTTCCACTGAGGCTCTCTTGCCCAGGTAACCTGATTTGGTAAGGGTGAACTGCTGCCACCTTGTGGCCGTTTCACACAACAGCAGCTTTAATCCCAACGCTAATGGTCAGTTGATATTCAAAATCATTGCAGGCCTGTAAATGACACCTGCCCTGAAAACAAATCCTGGGGTCACATATCGACCAAAATATTCAAAGGACGTCCATATTTCAAAACGACCGTTTCAAAAGGCATATTTTACGCACATTAGTGTTCTGCTTCTTTTCCTTTCTTTCCTTTTTTGTTAAAAAACACGGGAATGGAAAAAGGCATCCATCAGAATGGGCGAAAATCGTTGCAGACGAATCAATGGACAGAGGTTTAATCTCCAATATATATAAACAACTCTTGCAGCTTAATATTAAAAAAAACAAACAACCCAATACAAAACTGGGCAGAAGATCTAAAGAGACGTTTCTTCAAAGGAGACACAGAGATGGCCAAGACGCACATGAAAAGCTGCTCAACAGCACTAATTATCAGAGAAATGCAAATCAAAACTACAATGAGGTTTCACCTCACACCTGTTAGAATCGGCATCATCAGAAAATCTACAAACAACCAATTCTGGGGAGGGTGTGGACAAAAGGAGCCCTCTTCCACTATTGGTGGGAATGTAAATTGATACAGTCACTATGGAGAACACTATGGAGTTTCCTTAAAAAAACTAGAAATAGAATTACCATCTGATCCAGCAATCCCACTTCTGTGCATATACCCAGAGAAAACCGAAAAACAAAAAGGCACATTCACCACAATGATCGTTGCAGCACTATTTACAATAGCCAGGTAATGGAAGCAACCTAAATGCCCACAGACAGATGAATGGATAAAGATGTGGTACATATATGAAATGGAATATTACTCGGCCATAAAAAGGAATGAAACTGGGTCATTTGTAGAGACATCGATGGATCGAGAGAGTGTCATACAGAATGAAGAAAGTCAGAAAGAGGAAAACAAATATTGTATATTAATGCATATATGTGGAGCCTAAAAATGGTACAGATGAACTGGTTTGCAGGGCAGAAATAGAGACACAGAGGTAGAGAACAAACGTATGGACACCAAGTGTGGGAAGCAATGGGGTGGTGGTGGTGGGATGAGTTGGGAGTTTGGGATTGACCTGTGTACATGTATATGCATAAAATACATAACTAATAATAACGTGCTGTATAAAAAAATAAATAAAATTAAATTTCAAAATTTTAAAAACTAAAATTTAAAAATAAAACAGAAAAAAGTTCTTCCCGTCACACAGATGTATTTATAGGAATGAATTATTTCCATGCTTATATCTATAAATACATAAAAGAGGAATAAAATCTAACTTGAACCATAAAAGAAAAAAAAAACCTGAACCCACGAGTTATACAGAGGAAAACCCTATCAGGGCACTTGCTGCAGTGGTAAACAATTCTGAAATTGGTCAGAGGTGGGGAACCATCTCCCATACAGCCAGCAACCCACCCCCCACGCCAGGAGCGTCCTCATTGTAAAGCTGGGGGACCGTGCCGAGGCATCTGTGAGTAAACGTGAGCTGAGCCCCAGGCCAGCTGCTGCTGAACTGTTCCCACCCTTTCCAGGTAAAACACCTGAATATGTACAAGGGCTTGAAAGCCTAGAGGAAGGACCGTGGAGCCACACCAGCGACAGCACGCAGGCCAACTTGGTGCCTGCAGGCCAGCCAGGGTGGTCCTGGCCCCGGGCGCTCTTCCAGAAGCTTTCCATTGCCCTGCCTGAGATACCCCTCCTGTCCCGGCCCCCACTGCTTTTTTCCTTCCTCACCTCTGTCCGGAGAGAAATTCCAGCGGAAGGTATGGGTGACACAACCTCTTCTTTACAGGCGGCAGCCTGGCAACTCCTGCAGAAAGGCCAGCAGAACCCCACTCACACCGGGCCACCCACAAAGCTGTGGCCCCTCACTCCCTCCCACCAGCACAGCCCCGAGACTGCTGACGGGGCAGAGAATATGGAGTCAGGCACAGCTTCAGGGGCTATTGCTGCCTGGAGCGCTGTTTATATTGACCTCAACGAGGCACACCTGGGGAGGGCGGGCCGGCAGGGTAAAGCTGCCCAGGTCAGCGAATCCACAACCCTCAGGGAATCACATTGTTGAAAACGGACCCGGCTAAGGCAGAAGAGAAGCCAAGGGAAAAAAGGACACAATGCCATTTGCAGCACCGTAGATGAGTCTAGAAGTAATCACGTGACTTGTAGTCAGTCAGAAAGTGAAAGACACATATCATATCATATCACTTATAGGTGTTACCTAAAAATGGATACCAGGGCAGATATTTCCACGGAGAAGGGCAATCACAGATTCATTAAACAGACTTATGGTTCACCAATGGAAAGGTGTGAGTATTGGTTTCATTACGATATCGGGGTTAACAGACATATACAAACACAGGTGACATATATAATCACCAAAGACCTACAAAATACCAAGAGAGGACTACTCAACATTCTGTCATAACATACATGGGAAAAGGATCCCAGGAAGAACAGACATGTGTATATGTGTAAAAGAACCACATCTTCCACACCTACAACAAGCCAAACTTTGTAATCAAACTTGCTGTAATAAAAAATAAAAACTTAAATTAAAAACACGAACAAGAAGTAGTGAGACAAACGTGAGGGGCTTTCTCCTGGCACATTCCATTCTAAACTCCAATCTAGAACACCACTTCCACTGAGGCTCTCTTGCCCAGGTAACCTGATTTGGTAAGGGTGAACTGCTGCCACCTTGTGGCCGTTTCACACAACAGCAGCTTTAATCCCAACGCTAATGGTCAGTTGGTATTCAAAATCATTGAAGGCCTGTAAATGACACCTGCCCTGAAAACAAATCCTGGGGTCACATATCGACCAAAATATTCAAAGGACGTCCATATTTCAAAACGACCGTTTCAAAAGGCATATTTTACGCACATTAGTGTTCTGCTTCTTTTCCTTTCTTTCCTTTTTTGTTAAAAAACACGGGAATGGAAAAAGGCATCCCTCAGAATGGGCGAAAATCGTTGCAGACCAATCAATGGACAGAGGTTTAATCTCCAATATATATAAACAACTCATGCAGCTTAATATTAAAAAAGCAACCCAATACAAAAATGGGCAGAAGATCTAAAGAGACGTTTCTTCAAGGAAGGCACAGAGATGGCCAAGACGCACATGAAAAGCTGCTCAACAGCACTAATTATTAGAGAAATGCAAATCAAAACTACAATGAGGTATCACCTCACACCTGTTAGAATCGGCATCATCAGAAAATCTACAAACAACCAATTCTGGGGAGGGTGTGGACAAAAGGAGCCCTCTTCCACTATTGGTGGGAATGTAAACTGATACAGTGACTATGGAGAACAGTATGGAGTTTCCTTAAAAAAACTAGAAATAGAATTACCATCTGATCCAGCAATCCCACTTCCGGGCATATACCCAGAGAAAACCGTAAATCAAAACGGCACATTCACCACAATGTTCATTGCAGCACTATTTACAATAGCCAGGTAATGGAAGCAACCTAAATGCCCACAGACAGATGAATGGATAAAGAGGTGGTACATATATGAAATGGAATATTACTCGGCCATAAAAAGGAATGAAACTGGGTCATTTGTAGAGACATCGATGGATCGAGAGACTGTCATACAGAATGATGTAAGTCAGAAAGAGGAAAACAAATATTGTATATTAATGCATATATGTGGAACCTAAAAAATGGTACAGATGAAAGAGTTTGCAGGGAAGAAATAGAGACACAGAGGTACAGAACAAACGTATGTACACCAAGTGTGGGAAGCCATGGGGTGGTGGTGGTGGGATGAGTTGGGAGATTGGGATTGACCTGTATACATGTATATGCATAAAATACATAACTAATAATAACGTGCTGTATAAAAACATAAATAAAATTAAATTTCAAAATTTTAAAAACTAAAATTTAAAAATAAAACAGAAAAAATTCTTCCCGTCAGACAGATGTATTTATAGGAATGAATTATTTCCATGCTTATATTTATAAATACATAAAAGAGGAATAAAATCTAACTTGAACCATAAAAGAAAAAAAAAGTGAACCCACGAGTTATACAGAGGAAAACCCTATCACGGCACTTGCTCCAGTGGTAAACAATTCTGAAATTGGTCAGAGGTGGGGAACCATCTCCCATACAGCCATCAACCCACCCCCCACGCAAGGAGCGTCCTCATTGCAAAGCTGGGGGACCGTGCCGAGGCATCTGTGAGTAAACTTGAGCTGAGCCCCAGGCCAGCTGCTGCTGAACTGTTCCCACCCTTTCCAGCTAAATCACCTGAATATGTACAAGGGCTTGAAAGCCAAGAGGAAGGACCGTGGAGCCACACCAGCGACAGCACACAGGCCAACTTGCTGCCTGCAGGCCAGCCAGGGTGGTCCTGAGACCGGGTGCTCTTCCGGAAGCTTTCCATCGCCCTGCCTGAGATACCCCTCCTGTCCCGGCCCCCACTGCTTTTTTCCTTCCTCACCTCTGTCCGGAGAGAAATTCCAGCGGAAGGTATGGGTGACACAACCTCTTCTTTACAGGCGGCAGCCTGGCAACTCCTGCAGAAAGGCCAGCAGAACCCCACTCACACCGGGCCACCCACAAAGCTGTGGCCCCTCACTCCCTCCCACCAGCACAGCCCCGAGACTGCTGACGGGGCAGAGAATATGGAGTCAGGCACAGCTTCAGGGGCTATTGCTGCCTGGAGCGCTGTTTATATTGACCTCAAAGAGGCACACCTGGGGAGGGCGGGCCGGCAGAGTAAGGCTGCCCAGGTCAGCTAATCCACAACCCTCAGGGAATCACATTGTTGAAAATGGACCCCGCTAAGGCAGAAGAGAAGCCAAGGGAAAAAAGGACACAATGCCATTTGCAGCACCGTAGATGAGTCTAGAAGTAATCACGTGACTTGTAGTAAGTCAGAAAGTGAAAGACACATATCATATCATATCACTTATAGGTGTTACCTAGAAATGGATACCAGGACAGATATTTCCACGGAGAAGGGCAATCACAGATTCATTAAACAAACTTATGGTTCACCAATGGAAAGGTGTGAGGATTGGTTTCATTACGATATCGGGGTTAACAGACATATACAAACACAGGTGACATATATAATCACCAAAGGCCTACAGAATACCAAGAGAGGACTACTCAACATTCTGTCATAACGTACATGGGAAAAGGATCCCAGGAAGAACAGACATCTGTATATGTGTAAAAGAACCACATCTTCCACACCTACAACAAGCCAAACATTGTAATCAAACTTGCTGTAATAAAAAATAAAAAAAATTAAATTAAAAACACGAACAAGATGTAGTGAGACAAACCTGAGGGGCTTTCTCCTGGCACATTCCATTTTAAATTCCAATCTAGAACACCACTTCCACTGAGGCTCTCTTGCCCTGGTAACCAGATTTGGTAAGGGTGAACTGCTGCCACCTTGTGGCCGTTTCACACAACAGCAGCTTTAATCCCAGCGCTAATGGTCAGTTGATATTCAAAATCATTGCAGGCCTGTAAATGACACCTGCCCTGAAAACAAATCCTGGGGTCACATATCGACCAAAAAATTCAAAGGACGTCCATATTTCAAAACGACCATTTCAAAAGGCATATTTTACGCACATTAGTGTTCTGCTTCTTTTCCTTTCTTTCCTTTTTTGTTAAAAAACACGGGAATGGAAAAAGGCATCCCTCAGAATGGGCGAAAATCGTTGCAGACGAATCAATGGACAGAGGTTTAATCACCAATATATATAAACAACTCTTGCAGCTTAATATTAAAAAAAACAAACAACCCAATACAAAACTGGGCAGAAGATCTAAAGAGACGTTTCTTCAAAGGAGACACAGAGATGGCTAAGACGCACATGAAAAGCTGCTCAACAGCACTAATTATCAGAGAAATGCAAATCAAAACTACAATGAGGTTTCACCTCACACCTGTTAGAATCGGCATCATCAGAAAATCTACAAACAACCAATTCTGGGGAGGGTGTGGACAAAAGGAGCCCTCTTCCACTATTGGTGGGAATGTAAATTGATACAGTCACTATGGAGAACAGTATGGAGTTTCCTTAAAAAAACTAGAAATAGAATAACCATCTGATCCAGCAATCCCAGTTCTGGGCATATACCCAGAGAAAACCGAAAAACAAAAAGGCACATTCACCACAATGTTCGTTGCAGCACTATTTACAATAGCCAGGTAATGGAAGCAACCTAAATGCCCACAGACAGATGAATGGATAAAGATGTGGTACATATATGAAATGGAATATTACTCGGCCATAAAAATGAATGAAACTGGGTCATTTGTAGAGACATCGATGGATCGAGAGAGTGTCATACAGAATGAAGAAAGTCAGAAAGAGGAAAACAAATATTGTATATTAATGCATATATGTGGAGCCTAAAAATGATACAGATGAACTGGTTTGCAGGGCAGAAATAGAGACACAGAGGTAGAGAACAAACGTATGGACACCAAGTGTGGGAAGCCATGGGGTGTTGGTGGTGGGATGAGTTGGGAGTTTGGGATTGACCTGTGTACATGTATATGCATAAAATACATAACTAATAATAACGTGCTGTATAAAAAATAAATAAAATTAAATTTCAAAATTTTAAAAACTAAAATTTAAAAATAAAACAGAAAAAAGTTCTTCCCGTCACACAGATGTATTTATAGGAATGAATTATTTCCATGCTTATATCTATAAATACATAAAAGAGGAATAAAATCTAACTTGAACCATAAAAGAAAAAAAAACCTGAACCCATGAGTTATACAGAGGAAAACCCTATCAGGGCACTTGCTCCAGTGGTAAACAATTCTGAAATTGGTCAGATGTGGGGAACCATCTCCCATACAGCCATCAACCCACCCCCCACGCAAGGAGCGTCCTCATTGCAAAGCTGGGGGACCGTGCCGAGGCATCTGTGAGTAAACGTGAGCTGAGCCCCAGGCCAGCTGCTGCTGAACTGTTCCCACCCTTTCCAGGTAAAACACCTGAATATGTACAAGGGCTTGAAAGCCTAGAGGAAGGACCGTGGAGCCACACCAGCGACAGCACACAGGCCAACTTGGTGCCTGCAGGGCAGCCAGGGTGGTCCTGGCCCCGGGCGCTCTTCCGGAAGCTTTCCATTGCCCTGCCTGAGATACCCCTCCTGTCCCGGCCCCCACTGCTTTTTTCCTTCCTCACCTCTGTCCGGAGAGAAATTCCAGCGGAAGGTATGAGTGACACATCCTCTTCTTTACAAGCGGCAGCCTGGCAACTCCTGCAGAAAGGCCAGCAGAACCCCACTCACACCGGGCCACCCACAAAGCTGTGGCCCCTCACTCCCTCCCACCAGCACAGCCCGGAGACTGCTGACGGGGCAGAGAATATGGAGTCAGGCACAGCTTCAGGGGCTATTGCTGCCTGGAGCTCTGTTTATTTTGACCTCAACAAGGCACACCTGGGGAGGGCGGGCCGGCAGGGTAAGGCTGCCCAGGTCAGCTAATCCACAACCCTCAGGGAATCACATTGTTGAAAATGGACCCCGCTAAGGCAGAAGAGAAGCCAAGGGAAAAAAGGACACAATGCCATTTGCAGCACCGTAGATGAGTCTAGAAGTAATCACGTGACTTGTAGTAAGTCAGAAAGTGAAAGACACATATCCTATCATATCACTTATAGGTGTTACCTAAAAATGGATACCAGGACAGATATTTCCACGGAGAAGGGCAATCACAGATTCATTAAACAAACTTATGGTTCACCAATGGAAAGGTGTGAGGATTGGTTTCATTACGATATCGGGGTTAACAGACATATACAAACACAGGTGACATATATAATCACCAAAGACCTACAGAATACCAAGAGAGGACTACTCAACATTCTGTCATAACGTACATGGGAAAAGGATCCCAGGAAGAACAGACATCTGTATATGTGTAAAAGAACCACATCTTCCACACCTACAACAAGCCAAACTTTGTAATCAAACTTGCTGTAATAAAAAATAAAAAATTAGGGCCTTCCTGGTGGCGCAGTGGTTCTGAGTCCGCCTGCCGATGCAGGGGATACGGTTTTGTGCCCAGGTCTGGTGGGATCCCATATGCCGAGGAGCGGCTGGGCCCGTGAGCCATGGCCGCTGGGCCTGCGCGTCCGGAGCCTGTGCTCCGCAGCGGGAGAGGCCACAGCAGTGAGAGGCCCGCATACCACAAAAAAAAAAAAAGAAAAGAAAAAATAAATAAATAAATAAAAAATTAAATTAAAAACACGAACAAGAAGTAGTGAGACAAACGTGAGGGGCTTTCTCCTGGCACATTCCATTCTAAACTCCAATCTAGAACACCACTTCCACTGAGGCTCTCTTGCCCAGGTAACCAGATTTGGTAAGGGTGAACTGCTGCCACCTTGTGGCCGTTTCACACAACAGCAGCTTTAATCCCAACGCTAATGGTCAGTTGATATTCAAAATCATTGCAGGCCTGTAAATGACACCTGCCCTGAAAACAAATCCTGGGGTCACATATCGACCAAAATATTCAAAGGACGTCCATATTTCAAAACGACCGTTTCAAAAGGCATATTTTACGCACATTAGTGTTCTGCTTCTTTTCCTTTCTTTCCTTTTTTGTTAAAAAACACGGGAATGGAAAAAGGCATCCCTCAGAATGGGCGAAAATCGTTGCAGACGAATCAATGGACAGAGGTTTAATCTCCCATATATATAAACAGCTCATGCAGCTTAATATTAAAAAAAACAAACAACCCAAAAAAATGGGCAGAAGATCTAAAGAGACGTTTCTTCAAAGGAGACACAGAGATGGCCAAGACGCACATGAAAAGCTGCTCAACAGCACTAATTATCAGAGAAATGCAAATCAAAACTACAATGAGGTTTCACCTCACACCTGTTAGAATCGGCATCATCAGAAAATCTACAAACAACCAATTCTGGGGAGGGTGTGGACAAAAGGAGCGCTCTTCCACTATTGGTGGGAATGTAAATTGATACAGTCACTATGGAGAACAGTATGGAGTTTCCTTAAAAAAACTAGAAATAGAATTACCATCTGATCCAGCAATCCCACTTCTGGGCATATACCCAGAGAAAACCGTAAATCAAAAAGGCACATTCACAACAATGTTCGTTGCAGCACTATTTACAATAGCCAGGTAATGGAAGCAACCTAAATGCCCACAGACAGATGAATGGATAAAGATGTGGTACATATATGAAATGGAATATTACTCGGCCATAAAAATGAATGAAACTGGGTCATTTGTAGAGACATTGATGGATCGAGAGACTGTCATACAGAATGAAGTAAGTCAGAAAGAGGAAAACAAATATTGTATATTAATGCATATATGTGGAGCCTACAAATGGTACAGATGAACTGCTTTGCAGGGCAGAAATAAAGACACAGATGTAGAGAACAGACGTATGGACACCAAGTGTGGGAAGCCATGGGGTGGTGGTGGTGGGATGAGTTGGGAGTTTGGGATTGACCTGTGTACATGTATATGCATAAAATACATAACTAATAATAACGTGCTGTATAAAAAAATAAATAAAATTAAATTTCAAAATTTTAAAAACTAAAATTTAAAAATAAAACAGAAAAAAGTTCTTCCCGTCACACAGATGTATTTATAGGAATGAATTATTTCCATGCTTATATCTATAAATACATAAAAGAGGAATAAAATCTAACTTGAACCATAAAAGAAAAAAAAAACCTGAACCCACGAGTTATACAGAGGAAAACCCTATCAGGGCACTTGCTGCCGTGGTAAACAATTGTGAAATTGGTAAGAGGTGGGGAACCTTCTCCCATACAGCCATCAACCCACCCCCCACGCAAGGAGCGTCCTCATTGTAAAGCTGAGGGACCGTGCCGAGGCATCTGTGAGTAAATGTGAGCTGAGCCCCAGGCCAGCTGCTGCTGAACTGTTCCCACCCTTTCCAGGTAAAACACCTGAATATGTACAAGGGCTTGAAAGCCTAGAGGAAGGACCGTGGAGCCACACCAGCGACAGCACGCAGGCCAACTTGGAGCCTGCAGGGCAGCCAGGGTGGTCCTGGCCCCGGGCGCTCTTCCAGATGCTTTCCATTGCCCTGGCTGAGATACCCCTCCTGTCCCGGCCCCCACTACTTTTTTCCTTCCTCACCTCTGTCCGGAGAGAAATTCCAGCGGAAGGTATGGGTGACACAACCTCTTCTTTACAGGCGGCAGCCTGGCAACTCCTGCAGAAAAGCCAGCAGAACCCCACTCACACCAGGCCACCCAAAAAGCTGTGGCCCCTCCCTCCCTCCCACCAGCACAGCCCCGAGACTGCTGACGGGGCAGAGAATATGGAGTCAGGCACAGCTTCAGGGGCTATTGCTGCCTGGAGCGCTGTTTATATTGACCTCAACGAGGCACACCTGGGGAGGGCGGGCCGGCAGGGTAAGGCTGCCCAGGTCAGCTAATCCACAACCCTCAGGGAATCACATTGTTGAGAATGGACCCCGCTAAGGCAGAAGAGAAGCCAAGGGAAAAAAGGACACAATGCCATTTGCAGCACCGTAGATGTGTCTAGAAGTAATCACGTGACTTGTAGTAAGTCAGAAAGTGAAAGACACATATCATATCATATCACTTATAGGTGTTACCTAAAAATGGATACCAGGGCAGATATTTCCACGGAGAAGGGCAATCACAGATTCATTAAACAAACTTATGGTTCACCAAAGGAAAGGTGTGAGGATTGGTTTCATTATGATATCGGGGTTAACAGACATCTACAAACACAAGTGACATATATAATCACCAAAGACCTACAGAATACCGAGAGTACTACTCAACATTCTGTCATAACGTACATTGGAAAAGGCTCCCAGGAAGAACAGACATCTGTATATGTGTAAAAGAACCACATCTTCCACACCTACAACAAGCCAAACATTGTAATCAAACTTGCTGTAATAAAAAATAAAAAAATTAAATTAAAAACACGAACAAGAAGTAGTGAGACAAACGTGAGGGGCTTTCTCCTGGCACATTCCATTCTAAACTCCAATCTAGAACACCACTTCCACTGAGGCTCTCTTGCCCAGGTAACCAGATTTGGTAAGGGTGAACTGCTGCCACCTTGTGGCCGTTTCACACAACAGCAGCTTTAATCCCAACGCTAATGGTCAGTTGATATTCAAAATCATTGCAGGCCTGTAAATGACACCTGCCCTGAAAACAAATCCTGGGGTCACATATCGACCAAAAAATTCAAAGGACGTCCATATTTCAAAACGACCATTTCAAAAGGCATATTTTACGCACATTAGTGTTCTGCTTCTTTTCCTTTCTTTCCTTTTTTGTTAAAAAACACAGGAATGGAAAAAGGCATCCCTCAGAATGGTCGAAAATCGTTGCAGACGAATCAATGGACAGAGGTTTAATCTCCAATATATATAAACAGCTCATGCAGCTTAATATTAAAAAAACAAACAACCCAAAAAAATGGGCAGAAGATCTAAAAAGACGTTTCTTCAAAGGAGACACAGAGATGGCCAAGACGCACATGAAAAGCTGCTCAACAGCACTAATTATCAGAGAAATGCAAATCAAAACTACAATGAGGTTTCACCTCACACCTGCTAGAATCGGCATCATCAGAAAATCTACAAACAACCAATTCTGGGGAGGGTGTGGACAAAAGGAGCCCTCTTCCACTATTGGTGGGAATGTAAATTGATACAGTCACTATGGAGAACAGTATGGAGTTTCCTTAAAAAAACTAGAAATAGAATTACCGTCTGATCCAGCAATCCCACTTCTGGGCATATACCCAGAGAAAACCGTATTTCAAAAAGGCACATTCACCACAATGTTCGTTGCAGCACTATTTACAATAGCCAGGTAATGGAAGCAACCTAAATGCCCACAGACAGATGAATGGATAAAGATGTGGTACATATATGAAATGGAATATTACTCGGCCATAAAAAGGAATGAAACTGGGTCATTTGTAGAGACATCGATGGATCGAGAGACTGTCATACAGAATGAAGGAAGTCAGAAAGAGGAAAACAAATATTGAATATTAATGCATATATGTGGAGCCTACAAATGGTACAGATGAACTGGTTTGCAGGGAAGAAATAGAGACACAGAGGTAGAGAACAAACGTATGGACACCAAGTGTGGGAAGCCATGGGGTGGTGGTGGTGGGATGAGTTGGGAGTTTGGGATTGACCTGTGTACATGTATATGCATAAAATACATAACTAATAATAACGTGCTGTATAAAAAAATAAATAAAATTAAATTTCAAAATTTTAAAAACTAAAATTTAAAAATAAAACAGAAAAAAGTTCTTCCCGTCACACAGATGTATTTATAGGAATGAATTATTTCCATGCTTATATCTATAAATACATAAAAGAGGAATAAAATCTAACTTGAACCATAAAAGAAAAAATAATCCTGAACCCACGAGTTATACAGAGGAAAACCCTATCAGGGCACTTGCTCCAGTGGTAAACAATTCTGAAATTGGTCAGAGGTGGGGAACCATCTCCCATACAGCCATCAACCCACCCCCCACGCAAGGAGCGTCCTCATTGCAAAGCTGGGGGACCGTGCCGAGGCATCTGTGAGTAAACGTGAGCTGAGCCCCAGGCCAGCTGCTGCTGAACTGTTCCCACCCTTTCCAGGTAAAACACCTGAATATGTACAAGGGCTTGAAAGCCTAGAGGAAGGACCGTGGAGCCACCCCAGCGACAGCACGCAGGCCAACTTGGAGCCTGCAGGCCAGCCAGGGTGGTCCTGGCCCCGGGCGCTCTTCCGGAAGCTTTCCATTGCCCTGCCTGAGATACCCCTCCTGTCCCGGCCCCCACTGCTTTTTTCCTTTCTCACCTCTGTCTGGAGAGAAATTCCAGTGGAAGGTATGGGTGACACATCCTCTTCTTTACAGGCGGCAGCCTGGCAACTCCTGCAGAAAGGCCAGCAGAACCCCACTCACACCGGGCCACCCACAAAGCTGTGGCCCCTCACTCCCTCCCACCAGCACAGCCCCGAGACTGCTGACGGGGCAGAGAATATGGAGTCAGGCACAGCTTCAGGGGCTATTGCTGCCTGGAGCGCTGTTTATATTGACCTCAACGAGGCACACCTGTGGAGGGCGGGCCGGCAGGGTAAGGCTGCCCAGGTCAGCTAATCCACAACCCTCAGGGAATCACATTGTTGAAAATGGACCCGGCTAAGGCAGAAGAGAAGCCAAGGGAAAAAAGGACACAATGCCATTTGCAGCACCGTAGATGAGTCTAGAAGTAATCACGTGACTTGTAGTAAGTCAGAAAGTGAAAGACACATATCATATCATATCACTTATAGGTGTTACCTAAAAATGGATACCAGGGCAGATATTTCCACGGAGAAGGGCAATCACAGATTCATTAAACAAACTTATGGTTCACCAATGGAAAGGTGTGAGGATTGGTTTCATTACGATATCGGGTTTAACAGACATCTACAAACACAGGTGACATATATAATCACCAAAGACCTACAGAATACCAAGAGAGGACTACTCAACATTCTGTCATAACGTACATGGGAAAAGGATCCCAGGAAGAACAGACATGTGTATATTTGTAAAAGAACCACATCTTCCACACCTACAACAAGCCAAACATTGTAATCAAACTTGCTGTAATAAAAAATAAAAAATTAAATTAAAAACACGAACAAGAAGTAGTGAGACAAACGTGAGGGGCATTCTCCTGGCACATTCCATTCTAAACTCCAATCTAGAACACCACTTCCACTGAGGCTCTCTTGCCCTAGTAACCAGATTTGGTAAGGGTGAACTGCTGCCACCTTGTGGCCGTTTCACACAACAGCAGCTTTAATCCCAACGCTAATGGTCAGTTGATATTCAAAATCATTGCAGGCCTGTAAATGACACCTGCCCTGAAAACAAATCCTGGGGTCACATATCGACCAAAAAATTCAAAGGACGTCCATATTTCAAAACGACCGTTTCAAAAGGCATATTTTACGCACATTAGTGTTCTGCTTCTTTTCCTTTCTTTCCTTTTTTGTTAAAAAACACGGGAATGGAAAAAGGCATCCCTCAGAATGGGCGAAAATCGTTGCAGACGAATCAATGGACAGAGGTTTAATCTCCAGTATATATAAACAGCTCATGCAGCTTAATATTAAAAAAACAAACAACCCAAAAAAAATGGGCAGAAGATCTAAAGAGACGTTTCTTCAAAGGAGACACAGAGATGGCTAAGACGCACATGAAAAGCTGCTCAACAGCACTAATTATCAGAGAAATGCAAATCAAAACTACAATGAGGTTTCACCTCACACCTGTTAGAATCGGCATCATCAGAAAATCTACAAACAACCAATTCTGGGGAGGGTGTGGACAAAAGGAGACCTCTTCCACTATTGGTGGGAATGTAAATTGATACAGTCACTATGGAGAACAGTATGGAGTTTCCTTAAAAAAACTAGAAATAGAATTACCATCTGATCCAGCAATCCCACTTCTGGGCATATACCCAGAGAAAACCGTATTTCAAAAAGGCACATTCACCACAAAGTTCGTTGCAGCACTATTTACAATAGCCAGGTAATGGAAGCAACCTAAATGCCCACAGACAGATGAATGGATAAAGATGTGGTACATATATGAAATGGAATATTCCTCGGCCATAAAAAGGAATGAAACTGGGTCATTTGTAGAGACATCGATGGATCGAGAGAGTGTCATACAGAATGAAGTAAGTCAGAAAGAGGAAAACAAATATTGTATATTAATGCATATATGTGGAGCCTAAAAATGGTACAGATGAACTGGTTTGCAGGGAAGAAATAGAGACACAGAGGTAGAGAACAAACGTATGGACACCAAGTGTGGGAAGCCATGGGGTGGTGGTGGTGGGATGATTTGGGAGTTTGGGATTGACCTGTATACATGTATATGCATAAAATACATAACTAATAATAACGTGCTGTATAAAAAAAATAAATAAAATTAAATTTCAAAATTTTAAAAACTAAAATTTAAAAATAAAAAAGAAAAAAGTTCTTCCCGTCACACAGATGTATTTATAGGAATGAATTATTTCCATGCTTATATCTATAAATACATAAAAGAGGAATAAAATCTAACTTGAACCATAAAAGAAAAAAAACCTGAACCCACGAGTTATACAGAGGAAAACCCTATCAGGGCACTTGCTCCAGTGGTAAACAATTCTGAAATTGGTCAGAGGTGGGGAACCATCTCCCATACAGCCATCAACCCACCCCCCACACAAGGAGCGTCCTCATTGCAAAGCTGGGGGACCGTGCCGAGGCATCTGTGAGTAAACGTGAGCTGAGCCCCAGGCCAGCTGCTGCTGAACTGTTCCCACCCTTTCCAGGTAAAACACCTGAATTTGTACAAGGGCTTGAAAGCCTAGAGGAAGGACCGTGGAGCCACACCAGTGACAGCACGCAGGCCAACTTGGTGCCTGCAGGCCAGCCAGGGTGGTCCTGGCCCCGGCCGCTGTTCCAGAAGCTTTCCATTACCCTGCCTGAGATACCCCTCCTGTCCCGGCCCCCACTGCTTTTTTCCTTCCTCACCTCTGTCTGGAGAGAAATTCCAGCGGAAGGTATGGGTGACACATCCTCTTCTTTACAGGCGGCAGCCTGGCAACTCCTGCAGAAAGGCCAGCAGAATCCCACTCACACCGGGCCACCCACAAAGCTGTTGCCCCTCACTCCCTCCCACCAGCACAGCCCCGAGACTGCTGACGGGGCAGAGAATATGGAGTCAGGCACAGCTTCAGGGGCTATTGCTGCCTGGAGCGCTGTTTATATTGACCTCAACGAGGCACACCTGGGGAGGGCGGGCCGGCAGGGTAAGGTTGCCCAGGTCAGCTAATCCAAAACCCTCAGGGAATCACATTGTTGAAAATGGACCCCGCTAAGGCAGAAGAGAAGTCAAGGGAAAAAAGGACACAATGCCATTTGCAGCACCGTAGATGAGTCTAGAAGTAATCACGTGACTTGTAGTAAGTCAGAAAGTGAAAGACACATATCATATCATATCACTTATAGGTGTTACCTAGAAATGGATACCAGGACAGATATTTCCACGGAGAAGGGCAATCACAGATTCATTAAACAAACTTATGGTTCACCAATGGAAAGGTGTGAGGATTGGTTTCATTACGATATCGGGGTTAACAGACATATACAAACACAGGTGACATATATAATCACCAAAGGCCTACAGAATACCAAGAGACGACTACTCAACATTCTGTCATAACGTACATGGGAAAAGGATCCCAGGAAGAACAGACATGTGTATATGTGTAGAAGAACCACATCTTCCACACCTACAACAAGCCAAACATTGTAATCAAACTTGCTGTAATAAAAAATAAAAAAAATTAAATTAAAAACACGAACAAGATGTAGTGAGACAAACGTGAGGGGCTTTCTCCTGGCACATTCCATTTTAAATTCCAATCTAGAACACCACTTCCACTGAGGCTCTCTTGCCCTATTAACCAGATTTGGTAAGGGTGAACTGCTGCCACCTTGTGGCCGTTTCACACAACAGCAGCTTTAATCCCAACGCTAATGGTCAGTTGATATTCAAAATCATTGCAGGCCTGTAAATGACACCTGCCCTGAAAACAAATCCTGGGTTCACATACCGACCAAAATATTCAAAGGACGTCCATATTTCAAAACGACCGTTTCAAAAGGCATATTTTACGCACATTAGTGTTCTGCTTCTTTTCCTTTCTTTCCTTTTTTGTTAAAAAACACGGGAATGGAAAAAGGCATCCCTCAGAATGGGCGAAAATCGTTGCAGACGAATCAATGGACAGAGGTTTAATCTCCAATATATATAAACAACTCTTGCAGCTTAATATTAAAAAAAACAAACAACCCAATACAAAAATGGGCAGAAGATCTAAAGAGACGTTTCTTCAAAGGAGACACAGAGATGGCCAAGACGCACATGAAAAGCTGCTCAACAGCACTAATTATCAGAGAAATGCAAATCAAAACTACAATGAGGTTTCAACTCACACCTGTTAGAATCGGCATCATCAGAAAATCTACAAACAACCAATTCTGGGGAGGGTGTGGACAAAAGGAGCCCTCTTCCACTATTGGTGGGAATGTAAATTGATACAGTCACTATGGAGAACAGTATGGAGTTTCCTTAAAAAAACTAGAAATAGAATTACCATCTGATCCAGCAATCCCACTTCTGGGCATATACCCAGAGAAAACCGTATTTCAAAAAGGCACATTCACCACAATGTTCGTTGCAGCACTATTTACAATAGCCAGGTAATGGAAGCAACCTAAATGCCCACAGACAGATGAATGGATAAAGATGTGGTACATATATGAAATGGAATATTACTCGGCCATAAAAAGGAATGAAACTGGGTCATTTGTAGAGACATCGATGGATCGAGAGAGTGTCATACAGAATGAAGAAAGTCAGAAAGAGGAAAACAAATATTGTATATTAATGCATATATGTGGAGCCTAAAAATGGTACAGATGAACTGGTTTGCAGGGAAGAAATAGAGACACAGAGGTAGAGAACAAACGTATGGACACCAAGTGTGGGAAGCCATGGGGTGGTGGTGGTGGGATGAGTTGGGAGTTTTGGATTGACCTGTGTACATGTATATGCATAATATACATAACTAATAATAACGTGCTGTATAAAAAAATAAATAAAATTAAATTTCAAAATTTTAAAAAATAAAATTTAAAAATAAAACAGAAAAAAGTTCTTCCCGTCACACAGATGTATTTATAGGAATGAATTATTTCCATGCTTATATCTATAAATACATAAAAGAGGAATAAAATATAACTTGAACCATAAAAGAAAAAAAAACCTGAACGCATGAGTTATACAGAGGAAAACCCTATCAGGGCACTTGCTGCAGTGGTAAACAATTCTGAAATTGGTCAGAGGTGGGGAACCATCTCCCATACAGCCATCAACCCACTCCCCACGCAAGGAGCGTCCTCATTGTAAAGCTAGGGGACGCTGCCGAGGCATCTGTGAGTAAACGTGAGCTGAGCCCCAGGCCAGCTGCTGCTGAACTGTTCCCACCCTTTCCAGGTAAAACACCTGAATATGTACAAGGGCTTGAAAGCCTAGAGGAAGGACCGTGGAGCCACACCAGCGACAGCACGCAGGCCAACTTGGTACCTGCAGGCCAGCCAGGGTGGTCCTGGCCCCGGGCGCTCTTCCGGAAGCTTTCCATTGCCCTGCCTGAGATACCCCTCCTGTCCCGGCCCCCACTGCTTTTTTCCTTCCTCACCTCTGTCCGGAGAGAAATTCCAGCGGAAGGTATGGGTGACACAACCTCTTCTTTACAGGCGGCAGCCTGGCAACTCCTGCAGAAAGGCCAGCAGAACCCCACTCACACCGGGCCACCCACAAAGCTGTGGCCCCTCACTCCCTCCCACCACAACAGCCCCGAGACTGCTGATGGGGCAGAGAATATGGAGTCAGGCACAGCTTCAGCGGCTATTGCTGCCTGGAGCGCTGTTTATATTGAACTCAATGAGGCACACCTGGGGAGGGCGGGCCGGCAGGGTAAGGCTGCCCAGGTCAGCTAATCCACAACCCTCAGGGAATCACATTGTTGAAAATGGACCCGGCTAAGGCAGAAGAGAAGCCAAGGGAAAAAAGGACACAATGCCATTTGCAGCACCGTAGATGAGTCTAGAAGTAATCACGTGACTTGTAGTAAGTCAGAAAGTGAAAGACACATATCATATCATATCACTTATAGGTGTTACCTAAAAATGGATACCAGGGCAGATATTTCCACGGAGAAGGGCAATCACAGATTCATTAAACAGACTTATGGTTCACCAATGGAAAGGTGTGAGTATTGGTTTCATTACGATATCGGGGTTAACAGACATATACAAACACAGGTGACATATATAATCACCAAAGACCTACAAAATACCAAGAGAGGACTACTCAACATTCTGTCATAACATACATGGGAAAAGGATCCCAGGAAGAACAGACATGTGTATATGTGTAAAAGAACCACATCTTCCACACCTACAACAAGCCAAACATTGTAATCAAACTTGCTGTAAGAAAAAATAAAAAATTAAATTAAAAACACGAACAAGAAGTAGTGAGACAAACGTGAGGGGCTTTCTCCTGGCACATTCCATTCTAAACTCCAATCTAGAACACCACTTCACCTGAGGCTCTCTTGCCCAGGTAACCAGATTTGGTAAGGGTGAACTGCTGCCACCTTGTGGCCGTTTCACACAACAGCAGCTTTAATCCCAACGCTAATGGTCAGTTGATATTCAAAATCATTGCAGGCCTGTAAATGACACCTGCCCTGAAAACAAATCCTGGGGTCACATATCAACCAAAATATTCAAAGGACGTCCATATTTCAAAACGACCGTTTCAAAAGGCATATTTTACGCACATTAGTGTTCTGCTTCTTTTCCTTTCTTTCCTTTTTTGTTAAAAAACACGGGAATGGAAAAAGGCATCCCTCAGAATGGGCGAAAATCGTTGCAGACCAATCAATGGACAGAGGTTTAATCTCCAATATATATAAACAACTCATGCAACTTAATATTAAAAAAAACAACCCAATACAAAAATGGGCAGAAGATCTAAAGAGACGTTTCTTCAAGGAAGGCACAGAGATGGCCAAGACGCACATGAAAAGCTGCTCAAGAGCACTAATTATTAGAGAAATGCAAATCAAAACTACAATGAGGTATCACCTCACACCTGTTAGAATCGGCATCATCAGAAAATCTACAAACAACCAATTCTGGGGAGGGTGTGGACAAAAGGAGCCCTCTTCCACTATTGGTGGGAATGTAAATTGATACAGTCACTATGGAGAAGAGTATGGAGTTTCCTTAAAAAAACTAGAAATAGAATTACCATCTGATCCAGCAATCCCACTTCCGGGCATATACCCAGAGAAAACCGTAAATCAAAACGGCACATTCACCACAATGTTCATTGCAGCACTATTTACAATAGCCAGGTAATGGAAGCAACCTAAATGCCCACAGACAGATGAATGGATAAAGAGGTGGTACATATATGAAATGGAATATTACTCGGCCATAAAAAGGAATGAAACTGGGTCATTTGTAGAGACATCGATGGATGGAGAGACTGTCATACAGAATGATGTAAGTCAGAAAGAGGAAAACAAATATTGTATATTAATGCATATATGTGGAACCTAAAAAAATGGTACAGATGAAAGAGTTTGCAGGGAAGAAATAGAGACACAGAGGTACAGAACAAACGTATGTACACCAAGTGTGGGAAGCCATGGGGTGGTGGTGGTGGGATGAGTTGGGAGATTGGGATTGACCTGTATACATGTATATGCATAAAATACATAACTAATAATAACGTGCTGTATAAAAACATAAATAAAATTAAATTTCAAAATTTTAAAAACTAAAATTTAAAAATAAAACAGAAAAAATTCTTCACGTCAGACAGATGTATTTATAGGAATGAATTATTTCCATGCTTATATTTATAAATACATAAAAGAGGAATAAAATCTAACTTGAACCATAAAAGAAAAAAAAAAGTGAACCCACGAGTTATACAGAGGAAAACCCTATCACGGCACTTGCTCCAGTGGTAAACAATTCTGAAATTGGTCAGATGTGGGGAACCATCTCCCATACAGCCATCAACCCACCCCCCACGCAAGGAGCGTCCTCATTGCAAAACTGGGGGACCGTGCCGAGGCATCTGTGAGTAAACGTGAGCTGAGCCCCAGGCCAGCTGCTGCTGAACTGTTCCCACCCTTTCCAGCTAAATCACCTGAATATGTACAAGGGCTTGAAAGCCTAGAGGAAGGACCGTGGAGCCACACCAGCGACAGCACACAGGCCAACTTGGTGCCTGCAGGCCAGCCAGGGTGGTCCTGGCCCCGGGCGCTCTTCCAGAAGCTTTCCATCGCCCTGCCTGAGATACCCCTCCTGTCCCGGCCCCCACTGCTTTTTTCCTTCCTCACCTCTGTCCGGAGAGAAATTCCAGCGGAAGGTATGGGTGACACAACCTCTTCTTTACAGGCGGCAGCCTGGCAACTCCTGCAGAAAGGCCAGCAGAACCCCACTCACACCGGGCCACCCACAAAGCTGTGGCCCCTCACTCCCTCCCAGCAGCACAGCCACGAGACTGCTGACGGGGCAGAGAATATGGAGTCAGGCACAGCTTCAGGGGCTATTGCTGCCTGGAGCGCTGTTTATATTGACCTCAACGAGGCACACCTGGGGAGGGCGGGCCGGCAGGGTAAGGCTGCCCAGGTCAGCTAATCCACAACCCTCAGGGAATCACATTGTTGAACATGGACCCGGCTAAGGCAGAAGAGAAGCCAAGGGAAAAAAGGACACAATGCCATTTGCAGCACCGTAAATGAGTCTAGAAGTAATCACGTGACTTGTAGTAAGTCAGAAAGTGAAAGACACATATCATATCATATCACTTATAGGTGTTACCTAAAAATGGATACCAGGGCAGATATTTCCACGGAGAAGGGCAATCACAGATTCATTAAACAAACTTATGGTTCACCAATGGAAAGGTGTGAGGATTGGTTTCATTACGATATCGGGGTTAACAGACATATACAAACACAGGTGACATATATAATCACCAAAGACCTACAGAATACCGAGAGAGGACTACTCAACATTCTGTCATAACGTACATGGGAAAAGGATCCCAGGAAGAACAGACATCTGTATATGTGTAAAAGAACCACATCTTCCACACCTACAACAAGCCAAACATTGTAATCAAACTTGCTGTAATAAAAAATAAAAAAATTAAATTAAAAACACGAACAAGAAATAGTGAGACAAACGTGAGGGGCTTTCTCCTGGCACATTCCATTCTAAACTCCAATCTAGAACACCACTTCCACTGAGGCTCTCTTGCCCAGGTAACCAGATTTGGTAAGGGTGCACTGCTGCCACCTTGTGGCCGTTTCACACAACAGCAGCTTTAATCCCAACGCTAATGGTCAGTTGATATTCAAAATCATTGCAGGCCTGTAAATGACACCTGCCCTGAAAACAAATCCTGGGGTCACATATCGACCAAAATATTCAAAGGACGTCCATATTTCAAAACGACCGTTTCAAAAGGCATATTTTACGCACATTAGTGTTCTGCTTCTTTTCCTTTCTTTCCTTTTTTGTTAAAAAAACACGGGAATGGAAAAAGGCATCCCTCAGAATGGGCGAAAATCGTTGCAGACGAATCAATGGACAGAGGTTTAATCTCCAATATATATAAACAACTCTTGCAGCTTAATATTAAAAAAAACAAACAACCCAATACAAAAATGGGCAGAAGATCTAAAGAGACGTTTCTTCAAAGGAGACACAGAGATGGCCAAGACGCACATGAAAAGCTGCTCAACAGCACTAATTATCAGAGAAATGCAAATCAAAACTACAATGAGGTTTCACCTCACACCTGTTAGAATCGGCATCATCAGAAAATCTACAAACAACCAATTCTGGGGAGGGTGTGGACAAAAGGAGCCCTCTTCCACTATTGGTGGGAATGTAAATTGATACAGTCACTATGGAGAACAGTATGGAGTTTCCTTAAAAAACTAGAAATAGAATTACCATCTGATCCAGCAATCCCACTTCTGGGCATATACCCAGAGAAAACCGAAAAACAAAAAGGCACATTCACCACAATGTTCATTGCAGCACTATTTACAATAGCCAGGTAATGGAAGCAACCTAAATGCCCACAGACAGATGAATGGATAAAGAGGTGGTACATATATGAAATGGAATATTACTCGGCCATAAAAAGGAATGAAACTGGGTCATTTGTAGAGACATCGATGGATCGAGTGACTGTCATACAGAATGAAGTAAGTCAGAAAGAGGAAAACAAATATTGTATATTAATGCATATATATGGAACCTAAAAAAATGGTACAGATGAAAGAGTTTGCAGGGAAGAAATAGAGACACAGAGGTACAGAACAAACGTATGTACACCAAGTGTGGGAAGCCATGGGGTGGTGGTGGTGGGATGAGTTGGGAGATTGGGATTGACCTGTATACATGTATATGCATAAAATACATAACTAATAATACCGTGCTGTATAAAAACATAAATAAAATTAAATTTCAAAATTTTAAAAACTAAAATTTAAAAATAAAAGAGAAAAAATTCTTCCCGTCAGACAGATGTATTTATAGGAATGAATTAATTCCATGCTTATATTTATGAATACATGAAAGAGGAATAAAATCTAACTTGAACCATAAAAGAAAAAAAAAGTGAACCCACGAGTTATACAGAGGAAAACCCTATCACGGCACTTGCTCCAGTGGTAAACAATTCTGAAATTGGTCAGATGTGGGGAAACATCTCCCTTACAGCCATCAACCCACCCCCCACGCAAGGAGCGTCCTCATTGCAAAGCTGGGGGACCGTGCCGAGGCATCTGTGAGTAAACGTGAGCTGAGCCCCAGGCCAGCTGCTGCTGAACTGTTCCCCCCCTTTCCAGGTAAATCACCTGAATATGTACAAGGGCTTGAAAGCCTAGAGGAAGGACCGTGGAGCCACACCAGCGACAGCACACAGGCCAACATGGTGCCTGCAGGCCAGCAAGGGTGGTCCAGGCCCCAGGCGCTCTTCCGGAATCTTTCCATTGCCCTGCCTGAGATACCCCTCCTGTCCCGGCCCCCACTGCTTTTTTCCTTCCTCACCTCTGTCCGGAGAGAAATTCCAGCGGAAGGTATGGGTGACACAACCTCTTCTTTACAGGCGGCAGCCTGGCAACTCCTGCAGAAAGGCCAGCAGAACCCCACTCACACCGGGCCACCCACAAAGCTGTGGCCCCTCACTCCCTCCCAGCAGCACAGCCACGAGACTGCTGACGGGGCAGAGAATATGGAGTCAGGCACAGCTTCAGGGGCTATTGCTGCCTGGAGCGCTGTTTATATTGACCTCAACGAGGCACACCTGGGGAGGGCGGGCCGGCAGGGTAAGGCTGCCCAGGTCAGCTAATCCACAACCCTCAGGGAATCACATTGTTGAAAATGGACCCGGCTAAGGCAGAAGAGAAGCCAAGGGAAAAAAGGACACAATGCCATTTGCAGCACCGTAAATGAGTCTAGAAGTAATCACGTGACTTGTAGTAAGTCAGAAAGTGAAAGACACATATCATATCATATCACTTATAGGTGTTACCTAAAAATGGATACCAGGGCAGATATTTCCACGGAGAAGGGCAATCACAGATTCATTAAACAAACTTATGGTTCACCAATGGAAAGGTGTGAGGATTGGTTTCATTACGATATCGGGGTTAACAGACATCTACAAACACAGGTGACATATATAATCACCAAAGACCTACAGAATACCGAGAGAGGACTACTCAACATTCTGTCATAACGTACATGGGAAAAGGATCCCAGGAAGAACAGACATCTGTATATGTGTAAAAGAACCACATCTTCCACACCTACAACAAGCCAAACATTGTAATCAAACTTGCTGTAATAAAAAATAAAAAAATTAAATTAAAAACACGAACAAGAAATAGTGAGACAAACGTGAGGGGCTTTCTCCTGGCACATTCCATTCTAAACTCCAATCTAGAACACCACTTCCACTGAGGCTCTCTTGCCCAGGTAACCAGATTTGGTAAGGGTGCACTGCTGCCACCTTGTGGCCGTTTCACACAACAGCAGCTTTAATCCCAACGCTAATGGTCAGTTGATATTCAAAATCATTGCAGGCCTGTAAATGACACCTGCCCTGAAAACAAATCCTGGGGTCACATATCGACCAAAATATTCAAAGGACGTCCATATTTCAAAACGACCGTTTCAAAAGGCATATTTTACGCACATTAGTGTTCTGCTTCTTTTCCTTTCTTTCCTTTTTTGTTAAAAAAACACGGGAATGGAAAAAGGCATCCCTCAGAATGGGCGAAAATCGTTGCAGACGAATCAATGGACAGAGGTTTAATCTCCAATATATATAAACAACTCTTGCAGCTTAATATTAAAAAAAACAAACAACCCAATACAAAAATGGGCAGAAGATCTAAAGAGACGTTTCTTCAAAGGAGACACAGAGATGGCCAAGACGCACATGAAAAGCTGCTCAACAGCACTAATTATCAGAGAAATGCAAATCAAAACTACAATGAGGTTTCACCTCACACCTGTTAGAATCGGCATCATCAGAAAATCTACAAACAACCAATTCTGGGGAGGGTGTGGACAAAAGGAGCCCTCTTCCACTATTGGTGGGAATGTAAATTGATACAGTCACTATGGAGAACAGTATGGAGTTTCCTTAAAAAACTAGAAATAGAATTACCATCTGATCCAGCAATCCCACTTCTGGGCATATACCCAGAGAAAACCGAAAAACAAAAAGGCACATTCACCACAATGTTCATTGCAGCACTATTTACAATAGCCAGGTAATGGAAGCAACCTAAATGCCCACAGACAGATGAATGGATAAAGAGGTGGTACATATATGAAATGGAATATTACTCGGCCATAAAAAGGAATGAAACTGGGTCATTTGTAGAGACATCGATGGATCGAGTGACTGTCATACAGAATGAAGTAAGTCAGAAAGAGGAAAACAAATATTGTATATTAATGCATATATATGGAACCTAAAAAAATGGTACAGATGAAAGAGTTTGCAGGGAAGAAATAGAGACACAGAGGTACAGAACAAACGTATGTACACCAAGTGTGGGAAGCCATGGGGTGGTGGTGGTGGGATGAGTTGGGAGATTGGGATTGACCTGTATACATGTATATGCATAAAATACATAACTAATAATACCGTGCTGTATAAAAACATAAATAAAATTAAATTTCAAAATTTTAAAAACTAAAATTTAAAAATAAAAGAGAAAAAATTCTTCCCGTCAGACAGATGTATTTATAGGAATGAATTAATTCCATGCTTATATTTATGAATACATGAAAGAGGAATAAAATCTAACTTGAACCATAAAAGAAAAAAAAAGTGAACCCACGAGTTATACAGAGGAAAACCCTATCACGGCACTTGCTCCAGTGGTAAACAATTCTGAAATTGGTCAGATGTGGGGAACCATCTCCCTTACAGCCATCAACCCACCCCCCACGCAAGGAGCGTCCTCATTGCAAAGCTGGGGGACCGTGCCGAGGCATCTGTGAGTAAACGTGAGCTGAGCCCCAGGCCAGCTGCTGCTGAACTGTTCCCACCCTTTCCAGGTAAATCACCTGAATATGTACAAGGGCTTGAAAGCCTAGAGGAAGGACCGTGGAGCCACACCAGCGACAGCACACAGGCCAACATGGTGCCTGCAGGCCAGCCAGGGTGGTCCAGGCCCCAGGCGCTCTTCCGGAATCTTTCCATTGCCCTGCCTGAGATACCCCTCCTGTCCCGGCCCCCACTGCTTTTTTCCTTCCTCACCTCTGTCCGGAGAGAAATTCCAGCGGAAGGTATGGGTGACTCAACCTCTTCTTTACAGGCGGCAGCCTGGCAACTCCTGCAGAAATGCCAGCAGAACCCCACTCACACCGGGCCACCCACAAAGCTGTGGCCCCTCACTCCCTCCCACCAGCACAGCCCCGAGACTGCTGACGGGGCAGAGAATATGGAGTCAGGCACAGCTTCAGGGGCTATTGCTGCCTGGAGCGCTGTTTATATTGACCTCAACGAGGCACACCTGGGGAGGGCGGGCCGGCAGGGTAAGGCTGCCCAGGTCAGCTAATCCACAACCCTCAGGGAATCACATTGTTGAAAATGGACCCCGCTAAGGCAGAAGAGAAGCCAAGGGAAAAAAGGACACAATGCCATTTGCAGCACCGTAGATGAGTCTAGAAGTAATCACGTGACTTGTAGTAAGTCAGAAAGTGAAAGACACATATCATATCATATCACTTATAGGTGTTACCTAGAAATGGATACCAGGACAGATATTTCCACGGAGAAGTGCAATCACAGATTCATTAAACAAACTTATGGTTCACCAATGGAAAGGTTTGAGGATTGGTTTCATTACGATATCGGGGTTAACAGACATAAACAAACACAGGTGACATATATAATCACCAAAGGCCTACAGAATACCAAGAGAGGACTACTCAACATTCTGTCATAACGTACATGGGAAAAGGATCCCAGGAAGAACAGACATCTGTATATGTGTAAAAGAACCACATCTTCCACACCTACAACAAGCCAAACATTGTAATCAAACTTGCTGTAATAAAAAATAAAAAAAATTAAATTAAAAACACGAACAAGATGTAGTGAGACAAACCTGAGGGGCTTTCTCCTGGCACATTCCATTTTAAATTCCAATCTAGAACACCACTTCCACTGAGGCTCTCTTGCCCTGGTAACCAGATTTGGTAAGGGTGAACTGCTGCCACCTTGTGGCCGTTTCACACAACAGCAGCTTTAATCCCAACGCTAATGGTCAGTTGATATTCAAAATCATTGCAGGCCTGTAAATGACACCTGCCCTGAAAACAAATCCTGGGGTCACATATCGACCAAAAAATTCAAAGGACGTCCATATTTCAAAACGACCGTTTCAAAAGGCATATTTTACGCACATTAGTGTTCTGCTTCTTTTCCTTTCTTTCCTTTTTTGTTAAAAACACGGGAATGGAAAAAGGCATCCCTCAGAATGGGCGAAAATCGTTGCAGACGAATCAATGGACAGAGGTTTAATCTCCAATATATATAAACAACTCTTGCAGCTTAATATTAAAAAAAACAAACAACCCAATACAAAAATGGGCAGAAGATCTAAAGAGACGTTTCTTCAAAGGAGACACAGAGATGGCCAAGACGCACATGAAAAGCTGCTCAACAGCACTAATTATCAGAGAAATGCAAATCAAAACTACAATGAGGTTTCACCTCACACCTGTTAGAATCGGCATCATCAGAAAATCTACAAACAACCAATTCTGGGGAGGGTGTGGACAAAAGGAGCCTTCTTCCACTATTGGTGGGAATGTAAATTGATACAGTCACTATGGAGAACAGTATGGAGTTTCCTTAAAAAAACTAGAAATAGAATTACCATCTGATCCAGCAATCCCACTTCTGGGCATATACCCAGAGAAAACCGTATTTCAAAAAGGCACATTCACCACAATGTTCGTTGCAGCACTATTTACAATAGCCAGGTAATGGAAGCAACCTAAATGCCCACAGACAGATGAATGGATAAAGATGTGGTACATATATGAAATGGAATATTACTCGGCCATAAAAAGGAATGAAACTGGGTCATTTGTAGAGACATCGATGGATCGAGAGAGTGTCATACAGAATGAAGAAAGTCAGAAAGAGGAAAACAAATATTGTATATTAATGCATATATGTGGAGCCTAAAAATGGTACAGATGAACTGGTTTGCAGGGAAGAAATAGAGACACAGAGGTAGAGAACAAACGTATGGACACCAAGTGTGGGAAGCCATGGGGTGTTGGTGGTGGGATGAGTTGGGAGTTTGGGATTGACCTCTGTACATGTATATGCATAAAATACATAACTAATAATAACGTGCTGTATAAAAAATAAATAATATTAAATTTCAAAATTTTAAAAACTAAAATTTAAAAATAAAACAGAAAAAAGTTCTTCCCGTCACACAGATGTATTTATAGGAATGAATTATTTCCATGCTTATATCTATAAATACATAAAAGAGGAATAAAATCTAACTTGAACCATAAAAGAAAAAAAAACCTGAACCCACGAGTTATACAGAGGAAAACCCTATCAGGGCACTTGCTGCAGTGGTAAACAATTCTGAAATTGGTCAGAGGTGGGGAACCATCTCCCATACAGCCAGCAACCCACCCCCCACGCAAGGAGCGTCCTCATTGTAAAGCTGGGGGACCGTGCCGAGGCATCTGTGAGTAAACGTGAGCTGAGCCCCAGGCCAGCTGCTGCTGAACTGTTCCCACCCTTTCCAGGTAAAACACCTGAATATGTACAAGGGCTTGAAAGCCTAGAGGAAGGACCGTGGAGCCACACCAGCGACAGCACGCAGGCCAACTGGGTACCTGCAGGCCAGCCTGGGTGGTCCTGGCCGCGGGCGCTCTTCCAGAAGCTTTCCATTGCCCTGCCTGAGATACCCCTCCTGTCCCGGCCCCCACTGCTTTTTTCCTTCCTCACCTCGGTCCGGAGAGAAATTCCAGCGGAAGGTATGGGTGACACAACCTCTTCTTTACTAGGGGCAGCCTGGCAACTCCTGCAGAAAGGCCAGCAGAACCCCACTCACACCGGGCCACCCACAAAGCTGTGGCCACTCACTCCCTCCCACCAGCACAGCCCCGAGACTGCTGACGGGGCAGAGAATATGGAGTCAGGCACAGCTTCAGGGGCTATTGCTGCCTGGAGCGCTGTTTATATTGACCTCAAAGAGGCACACCTGGGGAGGGCGGGCCGGCAGGGTAAGGCTGCCCAGGTCAGCTAATCCACAACCCTCAGGGAATCACATTGTTGAAAATGGACCCCGCTAAGGCAGAAGAGAAGCCAAGGGAAAAAAGGACACAATGCCATTTGCAGCACCGTAGATGAGTCTAGAAGTAATCACGTGACTTGTAGTAAGTCAGAAAGTGAAAGACACATATCATATCATATCACTTATAGGTGTTACCTAAAAATGGATACCAGGGCAGATATTTCCACGGAGAAGGGCAATCACAGATTCATTAAACAAACTTATGGTTCACCAATGGAAAGGTGTGAGGATTGGTTTCATTACGATATCGGGGTTAACAGACATATACAAACACAGGTGACATATATAATCACCAATGACCTACAGAATACCAAGAGAGGACTACTCAACATTCTGTCATAACGTACATGGGAAAAGGATCCCAGGAAGAACAGACATCTGTATATGTGTAAAAGAACCACATCTTCCACACCTACAACAAGCCAAACTTTGTAATCAAACTTGCTGTAATAAAAAATAAAAAATTAGGGCCTTCCTGGTGGCGCAGTGGTTCTGAGTCCGCCTGCCGATGCAGGGGATACAGTTTTGTGCCCCGGTCGGGGGGGAACCCATATGCCGAGGAGCAGCTGGGCCCGTGAGCCATGGCCGCTGGGCCTGCGCGTCCGGAGCCTGTGCTCCGCAGCGGGAGAGGCCACAGCGGTGAGCGGCCCGCATACCGCAAAAAAAAAAAGAAAAGAAAAAATAAATAAATAAATAAATAATTAAATTAAAAACACGAACAAGAAGTAGTGAGACAAACGTGAGGGGCTTTCTCCTGGCACATTCCATTCTAAACTCCAATCTAGAGCACCACTTCCACTGAGGCTCTCTTGCCCTAGTAACCAGATTTGGTAAGGGTGAACTGCTGCCACCTTGTGGCCGTTTCACACAACAGCAGCTTTAATCCCAACGCTAATGGTCAGTTGATATTCAAAATCATTGCAGGCCTGTAAATGACACCTGCCCTGAAAACAAATCCTGGGGTCACATATCGACCAAAAAATTCAAAGGACGTCCATATTTCAAAACGACCATTTCAAAAGGCATATTTTACGCACATTAGTGTTCTGCTTCTTTTCCTTTCTTTCCTTTTTTGTTAAAAAACACGGGAATGGAAAAAGGCATCCCTCAGAATGGGCGAAAATCATTGCAGACGAATCAATGGACAGAGGTTTAATCTCCAATATATATAAACAGCTCATGCAGCTTAATGTTAAAAAAACAAACAACCCCAAAAAAATGGGCAGAAGATCTAAAGAGACGTTTCTTCAAAGGAGACACAGAGATGGCCAAGACTCACATGAAAAGCTGCTCAACAGCACTAATTATTAGAGAAATGCAAATCAAAACTACAATGAGGTATCACCTCACACCTGTTAGAATCGGCATCATCAGAAAATCTACAAACAACCAATTCTGGGGAGGGTGTGGACAAAAGGAGCCCTCTTCCTCTATTGGTGGGAATGTAAATTGATACAGTCACTATGGAGAACAATATGGAGTTTCCTTAAAAAAACTAGAAATACAATTACCATCTGATCCAGCAATCCCACTTCTGGCCATATACACAGAGAAAACCGTAATTCAAAAAGGCATATTCACCACAATGTGCGTTGCAGCACTATTTACAATAGTCAGGTAATGGAAGCAACCTAAATGCCCACAGACAGATGAATGGATAAAGATGTGGTACATATATAAAATGGAATATTACTCGACCATAAAAAGGAATGAAACTGGGTCATTTGTAGAGACATCGATGGATCGAGAGACTGTCATACAGAATGAAGTAAGTCAGAAAGAGGAAAACAAATATTGTATATTAACGCATATATGTGGAGCCTAAAAATGGTACAGATGAACTGGTTTGCAGGGAAGAAATAGAGACACAGAGGTAGAGAACAAACGTATGGACACCAAGTGTGGGAAGCCATAGGGTGGTGGTGGTGGGATGAGTTGGGAGTTTGGGATTGACCTGTATACTTGTATATGCATAAAATACATAACTAATAATAACGTGCTGTATAAAAAAATAAATAAAATTAAATTTCAAAATTTAAAAAATAAAATTTAAAAATAAAACAGAAAAAAGTTCTTCCCGTCACACAGATGTATTTATAGGAATGAATTATTTCCATGTTTATATCTATAAATACATAAAAGAGGAATAAAATCTAACGTGAACCATAAAAGAAAAAAAAATCCTGAACCCACGAGTTATACAGAGGAAAACCCTATCAGGGCACTTGATCCAGTGGTAAACAATTCTGAAATAGGTCAGAGGTGGGGAATCATCTCCCATACAGCCAGCAACCCACCCCCCACGCAAGGAGCGTCCTCATTGCAAAGCAGGCGGACAGTGCCGAGGCATCTGTGAGTAAACGTGAGCTGAGCCCCAGGCCAGCTGCTGCTGAACTGTTCCCAACCTTTCCAGGTAAAACACCTGAATATGTACAAGGGCTTGAAAGCCTAGAGGAAGGACCGTGGAGCCACACCAGCAACAGCACGCAGGCCAACTTGGTGCCTGCAGGCCAGCCAGGGTGTTCCTGGCCCCGGGCGCTCTTCCAGAAGCTTTCCATTGCCCTGCCTGAGATACCCCCCCTTTCCCGGCACCCACTGCTTTTTTCCTTCCTCACCTCTGTCCGGAGAGAAATTCCAGCGGAAGGTATGGGTGACACATCCTCTTCTTTACAGGCGGCAGCCTGGCAACTCCTGCAGAAAGGCCAGCAGAACCCCACTCACACTGGGCCACCCACAAAGCTGTGGCCCCTCACTCCCTCCCACCAGCACAGCCCCGAAACGGCTGACGGGGCAGAGAATAAGGAGTCAGGCACAGCTTCAGGGGCTATTGCTGCCTGGAGCGCTGTTTATATTGACCTCAACGTGGCACACCTGGGGAGGGCGGGCCGGCAGGGTAAGGCTGCCGAGGTCAGCTAATCCACAACCCTCAGGGAATCACATTGTTGAAAATGGACCCCGCTAAGGCAGAAGAGAAGCCAAGGGAAAAAAGGACACAATGCCATTTGCAGCACCGTAGATGAGTCTAGAAGTAATCACTGGACGTGTAGTAAGTCAGAAAGTGAAAGACACATATCATATCATATCACTTATAGGTGTTACCTAAAAATGGATACCAGGGCAGATATTTCCACGGAGAAGGGCAATCACAGATTCATTAAACAAACTTATGGTTCACCAAAGGAAGGGTGTGAGGATTGCTTTCATTACGATATCGGGGTTAACAGACATCTACAAACACAGGTGACATATATAATCACCAAAGACCTACAGAATACCAAGAGAGGACTACTCAACATTCTGTCATAACGTACGTGGGAAAAGGATCCCAGGAAGAACAGACATCTGTATATGTGTAAAAGAACCACATCTTCCACACCTACAACAATCCAAACATTGTAATCAAATTTGCTGTAATAAGAAATTAAAAATTAAATTAAAAACACGAACAAGAAGTAGTGAGACGAACGTGAGGGGCTTTCTCCTGGCACATTCCATTCTAAATTGCAATCTAGAACACCACTTCCCCTGAGGCTCTCTTGCCCTAGTAACCAGATTTTGTAAGGGTGAACTGCTGCCACCTTGTGGCCGTTTCACACAACAGCAGCTTTAATCCCAACGCTATTGGTCAGTTGATATTCAAAATCATTGCAGGCCTGTAAATGACACCTGCCCTGAAAACAAATCCTGGGGTCACATATCGACCAAAAAATTCAAAGGACGTCCATATTTCAAAACGACCATTTCAAAAGGCATATTTTACGCACATTAGTGTTCTGCTTCTTTTCCTTTCTTTCCTTTTTTGTTAAAAAACACGGGAATGGAAAAAGGCATCCCTCAGAATGGGCGAAAATCATTGCAGACGAATCAATGGACAGAGGTTTAATCTCCAATATATATAAACAGCTCATGCAGCTTAATGTTAAAAAAACAAACAACCCCAAAAAAATGGGCAGAAGATCTAAAGAGACGTTTCTTCAAAGGAGACACAGAGATGGCCAAGACGCACATGAAAAGCTGCTCAACAGCACTAATTATTAGAGAAATGCAAATCAAAACTACAATGAGGTATCACCTCACACCTGTTAGAATCGGCATCATCAGAAAATCTACAAACAACCAATTCTGGGGAGGGTGGGCAAAAAGGAGCCCTCTTCCACTATTGGTGGGAATGTAAATTGATACAGTCACTATGGAGAACAGTATGGAGTTTCCTTAAAAAAACTAGAAATAGAATTACCATCTGATCCAGCAATCCCACTTCTGGGCATATACCCAGAGAAAACCGTATTTCAAAAAGGCACATTCACCACAATGTTCGTTGCAGCACTATTTACAATAGCCAGGTAATGGAAGAAACCTAAATGCCCACAGACAGATGAATGGATAAAGATGTGGTACATATATAAAATGGAATATTACTCGGCCATAAAAAGGAATGAAACTGGGTCATTTGTAGAGACATCGATGGATCGAGAGACTGTCATACAGAATGAAGTAAGTCAGAAAGAGGAAAACAAATATTGTATATTAACGCATATATGTGGAGCCTAAAAATGGTACAGATGAACTGGTTTGCAGGGAAGAAATAGAGACACAGAGGTAGAGAACAAACGTATGGACACCAAGTGTGGGAAGCCATGGGGTGGTGGTGGTGGGATGAGTTGGGAGTTTGGGATTGACCTGTATACATGCATATGCATAAAATACATAACTAATAATAACGTGCTGTATAAAAAAAAAATAAATAAAATTAAATTTCAAAATTTTAAAAAATAAAATTTAAAAATAAAACAGAAAAAAGTTCTTCCCGTCACACAGATGTATTTATAGGAATGAATTATTTCCATGCTTATATCTATAAATACATAAAAGAGGAATAAAATCTAACTTGAACCATAAAAGAAAAAAAAATCCTGAACCCACGAGTTATACAGAGGAAAACCCTATCAGGGCACTTGCTCCAGTGGTAAACAATTCTGAAATAGGTCAGAGGTGGGGAATCATCTCCCATACAGCCATCAACCCACCCCCCACGCAAGGAGCGTCCTCATTGCAAAGCTGGGGGACCGTGCCGAGGCATCTGTGAGTAAAGGTGAGCTGAGCCCCAGGCCAGCTGCTGCTGAACTGTTCCCACCCTTTCCAGGTAAAACACCTGAATATGTACAAGGGATTGAAAGCCTAGAAGAAGGACCATGGAGACACACCAGCGAGAGCACGCAGGCCAACTTGGTGCCTTCAGGTCAGCCAGGGTGGTCCTGGCCCCGAGCGCTCTTCCAGAAGCTTTCCATTGCCCTGCCTGAGATACCCCTCCTGTCCCGGCCCCCACTGCTTTTTTTCCTTACTCACCTGTGTCCGGAGAGAAATTCCAGCGGAAGGTATGGGTGACACAACCTCTTCTTTACAGGCGGCAGCCTGGCAACTCCTGCAGAAAGGCCAGCAGAACCCCACTCACACCGGGCCACCCACAAAGCTGTGGCCCCTCACTCCCTCCCACCAGCACAGCCCCGAGACTGTTGACGGGGCAGAGAATATGGAGTCAGGCACAGCTTCAGGGTCTAATGCTGCCTGGAGCGCTGTTTATATTGATCTCAACGAGGCACACCTGGGGAGGGCGGGCCGGCAGGGTAAGGCTGCCCAGGTCAGCTAATCCACAACCCTCAGGGAATCACATTGTTGAAAATGGACCCCGCTAAGGCAGAAGAGAAGCCAAGGGAAAAAAGGACACAATGCCATTTGCAGCAACGTAGATGAGTCTAGAAGTAATCACGTGACGTGTAGTAAGTCAGAAAGTGAAAGACACATATCATATCATATCACTTATAGGTGTTACCTAAAAATGGATACCAGGGCAGATATTTCCACGGAGAAGGGCAATCACAGATTCATTAAACAAACTTATGGTTCACCAATGGAAAGGTGTGAGGATTGGTTTCATTACGATATCGGGGTTAACAGACATCTACAAACACAGGTGACATATATAATCACCAAAGACCTACAGAATACCAAGAGAGGACTACTCAACATTCTGTCATAACGTACATGGGAAAAGGATCCCAGGAAGAACAGACATCTGTATATGTGTAAAAGAACCACATCTTCCACACCTACAACAAGCCAAACATAGTAATCAAACTTGCTGTAATAAAAAATAAAAAAATTAAATTAAAAACATGAACAAGAAGTAGTGAGACAAACGTGAGGGTCTTTCTCCTGGCACATTCCATTCTAAACTCCAATCTAGAACTCCCCTTCCACTGAGGCTCTCTTGCCATAGTAACCAGATTTTGTAAGCGTGAACTGCTGCCACCTTGTGGCCGTTTCACACAACAGCAGCTTTAATCCCAACGCTAATGGTCAGTTGATATTCAAAATCATTGCAGGCCTGTAAATGACACCTGCCCTGAAAACAAATCCTGGGGTCACATATCGACAAAAAATTCAAAGGACGTCCATATTTCAAAACGACCGTTTCAAAAGGCATATTTTACGCACATTAGTGTTCTGCTTCTTTTCCTTTCTTTCCTTTTTTGTTAAAAAACATGGGAATGGAAAAAGGCATCCCTCAGAATGGGCGAAAATCGTTGCAGACGAATCAATGGACAGAGGTTTAATCTCCAATATATATAAACAACTCATGCAGCTTAATATTAAAAATACAAACAACCCAATACAAAAATGGGCAGAAGATCTAAAGAGACGTTTCTTCAAAGAAGACAAAGAGATGGCCAAGACACACATGAAAAGCTGCTCAACATCAGTAATTAATGGAGAAATGCAAATCAAAACTACAATGAGGTATCACCTCACACCTGTTAGAATCGGCATCATCAGAAAATCTACAAACAACCAATTCTGGGGAGGGTGTGGACAAAAGGAGCCCTCTTCCACTATTGGTGGGAATGTAAATTGATACAGTCACTATGGAGAACAGTATGGAGTTTCCTTAAAAAAACTAGAAATAGAATTACCATCTGATCCAGCAATCCCACTTCTGGGCATATACCCAGAGAATACCGTATTTCAAAAAGGCACATTCACCACAATGTTCGTTGCAGCACTATTTACAATAGCCAGGTAATGGAAGCAACCTAAATGCCCACAGACAGAAGAATGGATAAGAGGTGGTACATATATAAAATGGAATATTACTCGGCCATAAAAAGGAATGAAACTGGGTCATTTGTAGAGACATCGATGGATCGAGAGACTGTCATACAGAATGAAGTAAGTCAGAAAGAGGAAAACAAATATTGTATATTAATGCATATATGTGGAGCCTAAAAATGGTACAGATGAACTGGTTTGCAGGGAAGAAATAGAGACACAGAGGTAGAGAACAAACGTATGGACACCAAGTGTGGGAAGCCATGGGGTGGTGGTGGTGGGATGAGTTGGGAGTCTGGGATTGACCTGTATAATTGTATATGCATAAAATACATAACTAACAATAACCTGCTGTATAAAAACATAAATAAAATTAAATTTCAAAATTTTAAAAAATAAAATTTAAAAATAAAACAGAAAAAATTCTTCCCGTCACACAGATGTATTTATAGGAATGAATTATTTCCATGCTTATATTTATAATTACATAAAAGAGGAATAAAATCTAACTTGAACCATAAAAGAAAAAAAAAGTGAACCCACGAGTTATACAGAGGAAAACACTATCACGGCACTTGCTCCAGTGGTAAACAATTCTGAAATTGGTCAGATGTGGGGAACCATCTCCCATACAACCAGCAACCCACCCCCCACGCAAGGAGCGTCCTCATTGCAAAGCTGGGGGACCGTGCCGAGGCATCTGTGAGTAAATGTGAGCTGAGCCCCAGGCCAGCTGCTGCTGAACTGTTCCCACCCTTTCCAGGTAAAACACCTGAATATGTACAAGGGCTTGAAAGCCTAGAGGAAGGACCGTGGAGCCACACCAGCGACAGCACGCAGGCCATCTTGGTGCCTGCAGGCCAGCCAGGGTGGTCCTGGAACCTGGCGCTCTTCCAGAAGCTTTCCATTGCCCTGCCTTTGATACCCCGCCTGTCCCGGCCCCCACTGCATTTTTCCTTCCTCACCTCTGTCCGGAGAGAAATTCCAGCGGAAGGTATGGGTGACACATCCTCTCTTTACAGGTGGCAGCCTGGCAACTCCTGCAGAAAGGCCAGCAGAACCCCACTCACAACGGGCCACCCACAAAGCTGTGGCCCCTCACTACCTCCCACCAGCACAGCCCCGAGACTGCTGACGGGGCAGAGTATATGGAGTCAGGCACAGCTTCAGTGGCTATTGCTGCCTGGAGCGCTGTTTATATTGACCTCAAAGAGGCACACCTGGGGAGGGCGGGCTGGCAGGGTAAGGCTGCCCAGGTCAGCTAATCCACAACCCTCAGGGAATCACATTGTTGAAAATGGACCCCGCTAAGGCAGAAGAGAAGTCAAGGGAAAAAAGGACCCAATGCCATTTGCAGCACCGTAGATGAGTCTAGAAGTAATCACGTGCCTTGTAGTAAGTCAGAAAGTGAAAGACACATATCATATCATATCACTTATAGGTGTTACCTAAAAATGGATACCAGGGCAGATATTTCCACGGAGAAGAGCAATCACAGATTCATTAAACAAACTTATGGTTCACCAATGGAAAAGTGTGAGGATTGGTTTCATTATGATATCGGGGTTAACAGACATATACAAACACAGGTGACATATATAATCACCAAAGACCGACAGAATACCAAGTGAGGACTACTCAACATTCTGTCATAACGTACATGGGAAAAGGATCCCAGGAAGTACAGTCATCTGTATATGTGTAAAAGAACCACATCTTCCACACCTACAACAAGCCAAACATTGTAATCAAACTTGCTGTAATAAAAAATAAAAACTTAAATTAAAAACACGAACAAGAAGTAGTGAGACAAACGTGAGGGGCTTTCTCCTGGCACATTCCATTCTAAACTCCAATCTAGAACACCACTTCCTCTGATGCTCTCTTGCCCTAATAACCAGATTTGGTAAGGGTGAACTGCTGCCAACTTGTGGCCGTTTCACACAACAGCAGCTTTAATCCCAACGCTAATGGTCAGTTGATATTCAAAATCATTGCAAGCCTTTAAATGACACCTGCCCTGAAAACAAATCCTGGGGTCACATATCGACCAAAAAATTCAAAGGACGTCCATATTTCAAAACGACCGTTTCAAAAGGCATATTTTACGCACATTAGTGTTCTGCTTCTTTTCCTTTCTTTCCTTTTTTGTTAAAAACACGGGAATGGAAAAAGGCATCCCTCAGAATGGGCGAAAATCGTTGCAGACGAATCAATGGACAGAGGTTTAATCTCCAATATATATAAACAACTCTTGCAGCTTAATATTAAAAAAAACAAACAACCCAATACAAAAATGGGCAGAAGATCTAAAGAGACGTTTCTTCAAAGGAGACACAGAGATGGCCAAGACGCACATGAAAAGCTGCTCAACAGCACTAATTATCAGAGAAATGCAAATCAAAACTACAATGAGGTTTCACCTCACACCTGTTAGAATCGGCATCATCAGAAAATCTACAAACAACCAATTCTGGGGAGGGTGTGGACAAAAGGAGCCCTCTTCCACTATTGGTGGGAATGTAAATTGATACAGTCACTATGGAGAACAGTATGGAGTTTCCTTAAAAAAAACAGAAATAGAATTACCATCTGATCCAGCAATCCCACTTCTGGGCATATACCCAGAGAAAACCGTATTTCAAAAAGGCACATTCACCACAATGTTCGTTGCAGCAATATTTACAATAGCCAGGTAATGGAAGCAACCTAAATGCCCACAGACAGATGAATGGATAAAGTTGTGGTACATATATAAAATGGAATATTACTCGGCCATAAAAAGGAATGAAACAGGGTCATTTGTAGAGACATCGATGGATCGAGAGACTGTCATAGAGAATGAAGTAAGTCAGAAAGAGGAAAACAAATATTGTATATTAATGCATATATGTGGAGCCTAAAAATGGTACAGATGAACTGGTTTGCAGGGAAGAAATAGAGACACAGAGGTAGAGAACAAACTTATGGACACCAAGTGTGGGAAGCCATGGGGTGGTGGTGGTGGGATGAGTTGGGAGATTGGGATTGACCTGTATACAGGTATATGCATAAAATACATAACTAATAATAACCTGCTGTATAAAAACATAAATGAAATTAAATTTCAAAATTTTAAAAAATAAAATTTAAAAATAAAACAATAAAAATTCTTCCCGTCACACAGATGTATTTATAGGAATGAATTATTTCCATGCTTATATTTATAAATACATGAAAGAGGAATAAAATCTAACTTGAACCATAAAAGAAAAAAAAATTGAACCCACGAGTTATACAGAGGAAAACCCTATCACGACACTTGCTCCAGCGGTAAACAATTCTGAAATTGGTCAGAGGTGGTGAACCATCTCCCATACAGCCAGCCACCCACCCCCCACGCAAGGAGCGTCCTCATTGCAAAGCTGGGGGACCGTGCCGAGGCATCTGTGAGTAAACGTGAGCTGAGCCCCAGGCCAGCTGCTGCTGAACTGTTCCCACCCTTTCCAGGTAAAACACCTGAATATGTACAAGGGCTTGAAAGCCTAGAGGAAGGACCGTGGAGCCACACCAGCGACAGCACGCAGGCCAACTTGGTGCCTGCATGCCAGCCAGCCCACTGGTCCTGGCCCCCGGCGCTCTTCCAGAAACTTTCCATTGCCCTGCCTGAGATACCCCTCCTGTCCCGGCCCCCACTACTTTTTTCCTTCCTCACCTCTGTCCGGAGAGAAATTCCAGCGGAATGTATGGGTGACACATCCTCTTCTTTACAGGCGGCAGCCTGGCAACTCCTGCAGAAAGGCCAGCAGAACCCCACTCACACCGGGCTACCCACAAAGCTGTGGCCCCTCACTCCCTCCCACCAGCACAGCCCCGAGACTGCTGACGGGGCAGAGAATATGGAGTCAGGCACAGCTTCAGGGGCTATTGCTGCCTGGAGCTCTGTTTATATTGACCTCAACGAGGCACACCTGGGGAGGGCGGGCCGGCAGGGTAAGGCTGCCCAGGTCAGCTAATCCACAACCCTCAGGGAATCACATTGTTGAAAATGGACCCCGCTAAGGCAGAAGAGAAGCCAAGGGAAAAAAGGACACAATGCCATTTGCAGCACCGTAGATGAGTCTAGAAGTAATCACGTGACTTGTAGTAAGTCAGAAAGTGAAAGACACATATCATATCATATCACCTATAGGTGTTACCTAAAAATGGATACCAGGGCAGATATTTCCACGGAGAAGGGCAATCACAGATTCATGAAACAAACTTATGGTTCACCAATGGAAAGGTGTGAGGATTGGTTTCATTACGATATCGGGGTTAACAGACATATACAAACACAGGTGACATATATAATCACCAAAGACCTACAGAATACCAAGAGAGGACTACTCAACATTCTGTCATAACGTACATGGGAAAAGAATCCCAGGAAGAACAGTCATCTGTATATGTGTAAAAGAACCACATCTTCCACACCTACAACAAGCCAAACATTGTAATCAAACTTGCTGTAATAAAAAATAAAAAATTAAATTAAAAACACGAACAAGACGTAGTGAGACAAACGTGAGCGGCTTTCTCCTGGTACATTCCATTCTAAACTCCAATCTAGAACAGCACTTCCACTGAGGCTCTCTTGCCCTAGTAACCAGATTTGGTAAGGGTGAACTGCTGCCACCTTGTGGCCGTTTCACACAACAGCAGCTTTAATCCCAAAGCTAATGGTCAGTTGATATTCAAAATCATTGCATGCCTGTAAATGACACCTGCCCTGAAAACAAATCCTGGGGTCACATATCGACCAAAAAATTCAAAGGACGTCCATATTTCAAAACGACCATATCAAAAGGCATATTTTACGCACATTAGTGTTCTGCTTCTTTTCCTTTCTTTCCTTTTTTGTTAAAAAAAACGGGAATGGAAAAAGGCATCCCTCAGGATGGGTGAAAATCGTTGCAAATGAATCAATGGACACAGGTTTAATCTCCAATATATATAAACAGCTCATGCAGCTTAATATTAAAAAAAACAAACAACCCAAAAAAATGGGCAGAAGATCTAAAGAGACGTTTCTTCAAAGGAGACACAGAGATGGCCAAGACGCACATGAAAAGCTGCTCAACAGCACTAATTATTGGAGAAATGCAAATCAAAACTACAATGAGGTATCACCTCACACCTGTTAGAATCGGCATCATCAGAAAATCTACAAACAACCAATTCTGGGGAGGGTGTGGACAAAAGGAGCCCTCTTCCACTATTGGTGGGAATGTAAATTGATACAGTCACTATGGAGAACAGTATGGAGTTTCCTTAAAAAAATTAGAAATAGAATTATCATCTGATCCAGCAATCCCACTTCTGGGCATATACCCAGAGAAAACCGTATTTCAAAAAGGCACATTCAGCACAATGTTCGTTGCAGCACTATTTACAATAGCCAGGTAATGGAAGCAACCTAAATGCCCACAGACAGATGAGTGGATAAAGATGTGGTACATATATAAAATGGAATATTACTCGGCCATAAAAAGGAATGAAACTGGGTCATTTGTAGAGACATCGATGGATCGAGAGACTGTCATACAGAATGAAGTAAGTCAGAAAGAGGAAAACAAATATTGGATATTAATGCATATATGTGGAGCCTAAAATTGGTACAGATGAACTGGTTTGCAGGGAAGAAATAGAGACACAGAGGTAGAGAACAAACGTATGGACACCAAGTGTGGGAAGCCATGGGGTGGTGTTGGTGGGATGAGTTGGGAGATTGGGATTGACCTGTATACAGGTATATGCATAAAATACATAACTAATAATAACCTGCTGTATAAAAACATAAATGAAATTAAATTTCAAAATTTTAAAAAATAAAATTTAAAAATAAAACAATAAAAATTCTTCCCGTCACACAGATGTATTTATAGGAATGAATTATTTCCATGCTTATATTTATAAATACATAAAAGAGGAATAAAATCTAACTTGAACCATAAAAGAAAAAAAAATTGAACCCACGAGTTATACAGAGGAAAACCCTATCACGACACTTGCTCCAGCGGTAAACAATTCTGAAATTGGTCAGAGGTGGGGAACCATCTCCCATACAGCCAGCCATCCACCCCCCACGCAAGGAGCGTCCTCATTGCAAAGCTGGGGGACCGTGCCGAGGCATCTGTGAGTAAACGTGAGCTGAGCCCCAGGCCAGCTGCTGCTGAACTGTTCCCACCCTTTCCAGGTAAAACACCTGAATATGTACAAGGGCTTGAAAGCCTAGAGGAAGGACCGTGGAGCCACACCAGCGACAGCACGCAGGCCAACTTGGTGCCTGCAGGCCAGCCAGCCCACTGGTCCTGGCCACCGGCCCTCTTCCAGAAGCTTTCCATTGCCCTGCCTGAGATACCCTTCCTGTCCCGGCCCCCACTGTTTTTTCCTTCCTCACCTCTGTCCGGAGAGAAATTCCAGCGGAATGTATGGGTGACACATTCTCTTCTTTACAGGCGGCAGCCTGGCAACTCCTGCAGAAAGGCCAGCAGAACCCCACTCACACCGGGCCACCCACAAAGCTGTGGCCCCTCACTCCCTCCCACCAGCACAGCCCCGAGACTGCTGACGGGGCAGAGAATATGGAGTCAGGCACAGCTTCAGGGGCTATTGCTGCCTGGAGCTCTGTTTATATTGACCTCAACGAGGCACACCTGGGGAGGGCGGGCCGGCAGGGTAAGGCTGCCCAGGTCAGCTAATCCACAACCCTCAGGGAATCACATTGTTGAAAATGGACCCCGCTAAGGCAGAAGAGAAGCCAAGGGAAAAAAGGACACAATGCCATTTGCAGCACCGTAGATGAGTCTAGAAGTAATCACGTGACTTGTAGTAAGTCAGAAAGTGAAAGACACATATCATATCATATCACCTATAGGTGTTACCTAAAAATGGATACCAGGGCAGATATTTCCACGGAGAAGGGCAACCACAGATTCATGAAACAAACTTTGGTTCACCAATGGAAAGGTGTGAGGATTGGTTTCATTACGATATCGGGGTTAACAGACATATACAAACACAGGTGACATATATAATCACCAAAGACCTACAGAATACCAAGAGAGGACTACTCAACATTCTGTCATAACGTACATGGGAAAAGAATCCCAGGAAGAACAGTCATCTGTATATGTGTAAAAGAACCACATCTTCCACACCTACAACAAGCCAAACATTGTAATCAAACTTGCTGTAATAAAAAATAAAAAATTAAATTAAAAACACGAACAAGAAGTAGTGAGACAAACGTGAGCGGCTTTCTCCTGGTACATTCCATTCTAAACTCCAATCTAGAACACCACTTCCACTGAGGCTCTCTTGCCCTAGTAACCAGATTTGGTAAGGGTGAACTGCTGCCACCTTGTGGCCGTTTCACACAACAGCAGCTTTAATCCCAACGCTAATGGTCAGTTGATATTCAAAATCATTGCAGGCCTGTAAATGACACCTGCCCTGAAAACAAATCCTGGGGTCACATATCGACCAAAAAATTCAAAGGACGTCCATATTTCAAAACGACCGTTTCAAAAGGCATATTTTACGCACATTAGTGTTCTGCTTCTTTTCCTTTCTTTCCTTTTTTGTTAAAAAAAACGGGAATGGAAAAAGGCATCCCACAGGATGGGTGAAAATCGTTGCAAACGAATCAATGGACACAGGTTTAATCTCCAATATATATAAACAGCTCATGCAGCTTAATATTAAAAAAAACAAACAACCCAAAAAAATGGGCAGAAGATCTAAAGAGACGTTTCTTCAAAGGAGACACAGAGATGGCCAAGACGCACATGAAAAGCTGCTCAACAGCACTAATTATTGGAGAAATGCAAATCAAAACTACAATGAGGTATCACCTCACACCTGTTAGAATCGGCATCATCAGAAAATCTACAAACAACCAATTCTGGGGAGGGTGTGGACAAAAGGAGCCCTCTTCCACTATTGGTGGGAATGTAAATTGATACAGTCACTATGGAGAACAGTATGGAGTTTCCTTAAAAAAATTAGAAATAGAATTATCATCTGATCCAGCAATCCCACTTCTGGGCATATACCCAGAGAAAACCGTATTTCAAAAAGGCACATTCAGCACAATGTTCGTTGCAGCACTATTTACAATAGCCAGGTAATGGAAGCAACCTAAATGCCCACAGACAGATGAGTGGATAAAGATGTGGTACATATATAAAATGGAATATTACTCGGCCATAAAAAGGAATGAAACTGGGTCATTTGTAGAGACATCGATGGATCGAGAGACTGTCATACAGAATGAAGTAAGTCAGAAAGAGGAAAACAAATATTGGATATTAATGCATATATGTGGAGCCTAAAATTGGTACAGATGAACTGGTTTGCAGGGAAGAAATAGAGACACAGAGGTAGAGAACAAACGTATGGACACCAAGTGTGGGAAGCCATGGGGTGGTGTTGGTGGGATGAGTTGGGAGATTGGGATTGACCTGTATACAGGTATATGCATAAAATACATAACTAATAATAACCTGCTGTATAAAAACATAAATGAAATTAAATTTCAAAATTTTAAAAAATAAAATTTAAAAATAAAACAATAAAAATTCTTCCCGTCACACAGATGTATTTATAGGAATGAATTATTTCCATGCTTATATTTATAAATACATAAAAGAGGAATAAAATCTAACTTGAACCATAAAAGAAAAAAAAATTGAACCCACGAGTTATACAGAGGAAAACCCTATCACGACACTTGCTCCAGCGGTAAACAATTCTGAAATTGGTCAGAGGTGGGGAACCATCTCCCATACAGCCAGCCATCCACCCCCCACGCAAGGAGCGTCCTCATTGCAAAGCTGGGGGACCGTGCCGAGGCATCTGTGAGTAAACGTGAGCTGAGCCCCAGGCCAGCTGCTGCTGAACTGTTCCCACCCTTTCCAGGTAAAACACCTGAATATGTACAAGGGCTTGAAAGCCTAGAGGAAGGACCGTGGAGCCACACCAGCGACAGCACGCAGGCCAACTTGGTGCCTGCAGGCCAGCCAGCCCACTGGTCCTGGCCACCGGCCCTCTTCCAGAAGCTTTCCATTGCCCTGCCTGAGATACCCTTCCTGTCCCGGCCCCCACTGTTTTTTCCTTCCTCACCTCTGTCCGGAGAGAAATTCCAGCGGAATGTATGGGTGACACATTCTCTTCTTTACAGGCGGCAGCCTGGCAACTCCTGCAGAAAGGCCAGCAGAACCCCACTCACACCGGGCCACCCACAAAGCTGTGGCCCCTCACTCCCTCCCACCAGCACAGCCCCGAGACTGCTGACGGGGCAGAGAATATGGAGTCAGGCACAGCTTCAGGGGCTATTGCTGCCTGGAGCTCTGTTTATATTGACCTCAACGAGGCACACCTGGGGAGGGCGGGCCGGCAGGGTAAGGCTGCCCAGGTCAGCTAATCCACAACCCTCAGGGAATCACATTGTTGAAAATGGACCCCGCTAAGGCAGAAGAGAAGCCAAGGGAAAAAAGGACACAATGCCATTTGCAGCACCGTAGATGAGTCTAGAAGTAATCACGTGACTTGTAGTAAGTCAGAAAGTGAAAGACACATATCATATCATATCACCTATAGGTGTTACCTAAAAATGGATACCAGGGCAGATATTTCCACGGAGAAGGGCAACCACAGATTCATGAAACAAACTTTGGTTCACCAATGGAAAGGTGTGAGGATTGGTTTCATTACGATATCGGGGTTAACAGACATATACAAACACAGGTGACATATATAATCACCAAAGACCTACAGAATACCAAGAGAGGACTACTCAACATTCTGTCATAACGTACATGGGAAAAGAATCCCAGGAAGAACAGTCATCTGTATATGTGTAAAAGAACCACATCTTCCACACCTACAACAAGCCAAACATTGTAATCAAACTTGCTGTAATAAAAAATAAAAAATTAAATTAAAAACACGAACAAGAAGTAGTGAGACAAACGTGAGCGGCTTTCTCCTGGTACATTCCATTCTAAACTCCAATCTAGAACACCACTTCCACTGAGGCTCTCTTGCCCTAGTAACCAGATTTGGTAAGGGTGAACTGCTGCCACCTTGTGGCCGTTTCACACAACAGCAGCTTTAATCCCAACGCTAATGGTCAGTTGATATTCAAAATCATTGCAGGCCTGTAAATGACACCTGCCCTGAAAACAAATCCTGGGGTCACATATCGACCAAAAAATTCAAAGGACGTCCATATTTCAAAACGACCGTTTCAAAAGGCATATTTTACGCACATTAGTGTTCTGCTTCTTTTCCTTTCTTTCCTTTTTTGTTAAAAAAAACGGGAATGGAAAAAGGCATCCCACAGGATGGGTGAAAATCGTTGCAAACGAATCAATGGACACAGGTTTAATCTCCAATATATATAAACAGCTTATGCAGCTTAATATTAAAAAAACAAACAACCCCAAAAAAATGGGCAAAAGATCTAAAGAGACGTTTCTTCAAAGGAGACACAGAGATGGCCAAGACGCACAGAAAAGCTGCTCAACAGCACTAATTATCAGAGAAATGCAAATCAAAACTACAATGAGGTATCACCTCACACCTGTTAGAATCGGCATCATCAGAAAATCTACAAACAACCAATTCTGGGGAGGGTGTGGACAAAAGGAGCCCTCTTCCACTATTGGTGGGAATGTAAATTGATACAGTCACTATGGAGAACAGTATGGAGTTTCCTTAAAAAATCTAGAAATAGAATTACCATCTGATCCAGCAATCCCACTTCTGGGCATATACACAGAGAAAACCGTATTTCAAAAAGGCACATTCAGCACAATGTTCGTTGCAGCACTATTTACAATAGCCAGGTAATGGAAGCAACCTAAATGCCCACAGACAGATGAGTGGATAAAGATGTGGTACATATATAAAATGGAATATTACTCGGCCATAAAAAGGAATGAAACTGGGTCATTTGTAGAGACATCGATGGATCGAGAGACTGTCATACAGAATGAAGTAAGTCAGAAAGAGGAAAACAAATATTGTATATTAATGCATATATGTGGAGCCTAAAAATGGTACAGATGAACTGGTTTGCAGGGAAGAAATAGAGACACAGACGTAGAGAACAAACGTATGGACACCAAGTGTGGGAAGCCATGGGGTGGTGGTGGTGGGATGAGTTGGGAGATTGGGATTGACCTGTATACATGTATATGCATAAAATACATAACTAATAATAACCTGCTGTATAAAAACATAAATGAAATTAAATTTCAAAATTTTAAAAAATAAAATTTAAAAATAAAACAATAAAAATTCTTCCCGTCACACAGATGTATTTATAGGAATGAATTATTTCCATGCTTATATTTATAAATACATAAAAGAGGAATAAAATCTAACTTGAACCATAAAAGAAAAAAAAATTGAACCCACGAGTTATACAGAGGAAAACCCTATCACGACACTTGCTCCAGCGGTAAACAATTCTGAAATTGGTCAGAGGTGGGGAACCATCTCCCATACAGCCAGCCACCCACCCCCCACGCAAGGAGCGTCCTCATTGAAAAGCTGGGGGACTGTGCCGAGGCATCTGTGAGTAAATGTGAGCTGAGCCCCAGGCCAGCTGCTGCTGAACTGTTCCCACCCTTTCCAGGTAAAACACCTGAATATGTACAAGGGCTTGAAAGCCTAGAGGAAGGACCGTGGAGCCACACCAGCGACAGCACGCACGCCAACTTGGTGCCTGCAGGCCAGCCAGGTTGGTCCTGGCACCCGGCGCTCTTCCAGAAGCTTTCCATTGCCCTGCCTGAGATACCCCTCCTGTCCCGGCCCCCACTGCTTTTTTCCTTCCTCACCTCTGTCCGGAGAGAAATTCCAGCGGAATGTATTGGTGACACATCCTCTTCTTTACAGGCGGCAGCCTGGCAACTCCTGCAGAAAGGCCAGCAGAACCCCACTCACACCGGGCCACCCACAAAGCTGTGGCCCCTCACTCCCTCCCACCAGCACAGCCCCGAGACTGCTGACGGGGCAGAGAATATGGAGTCAGGCACAGCTTCAGGGGCTATTGCTGCCTGGAGCGCTGTTTATATTGACCTCAACGAGGCACACCTGGGGAGGGCGGGCCGGCAGGGTAAGGCTGCCCAGGTCAGCTAATCCACAACCCTCAGGGAATCACATTGTTGAAAATGGACCCCGCTAAGGCAGAAGAGAAGCCAAGGGATAAAAGGACACAATGCCATTTGCAGCACCGTAGATGAGTCTAAAAGTAATCACGTGACTTGTAGTAAGTCAGAAAGTGAAAGACACATATCCTATCATATCACTTATAGGTGTTACCTAAAAATGGATACCAGGGCAGATATTTCCACGGAGAAGGGCAATCACAGATTCATGAAACAAACTTATGGTTCACCAATGGAAAGGTGTGAGGATTGGTTTCATTACGATATCGGGGTTAACAGACATATACAAACACAGGTGACATATATAATCACCAAAGACCTACAGAATACCAAGAGAGGACTACTCAACATTCTGTCATAACGTACATGGGAAAAGAATCCCAGGAAGAACAGTCATCTGTATATGTGTAAAAGAACCACATCTTCCACACCTACAACAAGCCAAACATTGTAATCAAACTTGCTGTAATAAAAAATAAAAATTAAATTAAAAACACGAACAAGAAGTAGTGAGACAAACGTGAGCGGCTTTCTCCTGGTACATTCCATTCTAAACTCCAATCTAGAACACCACTTCCACTGAGGCTCTCTTGCCCTAGTAACCAGATTTGGTAAGGGTGAACTGCTGCCACCTTGTGGCCGTTTCACACAACAGCAGCTTTAATCCCAAAGCTAATGGTCAGTTGATATTCAAAATCATTGCAGGCCTGTAAATGACACCTGCCCTGAAAACAAATCCTGGGGTCACATATCGACCAAAAAATTCAAAGGACGTCCGTATTTCAAAACGACAGTTTCAAAAGGCATATTTAACGCACATTAGTGTTCTGCTTCTTTTCCTTTCTTTCCTTTTTTGTTAAAAAAAACGGGAATGGAAAAAGGCATCCCTCAGGATGGGTGAAAATCGTTGCAAACAAATCAATGGACACAGGTTTAATCTCCAATATATATAAACAGCTCATGCAGCTTAATATTAAAAAAACAAACAACCCAAAAAAAATGGGCAGAAGATCTAAAGAGACGTTTCTTCAAAGGAGACACAGAGATGGCCAAGACGCACAGAAAAGCTGCTCAACAGCACTAATTATTAGAGAAATGCAAATCAAAACTACAATGAGGTATCACCTCACACCTGTTAGAATCGGCATCATCAGAAAATATACAAACAACCAATTCTGGGGAGGGTGTGGACAAAAGGAGCCCTCTTCCACTATTGGTGGGAATGTAAATTGATACAGTCACTATGGAGAACAGTATGGAGTTTCCTTAAAAAATCTAGAAATAGAATTACCATCTGATCCAGCAATCCCACTTCTGGGCATATACCCAGAGAAAACCGTATTTCAAAAAGGCACATTCACCACAATGTTCCTTGCAGCACTATTTACAATAGCCAGGTAATGGAAGCAACCTAAATGCCCACAGACAGAGGAGTGGATAAAGATGTGGTACATATATAAAATGGAATATTACTCGGCCATAAAAAGGAATGAAACTGGATCATTTGTAGAGACATCGATGGATCGAGAGACTGTCATACAGAATGAAGTAAGTCAGAAAGACGAAAACAAATATTGTATATTAATGCATATATGTGGAGCCTAAAAATGGTACAGATGAACTGGTTTGCAGGGAAGAAATAGAGACACAGACGTAGAGAACAAACGTATGGACACCAAGAGTGGGAAGCCATGGGGTGGTGGTGGTGGGATGAGTTGGGAGATTGGGATTGACCTGTATACATGTTTATGCATAAAATACATAACTAATAATAACCTGCTGTATAAAAACATAAATGAAATTAAATTTCAAAATTTTAAAAAATAAAATTTAAAAATAAAACAATAAAAATTCTTCCCGTCACACAGATGTATTTATAGGAATGAATTATTTCCATGCTTATATTTATAAATAAATAAAAGAGGAATAAAATCTAACTTGAACCATAAAAGAAAAAAAAATTGAACCCACGAGTTATACAGAGGAAAACCCTATCACGACACTTGCTCCAGCGGTAAACAATTCTGAAATTGGTCAGAGGTGGGGAACCATCTCCCATACAGCCAAACACCCACCCCCCACGCAAGGAGCGTCCTCATTGCAAAGCTGTGGGACCGTGCCGAGGCATCTGTGAGTAAACGTGAGCTGAGCCCCAGGCCAGCTGCTGCTGAACTGTTCCCACCCTTTCCAGGTAAAACACCTGAATATGTACAAGGGCTTGAAAGCCTAGAGGAAGGACCGTGGAGCCACACCAGCGACAGCACGCAGGCCAACTTGGTGCCTGCAGGCCAGCCAGCCCACTGGTCCTGGCCCCGGGCGCTCTTCCAGAAGCTTTCCATTGCCCTGCCTGAGATACCCCTCCTGTCCCGGCCCCCACTGCTTTTTTCCTTCCTCACCTCTGTCCGGAGAGAAATTCCAGCGGAATGTATGGGTGACACATCCTCTTCTTTACAGGCGGCAGCCTGGCAACTCCTGCAGAAAGGCCAGCAGAACCCCACTCACACCGGGCCACCCACAAAGCTGTGGCCCCTCACTCCCTCCCACCAGCACAGCCCCGAGACTGCTGACGGGGCAGAGAATATGGAGTCAGGCACAGCTTCAGGGGCTATTGCTGCCTGGAGCTCTGTTTATATTGACCTCAACGAGGCACACCTGGGGAGGGCGGGCCGGCAGGGTAAGGCTGCCCAGGTCAGCTAATCCACAACCCTCAGGGAATCACATTGTTGAAAATGGACCCCGCTAAGGCAGAAGAGAAGCCAAGGGATAAAAGGACACAATGCCATTTGCAGCACCGTAGATGAGTCTAGAAGTAATCACGTGACTTGTAGTAAGTCAGAAAGTGAAAGACACATATCATATCATATCACCTATAGGTGTTACCTAAAAATGGATACCAGGGCAGATATTTCCACGGAGAAGGGCAATCACAGATTCATGAAACAAACTTATGGTTCACCAATGGAAAGGTGTGAGGATTGGTTTCATTACGATATCGGGGTTAACAGACATCTACAAACACAGGTGACATATATAATCACCAAAGACCTACAGAATACCAAGAGAGGACTACTCAACATTCTGTCATAACGTACATGGGAAAAGAATCCCAGGAAGAACAGTCTTCTGTATATGTGTAAAACAACCACATCTTCCACACCTACAACAAGCCAAACATTGTAATCAAACTTGCTGTAATAAAAAATAAAAAATTAAATTAAAAACACGAACAAGAAGTAGTGAGACAAACGTGAGCGGCTTTCTCCTGGTACATTCCATTCTAAACTCCAATCTAGAACACCACTTCCACTGAGGCTCTCTTGCCCTAGTAACCAGATTTGGTAAGGGTGAACTGCTGCCACCTTGTGGCCGTTTCACACAACAGCAGCTTTAATCCCAACGCTAATGGTCAGTTGATATTCAAAATCATTGCAGGCCTGTAAATGACACCTGCCCTGAAAACAAATCCTGGGGTCACATATCGACCAAAAAATTCAAAGGACGTCCATATTTCAAAACGACCGTTTCAAAAGGCATATTTTACGCACATTAGTGTTCTGCTTCTTTTCCTTTCTTTCCTTTTTTGTTAAAAAACACGGCAATGGAAAAAGGCATCCCTCAGAATGGTCAAAAATCGTTGCAGACGAATCAATGGACAGAGGTTTAATCTCCAATATATATAAACAACTCATGCAGCTTAATATTAAAAAAGCAACCCAATACAAAAATGGGCAGAAGATCTAAAGAGACGTTTCTTCAAAGGAGACACAGAGATGGCCAAGACGCACAGAAAAGCTGCTCAACAGCACTAATTATTAGAGAAATGCAAATCAAAACTACAATGAGGTATCACCTCACACCTGTTAGAATCGACATCATCAGAAAATATACAAACAACCAATTCTGGGGAGGGTGTGGACAAAAGGAGCCCTCTTCCACTATTGGTGGGAATGTAAATTGATACAGTCACTATGGAGAACAGTATGGAGTTTCCTTAAAAAATCTAGAAATAGAATTACCATCTGATCCAGCAATCCCACTTCTGGGCATATACCCAGGGAAAACCGTATTTCAAAAAGGCACATTCAGCACAATATTCGTTGCAGCACTATTTACAATAGCCAGGTAATGGAAGCAACCTAAATGCAAACAGACAGATGAGTGGATAAAGAAGTGGTACATATATAAAATGGAATATTACTCGGCCATAAAAAGGAATGAAACTGGGTCATTTGTAGAGACATCGATGGATCGAGAGACTGTCATACAGAATGAAGTAAGTCAGAAAGAGGAAAACAAATATTGTATATTAACGCATATATGTGGAGCCTAAAAATGGTACAGATGAACTGGTTTGCAGGGAAGAAATAGAGACACAGAGGTAGAGAACAAACGTATGGACACCAACTGTGGGAAGCCATGGGGTGGTGGTGGTGGGATGAGTTGGGAGTTTGGGATTGACCTGTATACATGTATATGCATAAAATACATAACTAATAATAACGTGCTGTATAAAAAAATAAATAAAATTAAATTTCAAAATTTTAAAAAATAAAATTTAAAAATAAAACAGAAAAATGTTCTTCCCGTCACACAGATGTATTTATGGAATGAAATATTTCCATGCTTATATCTATAAATACATAAAAGAGGAATAAAATCTAACTTGAACAATAAAAGAAAAAAAAATCCTGAACCTACGAGTTATACAGAGGAAAACCCTATCAGGGCACTTGCTCCAGTGGTAAACAATTCTGAAATTGGTCAGAGGTGGGGAATCATCTCCCATACAGCCAGCAACCCACCCCCCACGCAAGGAGCGTCCTCATTGCAAAGCTGGGGGACTGTGCCGAGGCATCTGTGAGTAAACGTGAGCTGAGCCCCAGGCCAGCTGCTGCTGAACTGTTCCCACCCTTTCCAGGTAAAACACCTGAATATGTACAAGGGCTTGAAAGCCTAGAGGAAGGACCGTGGAGCCACACCAGCGGCAGCACACATGCCAACTTGGTGCCTGCAGGCCAGCCAGGGTGGTCCTGGCCCCGGGTGCTCTTCCAGAAGCTTTCCATTGCCCTGCCTGAGATACCCCTCCTGTCCAGGCCCCCACTGCATTTTTTCCTTCCTCACCTCTGTCCGGAGAGAAATTCCAGCGGAAGGTATGTGTGACACAAACTCTTCTTTACAGGCGGCAGCCTGGCAACTCCTGCAGAAAGGCCAGCAGAACCCCACTCACACCGGGCCACCCACAAAGCTGTGGCTCCTAACTCCCTCCCACCAGCACAGCCCCGAGACTGCTGAAGGGGCAGAGAATATGTAGTCAGGCACAGCTTCAGGGGCTATTGCTGCCTGGAGCGCTCTTTATATTGACCTCAACGAGGCACACCTGGGGAGGCAGTGCCGGCAGGGTAAGGCTGCCCAGGTCAGCTAATCCACAACCCTCAGGGAATCACATTATTGAGAATGGACCCCGCTAAGGCAGAAGAGAAGCCAAGGGAAAAAAGGACACAATGCCATTTGCAGCACCGTAGATGAGTCTAGAAGTAATCACGTGACTTGTAGTAAGTCAGAAAGTGAAAGACACATATCATATCATATCACTTATAGGTGTTACCTAAAAATGGATACCAGGGCAGATATTTCCACGGAGAAGGGCAATCACAGATTCATTAAACAAACTTATGGTTCACCAATGGAAAGGTGTGAGGATTGGTTTCATTATGATATCGGGGTTAACAGACATATACAAACACAGGTGACATTTATAATCACCAAAGACCTACAGAATACCAAGAGAGGACTACTCAACATTCTGTCATAACGTACATGGGAAAAGGATCCCAGGAAGAACAGTCATCTGTATATGTGTAAAAGAACCACATTTTCCACACCTACAACAAGCCAAGCATTGTAATCAAACTTGCTGTAAGAAAAAATAAAAAATTAAATTAAAAACACGAACAAGAAGTAGTGAGACAAACGTGAGGGGCTTTTCCTGGCACATTCCATTCTAAACTCCAATCTAGAACACCACTTCCACTGAGGCTCTCTTGCCCTAGTAACCAGATTTGGTAAGGGTGAACTGCTGCCTCCTTGTGGCCGTTTCACACAACAGCAGCTTTAATCCCAACGCTAATGGTCAGTTGATATTCCAAATCATTGCAGGCCTGTAAATGACACCTGCCCTGAAAACAAATCCTGGGGTCACATATCGACCAAAAAATTCAAAGGACGTCCATATTTCAAAACGACCGTTTCAAAAGGCATATTTTATGCACATTAGTGTTCTGCTTCTTTTCCTTTCTTTTCTTTTTTGTTAAAAAACACGGGAATGGAAAAAGGCATCCCTCAGAATGGGCGAAAATCGTTGCAGACGAATCAATGGACAGAGGTTTAATCTCCAATATATATATAAAGAGCTCATGCAGCTTAATATTAAAAAAAACAAACAACCCCCCAAAAAAATGGGCAGAAGTTCTAAAGAGACGTTTCTTCAAAGGAGACACAGAGATGGCCAAGACACACATGAAAAGCTGCTCAACAGCACTAATTATTAGAGAAATGCAAATCAAAACTACAATGAGGTTTCACCTCACACCTGTTAGAATCGGCATCATCAGAAAATCTACAAACAACCAATTCTGGGGAGGGTGTAGACAAAAGGAGCCCTCTTCCACTATTGGTGGGAATGTAAATTGATACAGTCACTATGGAGAACAGTATGGAGTTTCCTTAAAAAAACTAGAAATAGAATTACCATCTGATCCAGCAATCCCACTTCTGGGCATATACCCAGAGAAAACCGTATTTCAGAAAGGCACATTCACCACAATGTTCGTTGCAGCACTATTTACAATAGCCAGGTAATGGAAGCAACCTAAATGCCCACAGACAGATGAATGGATAAAGATGTGGTACATATATAAAATGGAATATTACTCGGCCATTAAAAGGAATGAGACTGGGTCATTTGTAGAGACACTGATGGATCGAGAGACTGTCATCCAGAATGAAGTAAGTCAGAAAGAGGAAAACAAATATTGTATATTAACGCATATATGTGGAGCCTAAAAATGGTACAGATGAACTGGTTTGCAGGGAAGCAATAGAGACACAGAGGTAGAGAACAAACGTATGGACACCAAGTGTGGGAAGCCATGGGGTGGTGGTGGTGGGATGAGTTGGGAGTTTGGGATTGACCTCTATACATGTATAAGCATAAAATACATAACTAATAATAACGTGCTGTATAAAAAAATAAATAAAATTAAATTTCAAAATTTTAAAAAATAAAATTTAATAATAAAACAAAAAAAATTCTTCCCGTCACACAGATGTATTTATAGGAATGAATTATTTCCATGCTTATATCTATAAATACATAAAAGAGGAATAAAATCTAACTTGAACCATAAAAGAAAAAAAAAAAAACCTGAACCCACGAGGAATACAGAGGAAAACCCTATCAGGGCACTTGCTCCAGTGGTAAACAATTCTGAAATTGGTCAGAGGTGGGGAACCATCTCCCATACAGCCAGCAACCGACCCCCCACGCAAGGAGCGTCCTCATTGCAAAGCTGGGGGACTGTGCCGAGGCATCTGTGAGTAAACGTGAGCTGAGACCCAGGCCAGCTGCTGCTGAACTGTTCCCACCCTTTCCAGGTAAAACACCTGAATATGTACAAGGGCTTGAAAGCCTAGAGGAAGGACCGTGGAGCCACACCAGCGACAGCACGCAGGCCAACTTGGTGCCTGCAGGCCAGCCAGGTTGGTCCTGGCCCCGTGCACTCTTCCAGAAGCTTTCCATTGCCCTGCCTGAGATACCCCTCCTGTCCCGGCCCCCACTGCTTTTTTCCTTCCTCACCTCTGTCCGGAGAGAAATTCCAGCGTAAGGTATGGGTGACACAACCTCTTCTTTACAGGCGGCAGCCCGGCAACTCCTGCAGAAAGGCCAGCAGAACCCCACTCACACCGGGCCACCCACAAAGCTGTGGCCCCTCACTCCCTCCCACAAGCACAGCCCCGAGACTGCTGACGGGGCAGAGAATATGGAGTCAGGCACAGCTTCAGGGGCTATTGCTGCCTGGAGTGCTGTTTATATTGAACTCAACGAGGCACACCTGGGGAGGGCGGGCCGGCAGGGTAAGGCTGCCCAGGTCAGCTAATCCACAACCCTCAGGGAATCACATTGTTGAAAATGGACCCCGCTAAGGCAGAAGAGAAGCCAAGGGAAAAAAGGACACAATGCCATTTGCAGCACCGTAGATGAGTCCAGAAGTAATCACGTGACTTGTAGTAAGTCAGAAATTGAAAGACACATATCATATCATATCACTTATAGGTGTTACCTAGAAATGGATACCAGGACAGATATTTCCACGGAGAAGGGCAATCACAGATTCATTAAACAAACTTATGGTTCACCAATGGAAAAGTGTGAGGATTGGTTTCATTACGATATCGGGGTTAACAGACATATACAAACACAGGTGACATATATAATCACCAAAGACCTACAGAATACCAAGAGAGGACTACTCAACATTCTGTCATAACGTACATGGGAAAAGGATCCCAGGAAGAACAGACATCTGTATATGTGTAAAAGAACCACATCTTCCACACCTACAACAAGCCAAACATTGTAATCAAACTTGCTGTAATAAAAAATAAAAAAAAAATTAAATTAAAAACACGAACAAGATGTAGTGAGACAAACGTGAGGGGCTTTCTCCTGGCACATTCCATTCTAAACTCCAATCTAGAACACCACTTCCACTGAGGCTCTCTTGCCCTAGTAACCAGATTTGGTAAGGGTGAACTGCTGCCACCTTGTGGCCGTTTCACACAACAGCAGCTTTAGTCCCAGCGCTAATGGTCAGTTGATATTCAAAATCATTGCAGGCCTGTAAATGACACCTGCCCTGAAAACAAATCATGGGGTCACATATCGACCAAAAAATTCAAAGGACGTCCATATTTCAAAATGACCGTTTCAAAAGGCATATTTTACGCACATTAGTTTTCTGCTTCTTTTCCTTTCTTTACTTTTTTGTTAAAAAAAACGGGAATGGAAAAATGCATCCCTCAGAATGGGCGAAAATCGTTGCAGACGAATCAATGGACAGAGGTTTAATCTCCAATATATATAAACAGCTCATGCAGCTTAATATTAAAAAAACAAACAACCCAAAAAAATGGGCAGAAGATCTAAAGAGACGTTTCTTCAAAGGAGACACAGAGATGGCCAAGATGCACATGAAAAGCTGCTCAACAGCACTAATTATTAGAGAAATGCAAATCAAAACTACAATGAGGTATCACCTCACAACTGTTAGAATCGGCATCATCAGAAAATCTACAAACAACCAATTCTGGGGAGGGTGTGGAAAAAAGGAGCCCTCTTCCACTATTGGTGGGAATGTAAATTGATACAGTCACTATGGAGAACAGTATGGAATTCCTTAAAAAAATTAGAAATAGAATTACCATCTGATCCAGCAATCCCACTTCTGGGCATATACCCAGAGAATACCGTATTTCAAAAAGGCACATTCACCACAATGTTCGTTGCAGCACTATTTACAATAGCCAGGTAATGGAAGCAACCTAAATGCCCACAGACAGATGAATGGATAAAGATGTGGTACATATATAAAATGGAATATGACACGGCCATTAAAAGGAATGAAACTGGGTCATTTGTAGAGACATCGATGGATCGAGAGACTGTCATACAGAATGAAGTAAGTCAGAAAGAGGAAAACAAATATTGTATATTAATGCATATATGTGGAGCCTAAAAATGGTACAGATGAACTGGTTTGCAGGGAAGAAATAGAGACACAGATGTAGAGAACAAACGTATGGACACCAAGGGTGGGAAGCCATGGGGTGGTGGTGGTGGGATGAGTTGGGAGATTGGGATTGACCTGTATACATGTATATGCATAAAATACATAACTAATAATAACCTGCTGTATAAAAACATAAATGAAATTAAATTTCAAAATTTTAAAAAATAAAATTTAAAAATAAAACAATAAAATTTCTTCCCGTCACACAGATGTATTTATAGGAATGAATTATTTCCATGCTTATATTTATAAATACATAAAAGAGGAATAAAATCTAACTTGAACCATAAAAGAAAAAAAAATTGAACCCATGAGTTATACAGAGGAAAACCCTATCACGGCACTTGCTCCAGCGGTAAACAATTCTGAAATTGGTCAGAGGTGGGGAACCATCTCCCATACAGCCAGCCACCCACCCCCCACGCAAGGAGCGTCCTCATTGCAAAGCTGGGGGACCGTGCCGAGGCATCTGTGAGTAAACGTGAGCTGAGCCCCATGCCAGCTGCTGCTGAACTGTTCCCGCCCTTTCCAGGTAAAACACCTGAATATGTACAAGGGCTTGAAAGCCTAGAGGAAGGACCGTGGAGCCACACCAGCGACAGCACGCAGGCCAACTTGGTGCCTGCCGGCCAGCCAGGGTGGTCCTGGACCCGGGCGCTCTTCCAGAAGCTTTCCATTGCCCTGCCTGAGATACCCCTCCCGTCCCGGACCCCACTGCTTTTTTCCTTCCTCACCTCTGTCCGGAGAGAAATTCCAGCGGAAGGTATGGGTGACACAACCTCTTCTTTACAGGCGGCAGCCTGGCAACTCCTGCAGAAAGGCCAGCAGAACCCCACTCACACCGGGCCACCCACAAAGCTGTGGCCCCTCACTCCCTCCCACCAGCACAGCCCCGAGACTGCTGACGGGGCAGAGAATATGGAGTCAGGCACAGCTTCAGCGGCTATTGCTGCCTGGAGCGCTGTTTATATTGACCTCAACGAGGCACACCAGGGGAGGGCGGGCCGGCAGGGTAAGGCTGCCCAGGTCAGCTAATCCACAACCCTCAGGGAATCACATTGTTGAGAATGGACCCCGCTAAGGCAGAAGAGAAGCCAAGGGAAAAAAGGACACAATGCCATTTGCAGCACCGTAGATGAGTCTAGAAGTAATCACGTGACTTGTAGTAAGTCAGAAAGTGAAGGACACATATCATATCATATCACCTATAGGTGTTACCTAAAAATGGATACCAGGGCAGATATTTCCACGGAGAAGGGCAATCACAGATTCATTAAACAAACTTATGGTTCACCAATGGAAAGGTGTGAGGATTGGTTTCATTATGATATCGGGGTTAACAGACATATAAAAACACAGGTGACATTTATAATCACCAAAGACCTACAGAATACCAAGAGAGGACTACTCAACATTCTGTCATAACGTACATGGGAAAAGGATCCCAGGAAGAACAGTCATCTGTATATGTGTAAAAGAACCACATTGTCCACACCTACAACAAGCCAAACATTGTAATCAAACTTGCTGTAAGAAAAAATAAAAAATTAAATTAAAAACACGAACAAGAAGTAGTGAGACAAACGTGAGGGGCTTTCTCCTGGCACATTCCATTCTAAACTCCAATCTAGAACACCACTTCCACTGAGGCTCTCTTGCCATAGTAACAAGATTTGGTAAGGGTGAACTGCTGCCTCCTTGTGGCCGTTTCACACAACAGCAGCTTTAATCCCAACGCTAATGGTCAGTTGATATTCAAAATCATTGCAGGCCTGTAAATGACACCTGCCCTGAAAACAAATCCTGGGGTCACATATCGACCAAAAAATTCAAAGGACGTCCATATTTCAAAACGACCGTTTCAAAAGGCATATTTTATGCACATTAGTGTTCTGCTTCTTTTCCTTTCTTTTCTTTTTTGTTAAAAAACACGGGAATGGAAAAAGGCATCCCTCAGAATGGGCGAAAATCGTTGCAGACGAATCAATGGACAGAGGTTTAATCTCCAATATATATATAAACAGCTCATGCAGCTTAATATTAAAAAAACAAACAACCCCCCCAAAAAAATGGGCAGAAGATCTAAAGAGACGTTTCTTCAAAGGAGACACAGAGATGGCCAAGACGCACATGAAAAGCTGCTCAACAGCACTAATTATTAGAGAAATGCAAATCAAAACTACAATGAGGTTTCACCTCACACCTGTTAGAATCGGCATCATCAGAAAATCTACAAACAACCAATTCTGGGGAGGGTGTGGACAAAAGGAGCCCTCTTCCACTATTGGTGGGAATGTAAATTGATACAGTCACTATGGAGAACAGTATGGAGTTTCCTTAAAAAAACTAGAAATAGAATTACCATCTGATCCAGCAATCCCACTTCTGGGCATATACCCAGAGAAAACCGTATTTCAAAAAGGCACATTCACCACAATGTTCGTTGCAGCACTATTTACAATAGCCAGGTAATGGAAGCAACCTAAATGCCCACAGACAGATGAATGGATAAAGATGTGGTACATATATAAAATGGAATATTACACGGCCATTAAAAGGAATGAAACTGGGTCATTTGTAGAGACATCGATGGATCGAGAGACTGTCATACAGAATGAAGTAAGTCAGAAAGAGGAAAATAATTATTGTATATTAATGCATATATGTGGAGCCTAAAAATGGTACAGATGAACTGGTTTGCAGGGAAGAAATAGAGACACAGAGGTAGAGAACAAACTTATGGACACCAAGTGTGGGAAGCCATGGGGTGGTGGTGGTGGGATGAGTTGGGAGTTTGGGATTGACCTGTATACATGTATAAGCATAAAATACATAACTAATAATAACGTGCTGTATAAAAAAATAAATAAAATTAAATTTCAAAATTTTAAAAAATAAAATTTAAAAATAAAACAGAAAAAATTCTTCCCGTCACACAGATGTATTTATAGGAATGAATTATTTCCATGCTTATATCTATAAATACATAAAAGAGGAATAAAATCTAACTTGAACCATAAAAGAAAAAAAAAAACCTGAACCCACGAGTTATACAGAGGAAAACCCTATCAGGGCACTTGCTCCAGTGGTAAACAATTCTGAAATTGGTCAGAGGTGGGGAACCATCTCCCATAGAGCCAGCAACCGACCCCCGACGCAAGGAGCGTCCTCATTGCAAAGCTGGGGGACCGTGCCGAGGCATCTGTGAGTAAACGTGAGCTGAGCCCCAGGCCAGCTGCTGCTGAACTGTTCCCACCCTTTCCAGGTAAAACACCTGAATATGTACAAGGGCTTGAAAGCCTAGAGGAAGGACCGTGGAGCCACACCAGCGACAGCACGCAGGCCAACTTGGTGCCTGCAGGCCAGCCAGGGTGGTCCTGGCCCCGGGCACTCTTCCAGAAGCTTTCCATTGCCCTGCCTGAGATACCCCTCCTGTCCCGGCCCCCACTGCTTTTTTCCTTCCTCACCTCTGTCCAGAGAGAATTTCCAGCGGAAGGTATGGGTGACACAACCTCTTCTTTACAGGCGGCAGCCTGGCAACTCCTGCAGAAAGGCCAGCAGAACCCCACTCACACCGGGCCACCCACAAAGCTGTGGCCCCTCACTCCCTCCCACCAGCACAGCCCCGAGACTGCTGACGGGGCAGAGAATATGGAGTCAGGCACAGCTTCAGGGGCTATTGCTGCCTGGAGTGCTGTTTATATTGAACTCAACGAGGCACACCTGGGGAGGGCGGCCGGCAGGGTAAGGCTGCCCAGGTCAGCTAATCCACAACCCTCAGGGAATCACATTGTTGAAAATGGACCCCGCTAAGGCAGAAGAGAAGCCAAGGGAAAAAAGGACACAATGCCATTTGCAGCACCGTAGATGAGTCCAGAAGTAATCACGTGACTTGTAGTAAGTCAGAAAGTGAAAGACACATATCATATCATATCACTTATAGGTGTTACCTAGAAATGGATACCAGGACAGATATTTCCACGGAGAAGGGCAATCACAGATTCATTAAACAAACTTATGGTTCACCAATGGAAAAGTGTGAGGATTGGTTTCATTACGATATCGGGTTTAACAGACATATACAAACACAGGTGACATATATAATCACCAAAGACCTACAGAATACCAAGAGAGGACTACTCAACATTCTGTCATAACGTACATGGGAAAAGGATCCCAGGAAGAACAGACATCTGTATATGTGTAAAAGAACCACATCTTCCACACCTACAACAAGCCAAACATTGTAATCAAACTTGCTGTAATAAAAAATAAAAAAAAAATTAAATTAAAAACACGAACAAGATGTAGTGAGACTAACGTGAGGGGCTTTCTCCTGGCACATTCCATTCTAAACTCCAATCTAGAACACCACTTCCACTGAGGCTCTCTTGCCCTAGTAACCAGATTTGGTAAGGGTGAACTGCTGCCACCTTGTGGCCGTTTCACACAACAGCAGCTTTAGTCCCAGCGCTAATGGTCAGTTGATATTCAAAATCATTGCAGGCCTGTAAATGACACCTGCCCTGAAAACAAATCCTGGGGTCACATATCGACCAAAAAATTCAAAGGACGTCCATATTTCAAAACGACCATTTCAAAAGGCATATTTTACGCACATTAGTTTTCTGCTTCTTTTCCTTTCTTTACTTTTTTGTTAAAAAAATCGGGAATGGAAAAAGGCATCCCTCAGAATGGGCGAAAATCGTTGCAGACGAATCAATGGACAGAGGTTTAATCTCCAATATATATAAACAGCTCATGCAGCTTAATATTAAAAAAACAAACAACCCCCCAAAAAATGGGCAGAAGATCTAAAGAGACGTTTCTTCAAAGGAGACACAGAGATGGCCAAGACACACATGAAAAGCTGCTCAACAGCACTAATTATTAGAGAAATGCAAATCAAAACTACAATGAGGTATCACCTCACACCTGTTAGAATCAGCATCATCAGAAAATCTACAAACAACCAATTCTGGGGAGGGTGTGGACAAAAGGAGCCCTCTTCCACTATTGGTGGGAATGTAAATTGATACAGTCACTATGGAGAACAGTATGGAATTCCTTAAAAAAATTAGAAATAGAATTACCATCTGATCCAGCAATCCCACTTCTGGGCATATACCCAGAGAATACCGTATTTCAAAAAGGCACATTCACCACAATGTTCGTTGCAGCACTATTTACAATAGCCAGGTAATGGAAGCAACCTAAATGCCCACAGACAGATGAATGGATAAAGATGTGGTACATATATAAAATGGAATATTACACGGCCATTAAAAGGAATGAAACTGGGTCATTTGTAGAGACATCGATGGATCGAGAGACTGTCATACAGAATGAAGTAAGTCAGAAAGAGGAAAACAAATATTGTATATTAATGCATATATGTGGAGCCTAAAAATGGTACAGATGAACTGGTTTGCAGGGAAGAAATAGAGACACAGACGTAGAGAACAAACGTATGGACACCAAGTGTGGGAAGCCATGGGGTGGTGGTGGTGGGATGAGTTGGGAGATTGGGATTGACCTGTATACATGTATATGCATAAAATACATAACTAATAATAACCTGCTGTATAAAAACATAAATGAAATTAAATTTCAAAATTTTAAAAAATAAAATTTAAAAATAAAACAATAAATATTCTTCCCGTCACACAGATGTATTTATAGGAATGAATTATTTCCATGCTTATATTTATAAATACATAAAAGAGGAATAAAATCTAACTTGAACCATAAAAGAAAAAAAAATTGAACCCACGAGTTATACAGAGGAAAACCCTATCACGGCACTTGCTCCAGCGGTAAACAATTCTGAAATTGGTCAGAGGTGGGGAACCATCTCCCATACAGCCAGCCACCCACCCCCCACGCAAGGAGCGTCCTCATTGCAAAGCTGGGGGACCGTGCCGAGGTATCTGTGAGTAAACGTGAGCTGAGCCCCATGCCAGCTGCTGCTGAACTGTTCCCACCCTTTCCAGGTAAAACACCTGAATATGTACAAGGGCTTGAAAGCCTAGAGGAAGGACCGTGGAGCCACACCAGCGACAGCACGCAGGCCAACTTGGTGCCTGCCGGCCAGCCAGGGTGGTCCTGGACCCGGGCGCTCTTCCAGAAGCTTTCCATTGCCCTGCCTGAGATACCCCTCCCGTCCCGGACCCCACTGCTTTTTTCCTTCCTCACCTCTGTCCGGAGAGAAATTCCAGCGGAAGGTATGGGTGACACAACCTCTTCTTTACAGGCGGCAGCCTGGCAACTCCTGCAGAAAGGCCAGCAGAACCCCACTCACACCGGGCCACGCACAAAGCTGTGGCCCCTCACTCCCTCCCACCAGCACAGCCCCGAGACTGCTGACGGGGCAGAGAATATGGAGTGAGGCACAGCTTCAGCGGCTATTGCTGCCTGGAGCGCTGTTTATATTGACCTCAACGAGGCACACCAGGGGAGGGCGGGCCGGCAGGGTAAGGCTGCCCAGGTCAGCTAATCCACAACCCTCAGGGAATCACATTGTTGAGAATGGACCCCGCTAAGGCAGAAGAGAAGCCAAGGGAAAAAAGGACACAATGCCATTTGCAGCACCGTAGATGAGTCTAGAAGTAATCACGTGACTTGTAGTAAGTCAGAAAGTGAAGGACACATATCATATCATATCACCTATAGGTGTTACCTAAAAATGGATACCAGGGCAGATATTTCCACGGAGAAGGGCAATCACAGATTCATTAAACAAACTTATGGTTCACCAATGGAAAGGTGTGAGGATTGGTTTCATTATGATATCGGGGTTAACAGACATATAAAAACACAGGTGACATTTATAATCACCAAAGACCTACAGAATACCAAGAGAGGACTACTCAACATTCTGTCATAACGTACATGGGAAAAGGATCCCAGGAAGAACAGTCATCTGTATATGTGTAAAAGAACCACATTGTCCACACCTACAACAAGCCAAACATTGTAATCAAACTTGCTGTAAGAAAAAATAAAAAATTAAATTAAAAACACGAACAAGAAGTAGTGAGACAAACGTGAGGGGCTTTCTCCTGGCACATTCCATTCTAAACTCCAATCTAGAACACCACTTCCACTGAGGCTCTCTTGCCATAGTAACAAGATTTGGTAAGGGTGAACTGCTGCCTCCTTGTGGCCGTTTCACACAACAGCAGCTTTAATCCCAACGCTAATGGTCAGTTGATATTCAAAATCATTGCAGGCCTGTAAATGACACCTGCCCTGAAAACAAATCCTGGGGTCACATATCGACCAAAAAATTCAAAGGACGTCCATATTTCAAAACGACCATTTCAAAAGGCATATTTTATGCACATTAGTGTTCTGCTTCTTTTCCTTTCTTTTCTTTTTTGTTAAAAAACACGGGAATGGAAAAAGGCATCCCTCAGAATGGGCGAAAATCGTTGCAGACGAATCAATGGACAGAGGTTTAATCTCCAATATATATATAAACAGCTCATGCAGCTTAATATTAAAAAAACAAACAACCCCCCCAAAAAAATGGGCAGAAGTTCTAAAGAGACGTTTCTTCAAAGGAGACACAGAGATGGCCAAGATGCACATGAAAAGCTGCTCAACAGCACTAATTATTAGAGAAATGCAAATCAAAACTACAATGAGGTTTCACCTCACACCTGTTAGAATCGGCATCATCAGAAAATCTACAAACAACCAATTCTGGGGAGGGTGTGGACAAAAGGAGCCCTCTTCCACTATTGGTGGGAATGTAAATTGATACAGTCACTATGGAGAACAGTATGGAGTTTCCTTAAAAAAACTAGAAATAGAATTACCATCTGATCCAGCAATCCCACTTCTGGGCATATACCCAGAGAAAACCGTATTTCAGAAAGGCACATTCACCACAATGTTCGTTGCAGCACTATTTACAATAGCCAGGTAATGGAAGCAACCTAAATGCCCACAGACAGATGAATGGATAAAGATGTGGTACATATATAAAATGGAATATTACTCGGCCATTAAAAGGAATGAAACTGGGTCATTTGTAGAGACATTGATGGATCGAGAGACTGTCATCCAGAATGAAGTAAGTCAGAAAGAGGAAAACAAATATTGTATATTAATGCATATATGTGGAGCCTAAAAATGGTACAGATGAACTGGTTTGCAGGGAAGAAATAGAGACACAGAGGTAGAGAACAAACGTATGGACACCAAGTGTGGGAAGCCATGGGGTGGTGGTGGTGGGATGAGTTGGGAGTTTGGGATTGACCTGTATACATGTATAAGCATAAAATACATAACTAATAATAACGTGCTGTATAAAAAAATAAATAAAATTAAATTTCAAAATTTTAAAAAATAAAATTTAAAAATAAAACAGAAAAAATTCTTCCCGTCACACAGATGTATTTATAGGAATGAATTATTTCCATGCTTATATCTATAAATACATAAAAGAGGAATAAAATCTAACTTGAACCATAAAAGAAAAAAAAAAACCTGAACCCACGAGTTATACAGAGGAAAACCCTATCAGGGCACTTGCTCCAGTGGTAAACAATTCTGAAATTGGTCAGAGGTGGGGAACCATCTCCCATAGAGCCAGCAACCGACCCCCGACGCAAGGAGCGTCCTCATTGCAAAGCTGGGGGCCCGTGCCGAGGCATCTGTGAGTAAACGTGAGCTGAGCCCCAGGCCAGCTGCTGCTGAACTGTTCCCACCCTTTCCAGGTAAAACACCTGAATATGTACAAGGGCTTGAAAGCCTAGAGGAAGGACCGTGGAGCCACACCAGCGACAGCACGCAGGCCAACTTGGTGCCTGCAGGCCAGCCAGGGTGGTCCTGGCCCCGGGCACTCTTCCAGAAGCTTTCCATTGCCCTGCCTGAGATACCCCTCCTGTCCCGGCCCCCACTGCTTTTTTCCTTCCTCACCTCTGTCCGGAGAGAATTTCCAGCGGAAGGTATGGGTGACACAACCTCTTCTTTACAGGCGGCAGCCTGGCAACTCCTGCAGAAAGGCCAGCAGAACCCCACTCACACTGGGCCACCCACAAAGCTGTGGCCCCTCACTCCCTCCCACCAGCACAGCCCCGAGACTGCTGACGGGGCAGAGAATATGGAGTCAGGCACAGCTTCAGGGGCTATTGCTGCCTGGAGTGCTGTTTATATTGAACTCAACGAGGCACACCTGGGGAGGGCGGCCGGCAGGGTAAGGCTGCCCAGGTCAGCTAATCCACAACCCTCAGGGAATCACATTGTTGAAAATGGACCCCGCTAAGGCAGAAGAGAAGCCAAGGGAAAAAAGGACACAATGCCATTTGCAGCACCGTAGATGAGTCCAGAAGTAATCACGTGACTTGTAGTAAGTCAGAAAGTGAAAGACACATATCATATCATATCACTTATAGGTGTTACCTAGAAATGGATACCAGGACAGATATTTCCACGGAGAAGGGCAATCACAGATTCATTAAACAAACTTATGGTTCACCAATGGAAAAGTGTGAGGATTGGTTTCATTACGATATCGGGTTTAACAGACATATACAAACACAGGTGACATATATAATCACCAAAGACCTACAGAATACCAAGAGAGGACTACTCAACATTCTGTCATAACGTACATGGGAAAAGGATCCCAGGAAGAACAGACATCTGTATATGTGTAAAAGAACCACATCTTCCACACCTACAACAAGCCAAACATTGTAATCAAACTTGCTGTAATAAAAAATAAAAAAAAAAATAAATTAAAAACACGAACAAGATGTAGTGAGACAAACGTGAGGGGCTTTCTCCTGGCACATTCCATTCTAAACTCCAATCTAGAACACCACTTCCACTGAGGCTCTCTTGCCCTAGTAACCAGATTTGGTAAGGGTGAACTGCTGCCACCTTGTGGCCGTTTCACACAACAGCAGCTTTAGTCCCAGCGCTAATGGTCAGTTGATATTCAAAATCATTGCAGGCCTGTAAATGACACCTGCCCTGAAAACAAATCCTGGGGTCACATATCGACCAAAAAATTCAAAGGACGTCCATATTTCAAAACGACCATTTCAAAAGGCATATTTTACGCACATTAGTTTTCTGCTTCTTTTCCTTTCTTTACTTTTTTGTTAAAAAAATCGGGAATGGAAAAAGGCATCCCTCAGAATGGGCGAAAATCGTTGCAGACGAATCAATGGACAGAGGTTTAATCTCCAATATATATAAACAGCTCATGCAGGTTAATATTAAAAAAACAAACAACCCCCCAAAAAATGGGCAGAAGATCTAAAGAGACGTTTCTTCAAAGGAGACACAGAGATGGCCAAGACACACATGAAAAGCTGCTCAACAGCACTAATTATTAGAGAAATGCAAATCAAAACTACAATGAGGTATCACCTCACACCTGTTAGAATCGGCATCATCAGAAAATCTACAAACAACCAATTCTGGGGAGGGTGTGGACAAAAGGAGCCCTCTTCCACTATTGGTGGGAATGTAAATTGATACAGTCACTATGGAGAACAGTATGGAATTCCTTAAAAAAATTAGAAATAGAATTACCATCTGATCCAGCAATCCCACTTCTGGGCATATACCCAGAGAATACCGTATTTCAAAAAGGCACATTCACCACAATGTTCGTTGCAGCACTATTTACAATAGCCAGGTAATGGAAGCAACCTAAATGCCCACAGACAGATGAATGGATAAAGATGTGGTACATATATAAAATGGAATATTACACGGCCATTAAAAGGAATGAAACTGGGTCATTTGTAGAGACATCGATGGATCGAGAGACTGTCATACAGAATGAAGTAAGTCAGAAAGAGGAAAACAAATATTGTATATTAATGCATATATGTGGAGCCTAAAAATGGTACAGATGAACTGGTTTGCAGGGAAGAAATAGAGACACAGACGTAGAGAACAAACGTATGGACACCAAGTGTGGGAAGCCATGGGGTGGTGGTGGTGGGATGAGTTGGGAGATTGGGATTGACCTGTATACATGTATATGCATAAAATACATAACTAATAATAACCTGCTGTATAAAAACATAAATGAAATTAAATTTCAAAATTTTAAAAAATAAAATTTAAAAATAAAACAATAAATATTCTTCCCGTCACACAGATGTATTTATAGGAATGAATTATTTCCATGCTTATATTTATAAATACATAAAAGAGGAATAAAATCTAACTTGAACCATAAAAGAAAAAAAAATTGAACCCACGAGTTATACAGAGGAAAACCCTATCACGGCACTTGCTCCAGCGGTAAACAATTCTGAAATTGGTCAGAGGTGGGGAACCATCTCCCATACAGCCAGCCACCCACCCCCCACGCAAGGAGCGTCCTCATTGCAAAGCTGGGGGACCGTGCCGAGGTATCTGTGAGTAAACGTGAGCTGAGCCCCATGCCAGCTGCTGCTGAACTGTTCCCACCCTTTCCAGGTAAAACACCTGAATATGTACAAGGGCTTGAAAGCCTAGAGGAAGGACCGTGGAGCCACACCAGCGACAGCACGCAGGCCAACTTGGTGCCTGCCGGCCAGCCAGGGTGGTCCTGGACCCGGGCGCTCTTCCAGAAGCTTTCCATTGCCCTGCCTGAGATACCCCTCCTGTCCCGGACCCCACTGCTTTTTTCCTTCCTCACCTCTGTCCGGAGAGAAATTCCAGCGGAAGGTATGGGTGACACATCCTCTTCTTTACAGGCGGCAGCCTGGCAACTCCTGCAGAAAGGCCAGCAGAACCCCACTCACACCAGGCCACCCACAAAGCTGTGGCCCCTCACTCCCTCCCACCAGCACAGCCCCGAGACTGCTGACGGGGCAGAGAATATGGAGTCAGGCACAGCTTCAGCGGCTATTGCTGCCTGGAGCGCTGTTTATATTAACCTCAATGAGGCACACCTGGGGAGGGCGGGCTGGCAGGGTAAGGCTGCCCAGGTCAGCTAATCCACAACCCTCAGGGAATCACATTGTTGAAAATGGACCCCGCTAAGGCAGAAGAGAAGCCAAGGGAAAAAAGCACACAATGCCATTTGCAGCACCGTAGATGAGTCTAGAAGTAATCACGTGACTTGTAGTAAGTCAGAAAGTGAAAGACACATATCCTATCATATCACTTATAGGTGTTACCTAAAAATGGATACCAGGGCAGATATTTCCACGGAGAAGGGCAATCACAGATTCATTAAACAAACTTATGGTTCACCAATGGAAAGGTGTGAGGATTGGTTTCATTATGATATCGGGGTTAACAGACATATAAAAACACAGGTGACATTTATAATCACCAAAGACCTACAGAATACCAAGAGAGGACTACTCAACATTCTGTCATAACGTACATGGGAAAAGGATCCCAGGAAGAACAGTCATCTGTATATGTGTAAAAGAACCACATCTTCCACACCTACAAGCCAAACACTGTAATCAAACTTGCTGTAATAAAAAATAAAAAATTAAATTAAAAACACGAACAAGAAGTAGTGAGACAAACGTGAGGGGCTTTCTCCTGGCACATTCCATTCTAAACTCCAATCTAGAACACCACTTCCACTGAGGCTCTCTTGCCCTAGTAACCAGATTTGGTAAGGGTGAACTGCTGCCACCTTGTGGCCGTTTCACACAACAGCAGCTTTAGTCCCAGCGCTAACGGTCAGTTGATATTCAAAATCATTGCAGGCCTCTAAATGACACCTGCCCTGAAAACAAATCCTGGTGTCACATATCGACCAAAAAATTCAAAGGACGTCCATATTTCAAAACGACCGTTTCAAAAGGCATATTTTACGCATATTAGTTTTCTGCTTCTTTTCCTTTCTTTATTTTTTGTTAAAAAAAACGGGAATGGAAAAAGGCCTCCCTCAGAATGGGCGTAAATTGTTGCAGACGAATCAATGGACAGAGGTTTAATCTCCAATATATATAAACAGCTCATGCAGCTTAATATTACAAAAACAAACAACTCCCCAAAAAATGGGCAGAAGATCTAAAGAGACGTTTCTTCAAAGGAGACACAGAGATGGCCAAGACGCACATGAAAAGCTGCTCAACAGCACTAATTATTAGAGAAATGCAAATCAAAACTACAATGAGGTATCACCTCACACCTGTTAGAATCGGCATCATCAGAAAATCTACAAACAACCAATTCTGGGGAGGGTGTGGACAAAAGGAACCCTCTTCCACTATTGGTGGGAATGTAAATTGATACAGTCTCTATGGAGAACAGTATGGAGTTTCCTTAAAAAAATTAGAAATAGAATTACCATCTGATCCAGCAATCCCACTTCTGGGCATATACCCAGATAATACCGTATTTCAAAAAGGCACATTCACCACAATGTTCGTTGCAGCACTATTTACAATAGCCAGGTAATGGAAGCAACCTAAATGCCCACAGACAGATGAATGGATAAAGATGTGGTACATATATAAAATGGAATATTACACGGCCATTAAAAGGAATGAAACTGGGTCATTTGTAGAGACATCGATGGATCGAGAGACTGTCATACAGAATGAAGTAAGTCAGAAAGAGGAAAACAAATATTGTATATTAATGCATATATGTGGAGCCTAAAAATGGTACAGATGAACTGGTTTGCAGGGAAGAAATAGAGACACAGAGGTAGAGAACAAACGTATGGACACCAAGTGTGGGAAGCCATGGGGTGGTGGTGGTGGGATGAGTTGGGAGTTTGGGATTGACCTGTATACATGTATATGCATAAAATACATAACTAATAATAACGTGCTGTATAAAAGAAAATAAATAAAATTAAATTTCAAAATTTTAAAAAATAAAATTTAAAAATAAAACAGAAAAAATTCTTCCCGTCACACAGATGTATTTATAGGAATGAATTATTTCCATGCTTATATCTATAAATACATAAAAGAGGAATAAAATCTAACTTGAAACATAAAAGAAAAAAAAACCTGAACCCACGAGTTATACAGAGGAAAACCCTATCAGGGCACTTGCTCCAGTGGTAAACAATACTGAAATTGGTCAGAGGTGGGGAATCATCTCCCATACAGCCAGCAACCCACCCCCCACGCAACGAGCGTCCTCATTGCAAAGCTGGGGGACTGTGCCGAGGCATCTGTGAGTAAACGTGAGCTGAGCCCCAGGCCAGCTGCTGCTGAACTGTTCCCACCCTTTCCAGGTAAAACACCTGAATATGTACAAGGGCTTGAAAGCCTAGAGGAAGGTCCGTGGAGCCACACCAGCGACAGCACGCAGGCCAACTTGGTGCCTGCAGGCCAGCCAGGGTGATCCTGGCCCCGGGCGCTCTTCCAGAAGCTTTCCATTGCCCTGCCTGAGATACCCCTCCTGTCCCGGCCCCCACTGCTTTTTTCCTTCCTCACCTCTGTCCGGAGAGAAATTCCAGCGGAAGGTATGGGTGACACAACCTCTTCTTTACAGGCGGCAGCCTGGCAACTCCTGCAGAAAGGCCAGCAGAACCCCACTCACACCGGGCCACCCACAAAGCTGTGGCCCCTCACTCCCTCCCACCAGCACAGCCCCGAGACTGCTGACGGGGCAGAGAATATGGAGTCAGGCACAGCTTCAGGGGCTATTGCTGCCTGGAGCGCTGTTTATATTGAACTCAACGAGGCACACCTGGGGAGGGCGGGCTGGCAGGGTAAGGCTGCCCAGGTCAGCTAATCCACAACCCTCAGGGAATCACATTGTTGAAAATGGACCCCGCTAAGGCAGAAGAGAAGCCAAGGGAAAAAAGGACACAATGCCATTTGCAGCACCGTAGATGAGTCCAGAAGTAATCACGTGACTTGTAGTAAGTCAGAAAGTGAAAGACACATATCATATCATATCACTTATAGGTGTTACGTAGAAATGGATACCAGGACAGATATTTCCACGGAGAAGGGCAATCACAGATTCATTAAACAAACTTATGGTTCACCAATGGAAAGGTGTGAGGATTGGTTTCATTACGATATCGGGGTTAACAGACATATACAAACACAGGTGACATATATAATCACCAAAGACCTACAGAATACCAAGAGAGGACTACTCAACATTCTGTCATAACGTACATGGGAAAAGGATCGCAGGAAGAACAGACATCTGTATATGTGTAAAAGAACCACATCTTCCACACCTACAACAAGCCAAACATTGTAATCAAACTTGCTGTAATAAAAAATAAAAAAAATTAAATTAAAAACACGAACAAGATGTAGTGAGACAAACGTGAGGGGCTTTCTCCTGGCACATTCCATTCTAAATTCCAATCTAGAACACCACTTCCACTGAGGCTCTCTTGCCCTAGTAACCAGATTTGGTAAGGGTGAACTGCTGCCTCCTTGTGGCCGTTTCACACAACAGCAGCTTTAGTCCCAGCGCTAACGGTCAGTTGATATTCAAAATCATTGCAGGCCTCTAAATGACACCTGCCCTGAAAACAAATCCTGGTGTCACATATCGACCAAAAAATTCAAAGGACGTCCATATTTCAAAACGACCGTTTCAAAAGGCATATTTTACGCACATTAGTTTTCTGCTTCTTTTCCTTTCTTTATTTTTTGTTAAAAAAAACGGGAATGGAAAAAGGCATCCCTCAGAATGGGCGTAAATCGTTGCAGACGAATCAATGGACAGAGGTTTAATCTCCAATATATATAAACAGCTCATGCAGCTTAATATTACAAAAACAAACAACCCCCCAAAAAATGGGCAGAAGATCTAAAGAGACGTTTCTTCAAAGGAGACACAGAGATGGCCAAGACGCACATGAAAAGCTGCTCAACAGCACTAATTATTAGAGAAATGCAAATCAAAACTACAATGAGGTATCACCTCACACCTGTTAGAATCGGCATCATCAGAAAATCTACAAACAACCAATTCTGGGGAGGGTGTGGACAAAAGGAACCCTCTTCCACTATTGGTGGGAATGTAAATTGATACAGTCTCTATGGAGAACAGTATGGAGTTTCCTTAAAAAAATTAGAAATAGAATTACCATCTGATCCAGCAATCCCACTTCTGGGCATATACCCAGATAATACCGTATTTCAAAAAGGCACATTCACCACAATGTTCGTTGCAGCACTATTTACAATAGCCAGGTAATGGAAGCAACCTAAATGCCCACAGACAGATGAATGGATAAAGATGTGGTACATATATAAAATGGAATATTACACGGCCATTAAAAGGAATGAAACTGGGTCATTTGTAGAGACATCGATGGATCGAGAGACTGTCATACAGAATGAAGTAAGTCAGAAAGAGGAAAACAATTATTGTATATTAATGCATATATGTGGAGCCTAAAAATGGTACAGATGAACTGGTTTGCAGGGAAGAAATAGAGACACAGAGGTAGAGAACAAACGTATGGACACCAAGTGTGGGAAGCCATGGGGTGGTGGTGGTGGGATGAGTTGGGAGTTTGGGATTGACCTGTATACATGTATATGCATAAAATACATAACTAATAATAACGTGCTGTATAAAAGAAAATAAATAAAATTAAATTTCAAAATTTTAAAATATAAAATTTAAAAATAAAACAGAAAAAATTCTTCCCGTCACACAGATGTATTTATAGGAATGAATTATTTCCATGCTTATATCTATAAATACATAAAAGAGGAATAAAATCTAACTTGAAACATAAAATAAAAAAAAACCTGAACCCACGAGTTATACAGAGGAAAACCTATCAGGGCACTTGCTCCAGTGGTAAACAATACTGAAATTGGTCAGAGGTGGGGAATCATCTCCCATACAGCCAGCAACCCACCCCCCACGCAAGGAGCGTCCTCATTGCAAAGCTGGGGGACTGTGCCGAGGCATCTGTGAGTAAACGTGAGCTGAGCCCCAGGCCAGCTGCTGCTGAACTGTTCCCACCCTTTCCAGGTAAAACACCTGAATATGTACAAGGGCTTGAAAGCCTAGAGGAAGGTCCGTGGAGCCACACCAGCGACAGCACGCAGGCCAACTTGGTGCCTGCAGGCCAGCCAGGGTGGTCCTGGCCCCGGGCGCTCTTCCAGAAGCTTTCCATTGCCCTGCCTGAGATACCCCTCCTGTCCCGGCCCCCACTGCTTTTTTCCTTCCTCACCTCTGTCCGGAGAGAAATTCCAGCGGAAGGTATGGGTGACACAACCTCTTCTTTACAGGCGGCAGCCTGGCAACTCCTGCAGAAAGGCCAGCAGAACCACACTCACACAGGGCCACCCACAAAGCTGTGGCCCCTCACTGCCTCCCACCAGCACAGCCCCGAGACTGCTGACGGGGCAGAGAATATGGAGTCAGGCACAGCTTCAGGGGCTATTGCTGCCTGGAGCGCTGTTTATATTGAACTCAACGAGGCACACCTGGGGAGGGCGGGCTGGCAGGGTAAGGCTGCCCAGGTCAGCTAATCCACAACCCTCAGGGAATCACATTGTTGAAAATGGACCCCGCTAAGGCAGAAGAGAAGCCAAGGGAAAAAAGAACACAATGCCATTTGCAGCACCGTAGATGAGTCCAGAAGTAATCACGTGACTTGTAGTAAGTCAGAAAGTGAAAGACACATATCATATCATATCACTTATAGGTGTTACGTAGAAATGGATACCAGGACAGATATTTCCACGGAGAAGGGCAATCACAGATTCATTAAACAAACTTATGGTTCACCAATGGAAAGGTGTGAGGATTGGTTTCATTACGATATCGGGGTTAACAGACATATACAAACACAGGTGACATATATAATCACCAAAGACCTACAGAATACCAAGAGAGGACTACTCAACATTCTGTCATAACGTACATGGGAAAAGGATCGCAGGAAGAACAGACATCTGTATATGTGTAAAAGAACCACATCTTCCACACCTACAACAAGCCAAACATTGTAATCAAACTTGCTGTAATAAAAAATAAAAAAAAATAAATTAAAAACACGAACAAGATGTAGTGAGACAAACGTGAGGGGCTTTCTCCTGGCACATTCCATTCTAAATTCCAATCTAGAACACCACTTCCACTGAGGCTCTCTTGCCCTAGTAACCAGATTTGGTAAGGGTGAACTGCTGCCACCTTGTGGCCGTTTCACACAACAGCAGCTTTAGTCCCAGCGCTAACGGTCAGTTGATATTCAAAATCATTGCAGGCCTCTAAATGACACCTGCCCTGAAAACAAATCCTGGTGTCACATATCGACCAAAAAATTCAAAGGACGTCCATATTTCAAAACGACCATTTCAAAAGGCATATTTTACGCACATTAGTTTTCTGCTTCTTTTCCTTTCTTTATTTTTTGTTAAAAAAAACGGGAATGGAAAAAGGCATCCCTCAGAATGGGCGTAAATCGTTGCAGACGAATCAATGGACAGAGGTTTAATCTCCAATATATATAAACAGCTCATGCAGCTTAATATTACAAAAACAAACAACCCCCCAAAAAATGGGCAGAAGATCTAAAGAGACGTTTCTTCAAAGGAGACACAGAGATGGCCAAGACGCACATGAAAAGCTGCTCAACAGCACTAATTATTAGAGAAATGCAAATCAAAACTACAATGAGGTATCACCTCACACCTGTTAGAATCGGCATCATCAGAAAATCTACAAACAACCAATTCTGGGGAGGGTGTGGACAAAAGGAACCCTCTTCCACTATTGGTGGGAATGTAAATTGATACAGTCTCTATGGAGAACAGTATGGAGTTTCCTTAAAAAAATTAGAAATAGAATTACCATCAGATCCAGCAATCCCACTTCTGGGCATATACCCAGATAATACCGTATTTCAAAAAGGCACATTCACCACAATGTTCGTTGCAGCACTATTTACAATAGCCAGGTAATGGAAGCAACCTAAATGCCCACAGACAGATGAATGGATAAAGATGTGGTACATATATAAAATGGAATATTACACGGCCATTAAAAGGAATGAAACTGGGTCATTTGTAGAGACATCGATGGATCGAGAGACTGTCATACAGAATGAAGTAAGTCAGAAAGAGGAAAACAATTATTGTATATTAATGCATATATGTGGAGCCTAAAAATGGTACAGATGAACTGGTTTGCAGGGAAGAAATAGAGACACAGAGGTAGAGAACAAACGTATGGACACCAAGTGTGGGAAGCCATGGGGTGGTGGTGGTGGGATGAGTTGGGAGTTTGGGATTGACCTGTATACATGTATATGCATAAAATACATAACTAATAATAACGTGCTGTATAAAAGAAAATAAATAAAATTAAATTTCAAAATTTTAAAAAATAAAATTTAAAAATAAAACAGAAAAAATTCTTCCCGTCACACAGATGTATTTATAGGAATGAATTATTTCCATGCTTATATCTATAAATACATAAAAGAGGAATAAAATCTAACTTGAAACATAAAAGAAAAAAAAACCTGAACCCACGAGTTATACAGAGGAAAACCCTATCAGGGCACTTGCTCCAGTGGTAAACAATACTGAAATTGGTCAGAGGTGGGGAATCATCTCCCATACAGCCAGCAACCCACCCCCCACGCAAGGAGCGTCCTCATTGCAAAGCTGGGGGACTGTGCCGAGGCATCTGTGAGTAAACGTGAGCTGAGCCCCAGGCCAGCTGCTGCTGAACTGTTCCCACCCTTTCCAGGTAAAACACCTGAATATGTACAAGGGCTTGAAAGCCTAGAGGAAGGTCCGTGGAGCCACACCAGCGACAGCACGCAGGCCAACTTGGTGCCTGCAGGCCAGCCAGGGTGGTCCTGGCCCCGGGCGCTCTTCCAGAAGCTTTCCATTGCCCTGCCTGAGATACCCCTCCTGTCCCGGCCCCCACTGCTTTTTTCCTTCCTCACCTCTGTCCGGAGAGAAATTCCAGCGGAAGGTATGGGTGACACAACCTCTTCTTTACAGGCGGCAGCCTGGCAACTCCTGCAGAAAGGCCAGCAGAACCACACTCACACAGGGCCACCCACAAAGCTGTGGCCCCTCACTGCCTCCCACCAGCACAGCCCCGAGACTGCTGACGGGGCAGAGAATATGGAGTCAGGCACAGCTTCAGGGGCTATTGCTGCCTGGAGCGCTGTTTATATTGAACTCAACGAGGCACACCTGGGGAGGGCGGGCTGGCAGGGTAAGGCTGCCCAGGTCAGCTAATCCACAACCCTCAGGGAATCACATTGTTGAAAATGGACCCCGCTAAGGCAGAAGAGAAGCCAAGGGAAAAAAGAACACAATGCCATTTGCAGCACCGTAGATGAGTCCAGAAGTAATCACGTGACTTGTAGTAAGTCAGAAAGTGAAAGACACATATCATATCATATCACTTATAGGTGTTACGTAGAAATGGATACCAGGACAGATATTTCCACGGAGAAGGGCAATCACAGATTCATTAAACAAACTTATGGTTCACCAATGGAAAGGTGTGAGGATTGGTTTCATTACGATATCGGGGTTAACAGACATATACAAACACAGGTGACATATATAATCACCAAAGACCTACAGAATACCAAGAGAGGACTACTCAACATTCTGTCATAATGTACATGGGTAAAGGATCCCAGGAAGAACAGTCATCTGTATATGTGTAAAAGAACCACATCTTCCACACCTACAACAAGCCAAACATTGTAATCAAACTTGCTGTAATAAAAAATAAAAAAATTAAATTAAAAACACGAACAAGAAGTAGTGAGAAAAACGTGAGGGGCTTTCTCCTGGCACATTCCATTCTAAACTCCAATCTAGAACACCACTTCCACTGAGGCTCTCTTGCCCTAGTAACCAGATTTGGTAAGGGTGAACTGCTGCCTCCTTGTGGCCGTTTCACACAACAGCAGCTTTAATCCCAACGCTAATGGTCAGTTGATATTCAAAATCATTGCAGGCCTGTAAATGACACCTGCCCTGAAAACAAATCCTGGGGTCACATATCGACCAAAAAATTCAAAGGACGTCCATATTTCAAAACGACCGTTTCAAAAGGCATATTTTACGCACATTAGTTTTCTGCTTCTTTTCCTTTCTTTATTTTTTGTTAAAAAAAACGGGAATGGAAAAAGGCATCCCTCAGAATGGGCGTAAATCGTTGCAGACGAATCAATGGACAGAGGTTTAATCTCAAATATATATAAACAGCTCATGCAGCTTAATATTACAAAAACAAACAACCCCCCAAAAAATGGGCAGAAGATCTAAAGAGACGTTTCTTCAAAGGAGACACAGAGATGGCCAAGACGCACATGAAAAGCTGCTCAACAGCACTAATTATTAGAGAAATGCAAATCAAAACTACAATGAGGTATCACCTCACACCTGTTAGAATCGGCATCATCAGAAAATCTACAAACAACCAATTCTGGGGAGGGTGTGGACAAAAGGAACCCTCTTCCACTATTGGTGGGAATGTAAATTGATACAGTCTCTATGGAGAACAGTATGGAGTTTCCTTAAAAAAATTAGAAATAGAATTACCATCTGATCCAGCAATCCCACTTCTGGGCATATACCCAGATAATACCGTATTTCAAAAAGGCACATTCACCACAATGTTCGTTGCAGCACTATTTACAATAGCCAGGTAATGGAAGCAACCTAAATGCCCACAGACAGATGAATGGATAAAGATGTGGTACATATATAAAATGGAATATTACACGGCCATTAAAAGGAATGAAACTGGGTCATTTGTAGAGACATCGATGGATCGAGAGACTGTCATACAGAATGAAGTAAGTCAGAAAGAGGAAAACAAATATTGTATATTAATGCATATATGTGGAGCCTAAAAATGGTACAGATGAACTGGTTTGCAGGGAAGAAATAGAGACACAGAGGTAGAGAACAAACGTATGGACACCAAGTGTGGGAAGCCATGGGGTGGTGGTGGTGGGATGAGTTGGGAGTTTGGGATTGACCTGTATACATGTATATGCATAAAATACATAACTAATAATAACGTGCTGTATAAAAGAAAATAAATAAAATTAAATTTCAAAATTTTAAAAAATAAAATTTAAAAATAAAACAGAAAAAATTCTTCCCGTCACACAGATGTATTTATAGGAATGAATTATTTCCATGCTTATATCTATAAATACATAAAAGAGGAATAAAATCTAACTTGAACCATAAAAGAAAAAAAAACCTGAACCCACGAGTTATACAGAGGAAAACCCTATCAGGGCACTTGCTCCAGTGGTAAACAATACTGAAATTGGTCAGAGGTGGGGAATCATCTCCCATACAGCCAGCAACCCACCCCCCACGAAAGGAGCGTCCTCATTGCAAAGCTGGGGGACTGTGCCGAGGCATCTGTGAGTAAACGTGAGCTGAGCCCCAGGCCAGCTGCTGCTGAACTGTTCCCACCCTTTCCAGGTAAAACACCTGAATATGTACAAGGGCTTGAAAGCCGAGAGGAAGGTCCTTGGAGCCACACCAGCGACAGCAGGCAGGCCAACTTGGTGCCTGCAGGCCAGCCAGGGTGGTCCTGGCCCCGGGCGCTCTTCCAGAAGCTTGCCATTGCCCTGCCTGAGATACCCCTCCTGTCCTGGCCCCCACTGCTTTTTTCCTTCCTCACCTCTGTCCGGAGAGAAATTCCAGCGGAAGGTATGGGTGACACAACCTCTTCTTCACAGGCGGCAGCCTGGCAACTCCTGCAGAAAGGCCAGCAGAACCCCACTCACACCAGGCCACCCACAAAGCTGTGGCCTCTCACTCCCTCCCACCAACACAGCCCCGAGACTGCTGACGGGGCAGAGAATATGGAGTCAGGCACAGCTTAAGGGGCTATTGCTGCCTGGAGCGCTGTTTATATTGAACTCAACGAGGCACACCTGGGGAGGGCGGGACAGCAGGGTAAGGCTGCCCAGTTCAGCTAATCCACAACCCTCAGGGAATCACATTGTTGAAAATGGACCCCGCTAAGGCAGAAGAGAAGCCAAGGGAAAAAAGGACACAATGCCATTTGCAGCACCGTAGATGAGTCTAGAAGTAATCACGTGACTTGTAGTAAGTCAGAAAGTGAAAGACACATATCATATCATATCACTTATAGGTGTTACCTAAAAATGGATACCAGGGCAGATATTTCCAGGGAGAAGGGCAATCACACATTCATTAAACAAACTTATGGTTCACTAATGGAAAGGTGTGAGGATTGGTTTCATTACGATATCGGGGTTAACAAACATATACAAACACAGGTGACATATATAATCACCAAAGACCTACAGAATACCAAGAGAGGACTACTCAACATTCTGTCATAACGTACATGGGTAAAGGATCCCAGGAAGAACAGTCATCTGTATATGTGTAAAAGAACCACATCTTCCACACCTACAACAAGCCAAACATTGTAATCAAACTTGCTGTAATAAAAAATAAAAAAATTAAATTAAAAACACGAACAAGAAGTAGTGAGAAAAACGTGAGGGGCTTTCTCCTGGCACATTCCATTCTAAACTCCAATCTAGAACACCACTTCCACTGAGGCTCTCTTGCCCTAGTAACCAGATTTGGTAAGGGTGAACTGCTGCCTCCTTGTGGCCGTTTCACACAACAGCAGCTTTAATCCCAACGCTAATGGTCAGTTGATATTCAAAATCATTGCAGGCCTGTAAATGACACCTGCCCTGAAAACAAATCCTGGGGTCACATATCGACCAAAAAATTCAAAGGACGTCCATATTTCAAAACGACCGTTTCAAAAGGCATATTTTACGCACATTAGTGTTCTGCTTCTTTACCTTTCTTTTCTTTTGTGTTAAAAAACACGGGAATGGAAAAAGGCATCCCTCAGAATGGGCGAAAATCGTTGCAGACGAATCAATGGACAGAAGTTTAATCTCCAATATATATATAAACAGCTCATGCAGCTTAATATTAAAAAAACAAACAACCCAAAAAAAAATGGGCAGAAGATCTAAAGAGACGTTTCTTCAAAGGAGACACAGAGATGGCCAAGACGCACATGAAAAGCTGCTCAACAGCACTAATTATTAGAGAAATGCAAATCAAAACTACAATGAGGTATCACCTCACACCTGTTAGAATCGGCATCATCAGAAAATCTACAAACAACCAATTCTGGGGAGGGTGTGGACAAAAGGAGCCCTCTTCCACTATTGGTGGGAATGTAAATTGATACAGTCACTATGGAGAACAGTATGGAGTTTCCTTAAAAAAAATTAGAAATAGAATTACCATCTGATCCAGCAATCCCACTTCTGGGCATATACCCAGAGAATACCGTATTTCAAAAAGGCACATTCACCACAATGTTCGTTGCAGCACTATTTACAATAGCCAGGTAATGGAAGCAACCTAAATGCCCACAGACAGATGAATGGATAAAGATGTGGTACATATATAAAATGGAATATTACTCGGCCATTAAAAGGAATGAAACTGGGTCATTTGTAGAGACATCGATGGATCGAGAGACTGTCATACAGAATGAAGTAAGTCACAAGAGGAAAACAAATATTGTATATTAATGCATATATGTGGAGCCTAAAAATGGTACAGATGAACTGGTTTGCAGGGAAGAAATAGAGACACAGAGGTAGAGAACAAACGTATGGACACCAAGTGTGGGAAGCCATGGGGTGGTGGTGGTGGGATGAGTTGGGAGTTTGGGATTGACCTGTATACATGTATATGCATAAAATACATAACTAATAATAACGTGCTGTATAAAAAAATAAATAAAATTAAATTTCAAAATTTTTAAAAATAAAATTTAAAAATAAAACAGAAAAAATTCTTCCCATCACACAGATGTATTTATAGGAATGAATTATTTCCATGCTTATATCTATAAATACATAAAAGAGGAATAAAATCTAACTTGAACCATAAAAGAAAAAAAAAAAACCTGAACCCACGAGTTATACAGAGGAAAACCCTATCACGGCACTTGCTCCAGTGGTAAACAATTCTGAAATTGGTCAGAGGTGGGGAACCATCTCCCATACAGCCAGCAACCCACCCCCCACCCAAGGAGCGTCCTCATTGCAAAGCTGGGGGACCGTGCCGAGGCATCTGTGAGTAAACGTGAGCTGAGCCCCAGGCCAGCTGCTGCTGAACTGTTTCCACCCTTTCCAGGTAAAACACCTGAATATGTACAAGGGCTTGAAAGCCTAGAGGAAGGTCCGTGGAGCCACACCAGCGACAGCACGCAGGCCAACTTGGTGCCTGCAGGCCAGCCAGGGTGGTCCTGGCCCCGGGCGCTCTTCCAGAAGCTTTCCATTGCCCTGCCTGAGATACCCCTCCTGTCCCGGCCCCCACTGCTTTTTTCCTTCCTCACCTCTGTCCGGAGAGAAATTCCAGCGGAAGGTATGGGTGACACAACCTCTTCTTTACAGGCGGCAGCCTGGCAACTCCTGCAGAAAGGCCAGCAGAACCCCACTCACACCGGGCCACCCACATAGCTGTGGCCCCTCACTCCCTCCCACCAGCACAGCCCCGAGACTGCTGACGGGGCAGAGAATATGGAGTCAGGCACAGCTTCAGGGGCTATTGCTGCCTGGAGCGCTGTTTATATTGAACTCAACGAGGCACACCTGGGGAGGGCGGGCTGGCAGGGTAAGGCTGCCCAGGTCAGCTAATCCACAACCCTCAGGGAATCACATTGTTGAAAATGGACCCCGCTAAGGCAGAAGAGAAGCCAAGGGAAAAAAGGACACAATGCCATTTGCAGCACCGTAGATGAGTCCAGAAGTAATCACGTGACTTGTAGTAAGTCAGAAAGTGAAAGACACATATCATATCATATCACTTATAGGTGTTACGTAGAAATGGATATCAGGACAGATATTTCCACGGAGAAGGGCAATCACAGATTCATTAAACAAACTTATGGTTCACCAATGGAAAGGTGTGAGGATTGGTTTCATTACGATATCGGGGTTAACAGACATATACAAACACAGGTGACATATATAATCACCAAAGACCTACAGAATACCAAGAGAGGACTACTCAACATTCTGTCATAACGTACATGGGAAAAGGATCCCAGGAAGAACAGACATCTGTATATGTGTAAAAGAACCACATCTTCCACACCTACAACAAGCCAAACATTGTAATCAAACTTGCTGTAATAAAAAATAAAAAAAATTAAATTAAAAACACGAACAAGATGTAGTGAGACAAACGTGAGGGTCTTTCTCCTGGCACATTCCATTCTAAATTCCAATCTAGAACACCACTTCCACTGAGGCTCTCTTGCCCTAGTAACCAGATTTGGTAAGGGTGAACTGCTGCCACCTTGTGGCCGTTTCACACACCAGCAGCTTTAGTCCCAGCGCTAACGGTCAGTTGATATTCAAAATCATTGCAGGCCTGTAAATGACACCTGCCCTGAAAACAAATCCTGGGGTCACATATCGACCAAAAAATTCAAAGGACGTCCATATTTCAAAACGACCGTTTCAAAAGGCATATTTTACGCACATTAGTTTTCTGCTTCTTTTCCTTTCTTTACTTTTTTGTTAAAAAAAACGGTAATGGAAAAAGGCATCCCTCAGAATGGGCGAAAATCGTTGCAGACGAATCAATGGACAGAGTTTTAATCTCCAATATATATAAACAGCTCATGCAGCTTAATATTAAAAAAACAAACAACCCCCCAAAAAATGGGCAGAAGATCTAAAGAGACGTTTCTTCAAAGGAGACACAGAGATGGCCAAGACGCACATGAAAAGCTGCTCAACAGCACTAATTATTAGAGAAATGCAAATCAAAACTACAATGAGGTATCACCTCACACCTGTTAGAATCGGCATCATCAGAAAATCTACAAACAACCAATTCTGGGGAGGGTGTGGACAAAAGGAGCCCTCTTCCACTATTGGTGGGAATGTAAATTGATACAGTCACTATGGAGAACAGTATGGAGTTTCCTTAAAAAAATTAGAAATAGAATTACCATCTGATCCAGCAATCCCACTTCTGGGCATATACCCAGAGAATACCGTATTTCAAAAAGGCACATTCACCACAATGTTCGTTGCAGCACTATTTACAATAGCCAGGTAATGGAAGCAACCTAAATGCCCACAGACAGATGAATGGATAAAGATGTGGTACATATATAAAATGGAATATTACTCGGCCATTAAAAGGAATGAAACTGGGTCATTTGTAGAGACATCGATGGATCGAGAGACTGTCATACAGAATGAAGTAAGTCAGAAAGAGGAAAACAAATATTGTATATTAATGCATATATGTGGAGCCTAAAAATGGTACAGATGAACTGGTTTGCAGGGAAGAAATAGAGACACAGAGGTAGAGAACAAACGTATGGACACCAAGTGTGGGAAGCCATGGGGTGGTGGTGGTGGGATGAGTTGGGAGTTTGGGATTGACCTGTATACATGTATATGCATAAATTACATAACTAATAATAACGTGCTGTATAAAAAAAATAAATAAAATTAAATTTCAAAATTTTAAAAAAAAAAACAGAAAAAATTCTTCCCGTCACACAGATGTATTTATAGGAATGAATTATTTCCATGCTTATATCTATAAATACATAAAAGAGGAATAAAATCTAACTTGAACCATAAAAGAAAAAAAAACCTGAACCCACGAGTTATACAGAGGAAAACCCTATCAGGGCACTTGCTCCAGTGGTAAACAATTCTGAAATTGGTCACAGGTGGGGAATCATCTCCCATACAGCCAGCAACCCACCCCCCACGCAAGGAGCGTCCTCATTGCAAAGCTGGGGGACTGTGCCGAGGCATCTGTGAGTAAACGTGAGCTGAGCCCCAGGCCAGCTGCTGCTGAACTGTTCCCACCCTTTCCAGGTAAAACACCTGAATATGTACAAGGGCTTGAAAGCCGAGAGGAAGGTCCTTGGAGCCACACCAGCGACAGCACGCAGGCCAACTTGGTGCCTGCAGGCCAGCCAGGGTGGTCCTGGCCCCGGGCGCTCTTCCAGAAGCTTTCCATTGCCCTGCCTGAGATACCCCTCCTGTCCCGGCCCCCACTGCTTTTTTCCTTCCTCACCTCTGTCCGGAGAGAAATTCCAGCGGAAGGTATGGGTGACACAACCTCTTCTTTACAGGCGGCAGCCTGGCAACTCCTGCAGAAAGGCCAGCAGAACCCCACTCACACCGGGCCACCCACAAAGCTGTGGCCCCTCACTCCCTCCCACCAGCACAGCCCCGAGACTGCTGACAGGGCAGAGGATATGGAGTCAGGCACAGCTTAAGGGGCTATTGCTGCCTGGAGCGCTGTTTATATTGAACTCAACGAGGCACACCTGGGGAGGGCGGGCTGGCAGGGTAAGGCTGCCCAGGTCAGCTAATCCACAACCCTCAGGGAATCACATTGTTGAAAATGGACCCCGCTAAGGCAGAAGAGAAGCCAAGGGAAAAAAGGACACAATGCCATTTGCAGCACAGTAGATGAGTCCAGAAGTAATCACGTGACTTGTAGTAAGTCAGAAAGTGAAAGACACATATCATATCATATCACTTATAGGTGTTACGTAGAAATGGATACCAGGACAGATATTTCCACGGAGAAGGGCAATCACAGATTCATTAAACAAACTTATGGTTCACCAATGGAAAGGTGTGAGGATTGGTTTCATTACGATATCGGGGTTAACAGACATATACAAACACAGGTGACATATATAATCACCAAAGACCTACAGAATACCAAGAGAGGACTACTCAACATTCTGTCATAACGTACATGGGAAAAGGATCCCAGGAAGAACAGACATCTGTATATGTGTAAAAGAACCACATCTTCCACACCTACAACAAGCCAAACATTGTAATCAAACTTGCTGTAATAAAAAATAAAAAAAATTAAATTAAAAACACGAACAAGATGTAGTGAGACAAACGTGAGGGTCTTTCTCCTGGCACATTCCATTCTAAATTCCAATCTAGAACACCACTTCCACTGAGGCTCTCTTGCCCTAGTAACCAGATTTGGTAAGGGTGAACTGCTGCCACCTTGTGGCCGTTTCACACACCAGCAGCTTTAGTCCCAGCGCTAACGGTCAGTTGATATTCAAAATCATTGCAGGCCTGTAAATGACACCTGCCCTGAAAACAAATCCTGGGGTCACATATCGACCAAAAAATTCAAAGGACGTCCATATTTCAAAACGACCGTTTCAAAAGGCATATTTTACGCACATTAGTTTTCTGCTTCTTTTCCTTTCTTTACTTTTTTGTTAAAAAAAACGGTAATGGAAAAAGGCATCCCTCAGAATGGGCGAAAATCGTTGCAGACGAATCAATGGACAGAGTTTTAATCTCCAATATATATAAACAGCTCATGCAGCTTAATATTAAAAAAACAAACAACCCCCCAAAAAATGGGCAGAAGATCTAAAGAGACGTTTCTTCAAAGGAGACACAGAGATGGCCAAGACGCACATGAAAAGCTGCTCAACAGCACTAATTATTAGAGAAATGCAAATCAAAACTACAATGAGGTATCACCTCACACCTGTTAGAATCGGCATCATCAGAAAATCTACAAACAACCAATTCTGGGGAGGGTGTGGACAAAAGGAGCCCTCTTCCACTATTGGTGGGAATGTAAATTGATACAGTCACTATGGAGAACAGTATGGAGTTTCCTTAAAAAAATTAGAAATAGAATTACCATCTGATCCAGCAATCCCACTTCTGGGCATATACCCAGAGAATACCGTATTTCAAAAAGGCACATTCACCACAATGTTCGTTGCAGCACTATTTACAATAGCCAGGTAATGGAAGCAACCTAAATGCCCACAGACAGATGAATGGATAAAGATGTGGTACATATATAAAATGGAATATTACTCGGCCATTAAAAGGAATGAAACTGGGTCATTTGTAGAGACATCGATGGATCGAGAGACTGTCATACAGAATGAAGTAAGTCAGAAAGAGGAAAACAAATATTGTATATTAATGCATATATGTGGAGCCTAAAAATGGTACAGATGAACTGGTTTGCAGGGAAGAAATAGAGACACAGAGGTAGAGAACAAACGTATGGACACCAAGTGTGGGAAGCCATGGGGTGGTGGTGGTGGGATGAGTTGGGAGTTTGGGATTGACCTGTATACATGTATATGCATAAAATACATAACTAATAATAACGTGCTGTATAAAAAAAATAAATAAAATTAAATTTCAAAATTTTAAAAAAAAAAACAGAAAAAATTCTTCCCGTCACACAGATGTATTTATAGGAATGAATTATTTCCATGCTTATATCTATAAATACATAAAAGAGGAATAAAATCTAACTTGAACCATAAAAGAAAAAAAAAACCTGAACCCACGAGTTATACAGAGGAAAACCCTATCAGGGCACTTGCTCCAGTGGTAAACAATTCTGAAATTGGTCACAGGTGGGGAATCATCTCCCATACAGCCAGCAACCCACCCCCCACGCAAGGAGCGTCCTCATTGCAAAGCTGGGGGACTGTGCCGAGGCATCTGTGAGTAAACGTGAGCTGAGCCCCAGGCCAGCTGCTGCTGAACTGTTCCCACCCTTTCCAGGTAAAACACCTGAATATGTACAAGGGCTTGAAAGCCGAGAGGAAGGTCCTTGGAGCCACACCAGCGACAGCACGCAGGCCAACTTGGTGCCTGCAGGCCAGCCAGGGTGGTCCTGGCCCCGGGCGCTCTTCCAGAAGCTTTCCATTGCCCTGCCTGAGATACCCCTCCTGTCCCGGCCCCCACTGCTTTTTTCCTTCCTCACCTCTGTCCGGAGAGAAATTCCAGCGGAAGGTATGGGTGACACAACCTCTTCTTTACAGGCGGCAGCCTGGCAACTCCTGCAGAAAGGCCAGCAGAACCCCACTCACACCGGGCCACCCACAAAGCTGTGGCCCCTCACTCCCTCCCACCAGCACAGCCCCGAGACTGCTGACAGGGCAGAGGATATGGAGTCAGGCACAGCTTCAGCGGCTATTGCTGCCTGGAGCGCTGTTTATATTGACCTCAATGAGGCACACCTGGGGAGGGCGGGACTGCAGGGTAAGGCTGCCCAGTTCAGCTAATCCACAACCCTCAGGGAATCACATTGTTGAAAATGGACCCCGCTAAGGCAGAAGAGAAGCCAAGGGAAAAAAGGACACAATGCCATTTGCAGCACCGTAGATGAGTCCAGAAGTAATCACGTGACTTGTAGTAAGTCAGAAAGTGAAAGACACATATCATATCATATCACTTATAGGTGTTACGTAGAAATGGATACCAGGACAGATATTTCCACGGAGAAGGGCAATCACAGATTCATTAAACAAACTTATGGTTCACCAATGGAAAGGTGTGAGGATTGGTTTCATTACGATATCGGGGTTAACAGACATATACAAACACAGGTGACATATATAATCACCAAAGACCTACAGAATACCAAGAGAGGACTACTCAACATTCTGTCATAACGTACATGGGAAAAGGATCCCAGGAAGAACAGACATCTGTATATGTGTAAAAGAACCACATCTTCCACACCTACAACAAGCCAAACATTGTAATCAAACTTGCTGTAATAAAAAATAAAAAAAAATTAAATTAAAAACACGAACAAGATATAGTGAGACAAACGTGAGGGGCTTTCTCCTGGCACATTCCATTCTAAATTCCAATCTAGAACACCACTTCCACTGAGGCTCTCTTGCCCTAGTAACCAGATTTGGTAAGGGTGAACTGCTGCCACCTTGTGGCCGTTTCACACACCAGCAGCTTTAGTCCCAGCGCTAACGGTCAGTTGATATTCAAAATCATTGCAGGCCTGTAAATGACACCTGCCCTGAAAACAAATCCTGGGGTCACATATCGACCAAAAAATTCAAAGGACGTCCATATTTCAAAACGACCGTTTCAAAAGGCATATTTTACGCACATTAGTGTTCTGCTTCTTTTCCTTTCTTTTCTTTTTTTTAAAAAAAAAACGGGAATGGAAAAAAGCATCCCTCAGAATGGGTGAAAATCGTTGCAGACGAATCAATGGACAGAGGTTTAATCTCCAATATATATAAACAGCTCATGCAGGTTAATATTAAAAAAACAAACAACCCAAAATAAAATGGGCAGAAGATCTAAAGAGACGTTTCTTCAAAGGAGACACAGAGATGGCCAAGACGCACATGAAAAGCTGCTCAACAGCACTAATTATTAGAGAAATGCAAATCAAAACTACAATGAGGTTTCACCTCACACCTGTTAGAATCGGCATCATCAGAAAATCTACAAACAACCAATTCTGGGGAGGGTGTGGACAAAAGGAGCCCTCTTCCACTATTGGTGGGAATGTAAATTGATACAGTCACTATGGAGAACAGTATGGAGTTTCCTTAAAAAAATTAGAAATAGAATTACCATCTGATCCAGCAATCCCACTTCTGGGCATATACCCAGAGAAAACCGTATTTCAAAAAGGCACATTCACCACAATGTTCGTTGCAGCACTATTTACAATAGCCAGGTAATGGAAGCAACCTAAATGCCCACAGACAGATGAATGGATAAAGATGTGGTACATATATAAAATGGAATATTACTCGGCCATAAAAAGGAATGAAACTGGGTCATTTGTAGAGACATCGATGGATCGAGAGACTGTCATACAGAATGAAGTAAGTCAGAAAGAGGAAAACAAATATTGTATATTAATGCATATATGTGGAGCCTAAAAATGGTACAGATGAACTGGTTTGCAGGGAAGAAATAGAGACACAGAGGTAGAGAACAAACGTATGGACACCAAGTGTGGGAAGCCATGGGGTGGTGGTCGTGGGATGAGTTGGGAGTTTGGGATTGACCTGTATACATGTATATGCATAAAATACATAACTAATAATAACGTGCTGTATAAAAATAAATAAATAAAATTAAATTTCAAAATTTTAAAAAATAAAATTTAAAAATAAAACAGAAAAAAGTTCTTCCCGTCACACAGATGTATTTATAGGAATGAATTATTTCCATGCTTATATCTATAAATACATAAAAGAGGAATAAAATCTAACTTGAACCATAAAAGAAAAAAAAAACCTGAACCCACGAGTTATACAGAGGAAAACCCTATCAGGGCACTTGCTCCAGTGGTAAACAATTCTGAAATTGGTCAGAGGTGGGGAATCATCTCCCATACAGCCAGCAACCCACCCCCCACGCAAGGAGCGTCCTCATTGCAAAGCTGGGGGACTGTGCCGAGGCATCTGTGAGTAAACGTGAGCTGAGCCCCAGGCCAGCTGCTGCTGAACTGTTCCCACCCTTTCCAGGTAAAACACCTGAATATGTACAAGGGCTTGAAAGCCTAGAGGAAGGTCCGTGGAGCCACACCAGCGACAGCACGCAGGCCAACTTGGTGCCTGCAGGCCAGCCAGGGTGGTCCTGGCCCCGGGCGCTCTTCCAGAAGCTTTCCATTGCCCTGCCTGAGATACCCCTCCTGTCCCGGCCCCCACTGCTTTTTTCCTTCCTCACCTCTGTCCGGAGAGAAATTCCAGCGGAAGGTATGGGTGACACAACCTCTTCTTTACAGGCGGCAGCCTGGCAACTCCTGCAGAAAGGCCAGCAGAACCCCACTCACACCGGGCCACCCACAAAGCTGTGGCCCCTCACTCCCTCCCACCAGCACAGCCCTGAGACTGCTGACGGGGCAGAGAATATGGAGTCAGGCACAGCTTAAGGGGCTATTGCTGCCTGGAGCGCTGTTTATATTGACCTCAATGAGGCACACCTGGGGAGGGCGGGACTGCAGGGTAAGGCTGCCCAGTTCAGCTAATCCACAACCCTCAGGGAATCACATTGTTGAAAATGGACCCCGCTAAGGCAGAAGAGAAGCCAAGGGAAAAAAGGACACAATGCCATTTGCAGCACCGTAGATGAGTCTAGAATTAATCACGTGACTTGTAGTAAGTCAGTAAGTGAAAGACACATATCATATCATATCACTTATAGGTGTTACCTAAAAATGGATACCAGGGCAGATATTTCCACGGAGAAGGGCAATCACAGATTCATTAAACAAACTTATGGTTCACCAATGGAAAGGTGTGAGGATTGGTTTCATTATGATATTGGTGTTAACAGACATGTAAAAACACAGGTGACATATATAATCACCAAAGACCTACAGAATACCAAGAGAGGACTACTCAACATTCTGTCATAACGTACATGGGAAAAGGATCCCAGGAAGAACAGTCATCTATATATGTGTAAAAGAACCACATTTTCCACACCTACAACAAGCCAAACATTGTAATCAAACTTGCTGTAATAAAAAATAAAAAAATAAATTAAAAACACGAACAAGAAGTAGTGAGACAAACGTGAGGGGCTTTCTCCTGGCACATTCCATTCTAAACTCCAATCTAGAACACCACTTCCACTGAGGCTCTCTTGCCCTAGTAACCAGATTTGGTAAGGGTGAACTGCTGCCTCCTTGTGGACGTTTCACACAACAGCAGCTTTAATCCCAACGCTAATGGTCAGTTGATATTCAAAATCATTGCAGGCCTGTAAATGACACCTGCCCTGAAAACAAATCCTGGGGTCACATATCGACCAAAAAATTCAAAGGACGTCCATATTTCAAAACGACCGTTTCAAAAGGCATATTTTACGCACATTAGTGTTCTGCTTCTTTTCCTTTCTTTCCTTTTTTTTAAAAAAAAACGGGAATGGAAAAAAGCATCCCTCAGAATGGGCGAAAATCGTTGCAGACGAATCAATGGACAGAGGTTTAATCTCCAATATATATAAACAGCTCATGCAGGTTAATATTAAAAAAACAAACAACCCCCCAAAAAATGGGCAGAAGATCTAAAGAGACGTTTCTTCAAAGGAGACACAGAGATGGCCAAGACGCACATGAAAAGCTGCTCAACAGCACTAATTATTAGAGAAATGCAAATCAAAACTACAATGAGGTATCACCTCACACCTGTTAGAATCGGCATCATCAGAAAATCTACAAACAACCAATTCTGGGGAGGGTGTGGACAAAAGGAGCCCTCTTCCACTATTGGTGGGAATGTAAATTGATACAGTCACTATGGAGAACAGTATGGAGTTTCCGTAAAAAAATTAGAAATAGAATTACCATCTGATCCAGCAATCCCACTTCTGGGCATATACCCAGAGAAAACCGTATTTCAAAAAGGCACATTCACCACAATGTTCGTTGCAGCACTATTTACAATAGCCAGGTAATGGAAGCAACCTAAATGCCCACAGACAGATGAATGGATAAAGATGTGGTACATATATAAAATGGAATATGACTCGGCCATAAAAAGGAATGAAACTGGGTCATTTGTAGAGACATCGATGGATCGAGAGACTGTCATACAGAATGAAGTAAGTCAGAAAGAGGAAAACAAATATTGTATATTAATGCATATATGTGGAGCCTAAAAATGGTACAGATGAACTGGTTTGCAGGGAAGAAATAGAGACACAGAGGTAGAGAACAAACGTATGGACACCAAGTGTGGGAAGTCATAGGGTGGTGGTGGTGTGATGATTTGGGAGTTTGGGATTGACCTGTATACATGTATATGCATAAAATACATAACTAATAATAATGTGCTGTATAAAAAAAATAAATAAAATTAAATTTCAAAATTTTAAAAAATAAAATTTAAAAATAAAACAGAAAAAAGTTCTTCCCGTCACACAGATGTATTTATAGGAATGAATTATTTCCATGTTTATATCTATAAATACATAAAAAGGAATAAAATCTAACTTGAAACATAAAAGAAAAAAAAACCTGAACCCACGATTTATACAGAGGAAAACCCTATCAGGGCACTTGCTCCAGTGGTAAACAATTCTGAAATTGGTCAGAGGTGGGGAACCATCTCCCATACAGCCAGCAACCCACCCCCCACGCAAGGAGCGTCCTCATTGCAAAGCTGGGGGACCGTGCCGAGGCATCTGTGAGTAAACGTGAGCTGAGCCCCAGGCCAGCTGCTGCTGAACTGTTCCCACCCTTTCCAGGTAAAACACCTGAATATGTACAAGGTCTTGAAAGCCTAGAGGAAGGAACGTGGAGCCACACCAGCGACAGCACGAAGGCCAACTTGGTGCCTGCAGGCCAGCCAGCCCACTGGTCCTGGACCCTGGCGCTCTTCCAGAAGCTTTCCATTGCCCTGCCTGAGATACCCCTCCTGTCCCGGCCCCCACTGCTTTTTTCCTTCCTCACCTCTGTCCGGAGAGAAATTCCAGCGGAAGGTATGGGTGACACAACCTCTTCTTTACAGGCGGCAGCCTGGCAACTCCTGCAGAAAGGCCAGCAGAACCCCACTCACACCGGGCCACCCACAAAGCAGTGGCCCCTCACTCCCTCCCACCAGCACAGCCCCGAGACTGCTGACGGGGCAGAGCATATGGAGTCAGGCACAGCTTCAGCGGCTATTCCTGCATGGAGTGCTGTTTATATTGACCTCAACGAGGCACACCTGGGGAGGGCGGCCCGGCATGGTAAGGCTGCCCAGGTCAGCTAATCCACAACCCTCAGGGAATCACATTGTGGATAATGGACCCCGCTAAGGCAGAAGAGAAGCCAAGGGAAAAAAGGACACAATGCCATTTGCAGCACCGTAGATGAGTCTAGAAGTAATCACGTGACTTGTAGTAAGTCAGAAAGTGAAAGATACATATCATATCATATCACTTATAGGTGTTACCTAAAAATGCATACCAGGGCAGATATTTCCACGGAGAAGGGCAATCACAGATTCATTAAACAAACTTATGGTTCACCAATGGAAAGGAGTGAGGATTGGTTTCATTACGATATCGGGGTTAACAGACATATACAAACACAGGTGACATATATAATCACCAAAGACCTACAGAATACCAAGAGAGGACTACTCAACATTCTGTCATAACGTACATGGGAAAAGGATCCCAAGAAGAACAGTCATCTGTATATGTGTAAAAGAACCACATCTTCCACACCTACAACAAGCCAAACATTGTAATCAAACTTGCTGTAATAAAAAATAAAAAATTAAATTAAAAACACGAACAAGAAGTAGTGAGACAAACGTGAGGGGCTTTCTCCTGGCACATTCCATTCTAAACTCCAATCTAGAACACCACTTCCACTGAGGCTCTCTTGCCCTAGTAACCAGATTTGGTAAGGGTGAACTGCTGCCACCTTGTGGCCGTTTCACACAACAGCAGCTTTAATCCCAACGCTAATGGTCAGTTGATATTCCAAATCATTGCAGGCCTGTAAATGACACCTGCCCTGAAAACAATTCCTGGGTTCACATATCGACCAAAAAATTCAAAGGACGTCCATATTTCAAAACGACCATTTCAAAAGGCATATTTTACGCACATTAGTGTTCTGCTTCTTTTCCTTTCTTTCCTTTTTTGTTAAAAAACACGGGAATGGAAAAAGGCATCCCTCAGAATGGGCAAAAATCGTTGCAGACGAATCAATGGACAGAGGTTTAATCTCCAATATATATAAACAGCTCATGCAGCTTAATATTAAAAAAACAAACAACCCAAAATAAAATGGGCAGAAGATCTAAAGAGACGTTTCTTCAAAGGAGACACAGAGATGGCCAAGACGCACATGAAAAGCTGCTCAACAGCACTAATTATTAGAGAAATGCAAATCAAATCTACAATGAGGTATCACCTCACACCTGTTAGAATCGGCATCATCAGAAAATCTACAAACAACCAATTCTGGGGAGGGTGTGGACAAAAGGAGCCCTCTTCCACTATTGGTGGGAATGTAAATGGATACAGTCACTATGGAGAACTGTATGGAGTTTCCTTAAAAAAATTAGAAATAGAATTACCATCAGATCCAGCAATCCCACTTCTGGGCAAATACCCAGAGAAAACCGTATTTCAAAAAGGCACATTCACCACAATGTTCGTTGCAGCACTATTTACAATAGCCAGGTAATGGAAGCAACCTAAATGCCCACAGACAGATGAATGGATAAAGATGTGGTACATATATAAAATGGAATATGACTCGGCCATAAAAAGGAATGAAACTGGGTCATTTGTAGAGACATCGATGGATCGAGAGACTGTCATACAGAATGAAGTAAGTCAGAAAGAGGAAAACAAATATTGAATATTAACGCATATATGTGGAGCCTAAAAATGGTACAGATGAACTGGTTTGCAGGGAAGAAATAGAGACACAGAGGTAGAGAACAAACGTATGGACACCAAGTGTGGGAAGCCATGGGGTGGTGGTGGTGGGATGAGTTGGGAGTTTGGGATTGACCTGTATACATGTATATGCATAAAATACATAACTAATAATAACGTGCTGTATAAAAAAATAAACAAAATTAAATTTCAAAATTTTTAAAAATAAAATTTAAAAATAAAACAGAAAACAGTTCTTCCCGTCACACAGATGTATTTACAGGAATGAATTATTTCCATGTTTATATCTATAAATACATAAAAGAGGAATAAAATCTAAGTTGAACCACAAAAGACAAAAAAAAACCCTGAACCGACGAGTTATACAGAGGAAAACCCTATCAGGGCACTTGCTCCAGCGGTAATCAATTGTGAAATTGGTCAGAGGTGGGGAACCATCTCCCATACAGACAGCAACCCACCCCCCACGCAAGGAGCGTCCTCATTGCAAAGCTGGGGGACCGTGCCAAGGCATCTGAGAGTAAAAGTGAGCTGAGCCCCAGGCCAGCTGCTGCTGAACTGTTCCCACCCTTTCCAGGTAAAACACCTGAATATGTACAAGGCCTTGAAAGCCTAGAGGAAGGACAGTGGAGCCACACCAGGAACAGCACGCAGGCCAACTTGGCGCCTGCAGGCCAGCCAGGGTGGTCCTGGCCCCGGGTGCTCTTCCAGAAGCTTTCCATTGCCCTGCCTGAGATACCCCTCGTGTCCCAGCCCCCACTGCTTTTTTCCTTCCTCACCTCTGTCCGGAGAGAAATTCCAGCGGAAGGTATGGGTGACACAACCTCTTCTTTACAGGCGGCAGCCTGGCAACTCCTGCAGAAAGGCCAGCAGAACCCCACTCGCACCGGGCCACCCACAAAGCTTTGGCCCCTCACTCCCTCCCACCAGCACAGCCCCGAGACTGCTGACGGGGAAGAGAATATGGAGTCAGGCACAGCTTCAGGGGCTATTGCTGCCTGGAGCTCTCTTTATATTGACCTCAACGAGGCACACCTGGGGAGGGCGGGCCGGCAGTGTAAGGCTGCCCAGGTCAGCTAATCCACAACCCTCAGGGAATCACATTGTTGAAAATGGACCTCGCTAAGGCAGAATAGAAGCCAAGGAAAAAAAGGACACAATGCCATTTGCAGCCCCATAGATGAGTCTAGAGGTAATCACGTGACTTGTAGTAAGTCAGAAAGTGAAAGACACATATCGTATCATATCACTTATAGGTGTTACCTATAAATGGATACCACGGCAGATATTTCCACGGAGAAGGGCAAGCACAGATTCATTAAACAAACTTATGGTTCACCAATGGAAAGGTGTGAGGATTGGTTTCATTACGATATTGGGGTTAACAGACATATACAAACACAGGTGACATATATAATCACCAAAGACCTACAGAATACCAAGAGAGGACTACTCAACATTCTGTCATAATGTACATGGGAAAAGGAACCCAGGAAGAACAGACATCTGTATATGTGTAAAAGAAACATATCTTCCACACCTACAACAAGCCAAACATTGTAATCAAACTTGCTGTAATAAAAAATAAAAAAAATAAATTAAAAACACGAAGAAGAAGTAGTGAGACAAACATGAGGGGCTTTCTCCTGGCATACTCCTTTCTAAATTCCAATCTAGAACACCACTTCCTTTGAGGCTCTGTTGCCCTAGTAACCATATTTTTTAAGGGAGAACTGCTGCCACCTTTTGGCCGTTTCACACAACAGCAGCTTTAATCCCAGCGCTAATGGTCAGTTGATATTCAAAATCATTGCAGGCCTGTAAATGACACCTGCCCTGATAACAAATCCTGGGGTCACATAAAGACCAAGAAATTCAAAGGACGTCCATATTTCAAAATGACCGTTTCAAAAGGCAAGACTGGCCCTGGCGAACAGGGAGCCTTGATATGCTGATGGGCGGGATGTAAGTTGCCAACTGCCTCACTGGAGGAGTGCATTGTGCTCCCTAAAACAAGTAAACAGCAGAGCTACAGAGCCAAGGGCACTTCCAGTCTACGGAATATACCTTGGGAAAACTGAAAATCCATAAGACAGAGCCACCCCCAAATTGAGGGCTGCACTGCTTACAAGAACCTCAACCTGGGTACACCGGAAATATCCCAGGAAATATAAAAATGGTTCCAAACATTGTGGAACTTACGTACGATGGAATATCCCTCAGCCACGAAATCAATGTCATAAGACCAGTAGCAGCAAAATGAGTGGATTCAGGTACGATGATTCTAAGTGAAAGAAGTCACACAGGAAAAGAAACTTATCATAAGATATCACTTAGGAAGATCCCGTTAACATGGCTACACATGAACTGAGTTAGGCAAGAGAACAGAGTCTCACATTTAGAAAACACTCTTATGCCTGCTTAAGGGGGAAGGAGAGGTGGGGTGATGCATCAAACCCGAGTTTGATATAAGCACAGGTACCGTTCCAAAAACCAACTATGGAATAGACAAGACCTACACCTTCCTCAGTGAAAGGGACTCAAAACCCCATATTTCCCGCAGAGGAATAGATCTGACTAGTAAGAATCTTAAAACCTATGTATTGATATGTCTCCGTAAGGGAATCAAGTGTGTCTAGACTGGCATAAACATGGCAGCGAGAATCAGCTCAAACCCACTCTAAAAAGGAATTTCAAAAACAGAACAAAGAAACAGGGAAATTCTTTACAATTCCTTCAGGGTCTCTGATGCAACCTGGAATGACCCTATCTACAATGACAGCTGGATGTGGCATAAGGCTGGACACTTGGGACTGAGAGGATTGGTGAGATTGGGTGAGCAAATGCAGACCCTTTAAAGCAATAATGCATGGCACCCATTCCATGGGTCCCAGCTCTCCAGGTTGAAGGGAATATTACTACAGCTATAACGTGTACGGGAAACCTAGAGAATGGACACACTGTGAATACGACAGGTTTCTAAAACTCAACGAAGAGCCCCTCTCCTGGTGCTCCGGTTTGACTTTCCAACTGCTTTCCTATCAATCTCCCAACTTGGAGAGACAGCCCCTTTAAGCTCCTGGTTCGCACAGGTTGCCAATTTGGCAGAGGATGAAAGGGAAGAGGGAGAACCAATGAGAGAGTAGCTGCTAGGCATTTGGATGGGCACATGTCACTCTAATTTCCCGGCAGGAAGAAGAATTAACCAAAGTCTCAGCCACCCACCGGGAACCAGTATAGGTCCTGAACCAAAAGTTTGGACTTGCGTTCAGCTCACAAAAAACGAGTTGAAAAATGGAGCTCAGGGGCACAGCAATTCACAAACTGGCAGAGTAATCAAGGCCAACTATCGTCCAAAAATCTGTTGAGGGAAGGCAACGAGGCGGACTTGAAAGCGAGGCAGAATAGCAGGAAACAGATTTCAAGAGGTACGTTGGAATCGCCTGTAAAGCACAGGAAGAGGGGCACAACTTCGACAATGATGCACTGGGCCAAAAAGGGCGTATGCGTTTTCTCCTGAATATATTCAGGAGAAAACGCATACGCCCTTTTTGGCCAAGCAAGCAAGCGGGCAATGCAAATCTGCACTACAAAGAAGTATCACTTCCCACCGGTCAAAAGGGACATCCACAAAATGTGTAAAAACCAGAAAGGCAAGACAGGCCCTGGAGAACAGGGAGCCTTGTTATGCTGATGGGCGGGATGTAAGGTGCCAACTGCCTCACTGGAGGAGTGCATTGTGTTCCCTAAAACAAGTAAACAACAGAGCTACAGAGCCAAGGGCACTTCCAGTCTAGGGAATATACCTTGGGAAAACTGAAAATCCATAAGACAGAGCCACCCCCAAATTGAGGGCTGCACTGCTTACAAGAACCTCAACCTGGGTACACCTGAAATATCCCAGGAAATATAAAAATGGTTCCAAACATTGTGGAACTTACGTACGATGGAATATCCCTCAGCCACGAAATCAATGTCATAAGACCAGTAGCAGCAAAATGAGTGGATTCAGGTACGATGATTCTAAGTGAAAGAAGTCACACAGGAAAAGAAACTTATCATAAGATATCACTTAGGAAGATCCTGTAAACATGGCTACACATGAACTGAGTTAGGCAAGAGAACAGAGTCTCACATTTAGAAAACACTCTTATGCCTGCTTAAGGGGGAAGGAGAGGTGGGGTGATGCATCAAACCAGAGTTTGATATAAGCACAGGTACCGTTCGAAAAACCAACTATGGAATAGACAAGACCTCCACCTTCCTCAGTGAAAGGGACTCAAAACCCCATATTTCCCGCAGAGGAATAGATCTGGCTAGTATGAATCTTAAAACCTATGTATTGATATGTCTCCGTAAGGGAATCAAGTGTGTCTAGACTGGCATAAACATGGCAGCGAGAATCAGCTCAAACCCACTCTAAAAAGGAATTTCAAAAACAGAACAAAGAAACAGGGAAATTCTTTACAATTCCTTCAGGGTCTCTGATGCAACCTGGAATGACCCTATCTACAATGACAGCTGGATGTGGCATAAGGCTGGACACTTGGGACTGAGAGGATTGGTGAGATTGGGTGAGCAAATGCAGACCCTTTAAAGCAATAATGCATGGCACCCATTCCATGGGTCCCAGCTCTCCAGGTTGAAGGGAATATTACTACAGCTATAACGTGTACGGGAAACCTAGAGAATGGACACACTGTGAATACGACAGGTTTCTAAAACTCAACGAAGAGCCCCTCTCCTGGTGCTCCGGTTTGACTTTCCAACTGCTTTCCTATCAATCTCCCAACTTGGAGAGACAGCCCCTTTAAGCTCCTGGTTCGCACAGGTTGCCAATTTGGCAGAGGATGAAAGGGAAGAGGGAGAACCAATGAGAGAGTAGCTGCTAGGCATTTGGATGGGCACATGTCACTCTAATTTCCCGGCAGGAAGAAGAATTAACCAAAGTCTCAGCCACCCACCGGGAACCAGTATAGGTCCTGAACCAAAAGTTTGGACTTGCGTTCAGCTCACAAAAAACGAGTTGAAAAATGGAGCTCAGGGGCACAGCAATTCACAAACTGGCAGAGTAATCAAGGCCAACTATCGTCCAAAAATCTGTTGAGGGAAGGCAACGAGGCGGACTTGAAAGCGAGGCAGAATAGCAGGAAACAGATTTCAAGAGGTATGTTGGAATCGCCTGTAAAGCACAGGAAGAGGGGCACAACTTCGACAATGATGCACTGGGCCAAAAAGGGCGTATGCGTTTTCTCCTGAATATATTCAGGAGAAAACGCATACGCCCTTTTTGGCCAAGCAAGCAAGCGGGCAATGCAAATCTGCACTACAAAGAAGTATCACTTCCCACCGGTCAAAAGGGACATCCACAAAATGTGTAAAAACCAGAAAGGCAAGACGGGCCCTGGAGAACAGGGAGCCTTGTTATGCTGATGGGCGGGATGTAAGTTGCCAACTGCCTCACTGGAGGAGTGCATTGTGTTCCCTAAAACAAGTAAACAACAGAGCTACAGAGCCAAGGGCACTTCCAGTCTAGGGAATATACCTTGGGAAAACTGAAAATCCATAAGACAGAGCCACCCCCAAATTGAGGGCTGCACTGCTTACAAGAACCTCAACCTGGGTACACCTGAAATATCCCAGGAAATATAAAAATGGTTCCAAACATTGTGGAACTTACGTACGATGGAATATCCCTCAGCCACGAAATCAATGTCATAAGACCAGTAGCAGCAAAATGAGTGGATTCAGGTACGATGATTCTAAGTGAAAGAAGTCACACAGGAAAAGAAACTTATCATAAGATATCACTTAGGAAGATCCTGTAAACATGGCTACACATGAACTGAGTTAGGCAAGAGAACAGAGTCTCACATTTAGAAAACACTCTTATGCCTGCTTAAGGGGGAAGGAGAGGTGGGGTGATGCATCAAACCAGAGTTTGATATAAGCACAGGTACCGTTCCAAAAACCAACTATGGAATAGACAAGACCTCCACCTTCCTCAGTGAAAGGGACTCAAAACCCCATATTTCCCGCAGAGGAATAGATCTGGCTAGTATGAATCTTAAAACCTATGTATTGATATGTCTCCGTAAGGGAATCAAGTGTGTCTAGACTGGCATAAACATGGCAGCGAGAATCAGCTCAAACCCACTCTAAAAAGGAATTTCAAAAACAGAACAAAGAAACAGGGAAATTCTTTACAATTCCTTCAGGGTCTCTGATGCAACCTGGAATGACCCTATCTACAATGACAGCTGGATGTGGCATAAGGCTGGACACTTGGGACTGAGAGGATTGGTGAGATTGGGTGAGCAAATGCAGACCCTTTAAAGCAATAATGCATGGCACCCATTCCATGGGTCCCAGCTCTCCAGGTTGAAGGGAATATTACTACAGCTATAACGTGTACGGGAAACCTAGAGAATGGACACACTGTGAATACGACAGGTTTCTAAAACTCAACGAAGAGCCCCTCTCCTGGTGCTCCGGTTTGACTTTCCAACTGCTTTCCTATCAATCTCCCAACTTGGAGAGACAGCCCCTTTAAGCTCCTGGTTCGCACAGGTTGCCAATTTGGCAGAGGATGAAAGGGAAGAGGGAGAACCAATGAGAGAGTAGCTGCTAGGCATTTGGATGGGCACATGTCACTCTAATTTCCCGGCAGGAAGAAGAATGAACCAAAGTCTCAGCCACCCACCGGGAACCAGTATAGGTCCTGAACCAAAAGTTTGGACTTGCGTTCAGCTCACAAAAAACGAGTTGAAAAATGGAGCTCAGGGGCACAGCAATTCACAAACTGGCAGAGTAATCAAGGCCAACTATCGTCCAAAAATCTGTTGAGGGAAGGCAACGAGGCGGACTTGAAAGCGAGGCAGAATAGCAGGAAACAGATTTCAAGAGGTACGTCGGAATCGCCTGTAAAGCACAGGAAGAGGGGCACAACTTCGACAATGATGCACTTGGCCAAAAAGGGCGTATGCGTTTTCTCCTGAATATATTCAGGAGAAAACGCATACGCCCTTTTTGGCCAAGCAAGCAAGCGGGCAATGCAAATCTGCACTACAAAGAAGTATCACTTCCCACCGGTCAAAAGGGACATCCACAAAATGTGTAAAAACCAGAAAGGCAAGGCAGGCCCTGGAGAACAGGGAGCCTTGTTATGCTGATGGGCGGGATGTAAGGTGCCAACTGCCTCACTGGAGGAGTGCATTGTGTTCCCTAAAACAAGTAAACAACAGAGCTACAGAGCCAAGGGCACTTCCAGTCTAGGGAATATACCTTGGGAAAACTGAAAATCCATAAGACAGAGCCACCCCCAAATTGAGGGCTGCACTGCTTACAAGAACCTCAACCTGGGTACACCTGAAATATCCCAGGAAATATAAAAATGGTTCCAAACATTGTGGAACTTACGTACGATGGAATATCCCTCAGCCACGAAATCAATGTCATAAGACCAGTAGCAGCAAAATGAGTGGATTCAGGTACGATGATTCTAAGTGAAAGAAGTCACACAGGAAAAGAAACTTATCATAAGATATCACTTAGGAAGATCCTGTAAACATGGCTACACATGAACTGAGTTAGGCAAGAGAACAGAGTCTCACATTTAGAAAACACTCTTATGCCTGCTTAAGGGGGAAGGAGAGGTGGGGTGATGCATCAAACCAGAGTTTGATATAAGCACAGGTACCGTTCCAAAAACCAACTATGGAATAGACAAGACCTCCACCTTCCTCAGTGAAAGGGACTCAAAACCCCATATTTCCCGCAGAGGAATAGATCTGGCTAGTATGAATCTTAAAACCTATGTATTGATATGTCTCCGTAAGGGAATCAAGTGTGTCTAGACTGGCATAAACATGGCAGCGAGAATCAGCTCAAACCCACTCTAAAAAGGAATTTCAAAAACAGAACAAAGAAACAGGGAAATTCTTTACAATTCCTTCAGGGTCTCTGATGCAACCTGGAATGACCCTATCTACAATGACAGCTGGATGTGGCATAAGGCTGGACACTTGGGACTGAGAGGATTGGTGAGATTGGGTGAGCAAATGCAGACCCTTTAAAGCAATAATGCATGGCACCCATTCCATGGGTCCCAGCTCTCCAGGTTGAAGGGAATATTACTACAGCTATAACGTGTACGGGAAACCTAGAGAATGGACACACTGTGAATACGACAGGTTTCTAAAACTCAACGAAGAGCCCCTCTCCTGGTTCTCCGGTTTGACTTTCCAACTGCTTTCCTATCAATCTCCCAACTTGGAGAGACAGCCCCTTTAAGCTCCTGGTTCGCACAGGTTGCCAATTTGGCAGAGGATGAAAGGGAAGAGGGAGAACCAATGAGAGAGTAGCTGCTAGGCATTTGGATGGGCACATGTCACTCTAATTTCCCGGCAGGAAGAAGAATGAACCAAAGTCTCAGCCACCCACCGGGAACCAGTATAGGTCCTGAACCAAAAGTTTGGACTTGCGTTCAGCTCACAAAAAACGAGTTGAAAAATGGAGCTCAGGGGCACAGCAATTCACAAACTGGCAGAGTAATCAAGGCCAACTATCGTCCAAAAATCTGTTGAGGGAAGGCAACGAGGCGGACTTGAAAGCGAGGCAGAATAGCAGGAAACAGATTTCAAGAGGTACGTTGGAATCGCCTGTAAAGCACAGGAAGAGGGGCACAACTTCGACAATGATGCACTTGGCCAAAAAGGGCGTATGCGTTTTCTCCTGAATATATTCAGGAGAAAACGCATACGCCCTTTTTGGCCAAGCAAGCAAGCGGGCAATGCAAATCTGCACTACAAAGAAGTATCACTTCCCACCGGTCAAAAGGGACATCCACAAAATGTGTAAAAACCAGAAAGGCAAGGCAGGCCCTGGAGAACAGGGAGCCTTGTTATGCTGATGGGCGGGATGTAAGGTGCCAACTGCCTCACTGGAGGAGTGCATTGTGTTCCCTAAAACAAGTAAACAACAGAGCTACAGAGCCAAGGGCACTTCCAGTCTAGGGAATATACCTTGGGAAAACTGAAAATCCATAAGACAGAGCCACCCCCAAATTGAGGGCTGCACTGCTTACAAGAACCTCAACCTGGGTACACCTGAAATATCCCAGGAAATATAAAAATGGTTCCAAACATTGTGGAACTTACGTACGATGGAATATCCCTCAGCCACGAAATCAATGTCATAAGACCAGTAGCAGCAAAATGAGTGGATTCAGGTACGATGATTCTAAGTGAAAGAAGTCACACAGGAAAAGAAACTTATCATAAGATATCACTTAGGAAGATCCTGTAAACATGGCTACACATGAACTGAGTTAGGCAAGAGAACAGAGTCTCACATTTAGAAAACACTCTTATGCCTGCTTAAGGGGGAAGGAGAGGTGGGGTGATGCATCAAACCAGAGTTTGATATAAGCACAGGTACCGTTCCAAAAACCAACTATGGAATAGACAAGACCTCCACCTTCCTCAGTGAAAGGGACTCAAAACCCCATATTTCCCGCAGAGGAATAGATCTGGCTAGTATGAATCTTAAAACCTATGTATTGATATGTCTCCGTAAGGGAATCAAGTGTGTCTAGACTGGCATAAACATGGCAGCGAGAATCAGCTCAAACCCACTCTAAAAAGGAATTTCAAAAACAGAACAAAGAAACAGGGAAATTCTTTACAATTCCTTCAGGGTCTCTGATGCAACCTGGAATGACCCTATCTACAATGACAGCTGGATGTGGCATAAGGCTGGACACTTGGGACTGAGAGGATTGGTGAGATTGGGTGAGCAAATGCAGACCCTTTAAAGCAATAATGCATGGCACCCATTCCATGGGTCCCAGCTCTCCAGGTGGAAGGGAATATTACTACAGCTATAACGTGTACGGGAAACCTAGAGAATGGACACACTGTGAATACGACAGGTTTCTAAAACTCAACGAAGAGCCCCTCTCCTGGTGCTCCGGTTTGACTTTCCAACTGCTTTCCTATCAATCTCCCAACTTGGAGAGACAGCCCCTTTAAGCTCCTGGTTCGCACAGGTTGCCAATTTGGCAGAGGATGAAAGGGAAGAGGGAGAACCAATGAGAGAGTAGCTGCTAGGCATTTGGATGGGCACATGTCACTCTAATTTCCCGGCAGGAAGAAGAATGAACCAAAGTCTCAGCCACCCACCGGGAACCAGTATAGGTCCTGAACCAAAAGTTTGGACTTGCGTTCAGCTCACAAAAAACGAGTTGAAAAATGGAGCTCAGGGGCACAGCAATTCACAAACTGGCAGAGTAATCAAGGCCAACTATCGTCCAAAAATCTGTTGAGGGAAGGCAACGAGGCGGACTTGAAAGCGAGGAGGAATAGCAGGAAACAGATTTCAAGAGGTACGTTGGAATCGCCTGTAAAGCACAGGAAGAGGGGCACAACTTCGACAATGATGCACTTGGCCAAAAAGGGCGTATGCGTTTTCTCTTGAATATATTCAGGAGAAAACGCATACGCCCTTTTTGGCCAAGCAAGCAAGCGGGCAATGCAAATCTGCACTACAAAGAAGTATCACTTCCCACCGGTCAAAAGGGCCATCCACAAAATGTGTAAAAACCAGAAAGGCAAGACGGGCCCTGGAGAACAGGGAGCCTTGTTATGCTGATGGGCGGGATGTAAGTTGCCAACTGCCTCACTGGAGGAGTGCATTGTGTTCCCTAAAACAAGTAAACAACAGAGCTACAGAGCCAAGGGCACTTCCAGTCTAGGGAATATACCTTGGGAAAACTGAAAATCCATAAGACAGAGCCACCCCCAAATTGAGGGCTGCACTGCTTACAAGAACCTCAACCTGGGTACACCTGAAATATCCCAGGAAATATAAAAATGGTTCCAAACATTGTGGAACTTACATACGATGGAATATCCCTCAGCCACGAAATCAATGTCATAAGACCAGTAGCAGCAAAATGAGTGGATTCAGGTACGATGATTCTAAGTGAAAGAAGTCACACAGGAAAAGAAACTTATCATAAGATATCACTTAGGAAGATCCTGTAAACATGGCTACACATGAACTGAGTTAGGCAAGAGAACAGAGTCTCACATTTAGAAAACACTCTTATGCCTGCTTAAGGGGGAAGGAGAGGTGGGGTGATGCATCAAACCAGAGTTTGATATAAGCACAGGTACCGTTCCAAAAACCAACTATGGAATAGACAAGACCTCCACCTTCCTCAGTGAAAGGGACTCAAAACCCCATATTTCCCGCAGAGGAATAGATCTGACTAGTAAGAATCTTAAAACCTATGTATTGATATGTCTCCGTAAGGGAATCAAGTGTGTCTAGACTGGCATAAACATGGCAGCGAGAATCAGCTCAAACCCACTCTAAAAAGGAAATTCAAAAACAGAACAAAGAAACAGGGAAATTCTTTACAATTCCTTCAGGGTCTCTGATGCAACCTGGAATGACCCTATGTACAATGACAGCTGGATGTGGCATAAGGCTGGACACTTGGGACTGAGAGGATTGGTGAGATTGGGTGAGCAAATGCAGACCCTTTAAAGCAATAATGCATGGCACCCATTCCATGGGTCCCAGCTCTCCAGGTGGAAGGGAATATTACTACAGCTATAACGTGTACGGGAAACCTAGAGAATGGACACACTGTGAATACGACAGGTTTCTAAAACTCAACGAAGAGCCCCTCTCCTGGTGCTCCGGTTTGACTTTCCAACTGCTTTCCTATCAATCTCCCAACTTGGAGAGACAGCCCCTTTAAGCTCCTGGTTCGCACAGGTTGCCAATTTGGCAGAGGATGAAAGGGAAGAGGGAGAACCAATGAGAGAGTAGCTGCTAGGCATTTGGATGGGCACATGTCACTCTAATTTCCCGGCAGGAAGAAGAATTAACCAAAGTCTCAGCCACCCACCGGGAACCAGTATAGGTCCTGAACCAAAAGTTTGGACTTGCGTTCAGCTCACAAAAAACGAGTTGAAAAATGGAGCTCAGGGGCACAGCAATTCACAAACTGGCAGAGTAATCAAGGCCAACTATCGTCCAAAAATCTGTTGAGGGAAGGCAACGAGGCGGACTTGAAAGCGAGGAGGAATAGCAGGAAACAGATTTCAAGAGGTACGTTGGAATCGCCTGTAAAGCACAGGAAGAGGGGCACAACTTCGACAATGATGCACTGGGCCAAAAAGGGCGTATGCGTTTTCTCTTGAATATATTCAGGAGAAAACGCATACGCCCTTTTTGGCCAAGCAAGCAAGCGGGCAATGCAAATCTGCACTACAAAGAAGTATCACTTCCCACCGGTCAAAAGGGCCATCCACAAAATGTGTAAAAACCAGAAAGGCAAGACGGGCCCTGGAGAACAGGGAGCCTTGTTATGCTGATGGGCGGGATGTAAGTTGCCAACTGCCTCACTGGAGGAGTGCATTGTGTTCCCTAAAACAAGTAAACAACAGAGCTACAGAGCCAAGGGCACTTCCAGTCTAGGGAATATACCTTGGGAAAACTGAAAATCCATATGACAGAGCCACCCCCAAATTGAGGGCTGCACTGCTTACAAGAACCTCAACCTGGGTACACCTGAAATATCCCAGGAAATATAAAAATGGTTCCAAACATTGTGGAACTTACGTACGATGGAATATCCCTCAGCCACGAAATCAATGTCATAAGACCAGTAGCAGCAAAATGAGTGGATTCAGGTACGATGATTCTAAGTGAAAGAAGTCACACAGGAAAAGAAACTTATCATAATATATCACTTAGGAAGATCCTGTAAACATGGCTACACATGAACTGAGTTAGGCAAGAGAACAGAGTCTCACATTTAGAAAACACTCTTATGCCTGCTTAAGGGGGAAGGAGAGGTGGGGTGATGCATCAAACCAGAGTTTGATATAAGCACAGGTACCGTTCCAAAAACCAACTATGGAATAGACAAGACCTCCACCTTCCTCAGTGAAAGGGACTCAAAACCCCATATTTCCCGCAGAGGAATAGATCTGACTAGTAAGAATCTTAAAACCTATGTATTGATATGTCTCCGTAAGGGAATCAAGTGTGTCTAGACTGGCATAAACATGGCAGCGAGAATCAGCTCAAACCCACTCTAAAAAGGAATTTCAAAAACAGAACAAAGAAACAGGGAAATTCTTTACAATTCCTTCAGGGTCTCTGATGCAACCTGGAATGACCCTATGTACAATGACAGCTGGATGTGGCATAAGGCTGGACACTTGGGACTGAGAGGATTGGTGAGATTGGGTGAGCAAATGCAGACCCTTTAAAGCAATAATGCATGGCACCCATTCCATGGGTCCCAGCTCTCCAGGTTGAAGGGAATATTACTACAGCTATAACGTGTACGGGAAACCTAGAGAATGGACACACTGTGAATACGACAGGTTTCTAAAACTCAACGAACAGCCCCTCTCCTGGTGCTCCGGTTTGACTTTCCAACTGCTTTCCTATCAATCTCCCAACTTGGAGAGACAGCCCCTTTAAGCTCCTGGTTCGCACAGGTTGCCAATTTGGCAGAGGATGAAAGGGAAGAGGGAGAACCAATGAGAGAGTAGCTGCTAGGCATTTGGATGGGCACATGTCACTCTAATTTCCCGGCAGGAAGAAGAATGAACCAAAGTCTCAGCCACCCACCGGGAACCAGTATAGGTCCTGAACCAAAAGTTTGGACTTGCGTTCAGCTCACAAAAAACGAGTTGAAAAATGGAGCTCAGGGGCACAGCAATTCACAAACTGGCAGAGTAATCAAGGCCAACTATCGTCCAAAAATCTGTTGAGGGAAGGCAACGAGGCGGACTTGAAAGCGAGGAGGAATAGCAGGAAACAGATTTCAAGAGGTACGTTGGAATCGCCTGTAAAGCACAGGAAGAGGGGCACAACTTCGACAATGATGCACTTGGCCAAAAAGGGCGTATGCGTTTTCTCCTGAATATATTCAGGAGAAAACGCATACGCCCTTTTTGGCCAAGCAAGCAAGCGGGCAATGCAAATCTGCACTACAAAGAAGTATCACTTCCCACCGGTCAAAAGGGACATCCACAAAATGTGTAAAAACCAGAAAGGCAAGACGGGCCCTGGAGAACAGGGAGCCTTGTTATGCTGATGGGCGGGATGTAAGTTGCCAACTGCCTCACTGGAGGAGTGCATTGTGTTCCCTAAAACAAGTAAACAACAGAGCTACAGAGCCAAGGGCACTTCCAGTCTAGGGAATATACCTTGGGAAAACTGAAAATCCATAAGACAGAGCCACCCCCAAATTGAGGGCTGCACTGCTTACAAGAACCTCAACCTGGGTACACCTGAAATATCCCAGGAAATATAAAAATGGTTCCAAACATTGTGGAACTTACGTACGATGGAATATCCCTCAGCCACGAAATCAATGTCATAAGACCAGTAGCAGCAAAATGAGTGGATTCAGGTACGATGATTCTAAGTGAAAGAAGTCACACAGGAAAAGAAACTTATCATAACATATCACTTAGGAAGATCCTGTAAACATGGCTACACATGAACTGAGTTAGGCAAGAGAACAGAGTCTCACATTTAGAAAACACTCTTATGCCTGCTTAAGGGGGAAGGAGAGGTGGGGTGATGCATCAAACCAGAGTTTGATATAAGCACAGGTACCGTTCCAAAAACCAACTATGGAATAGACAAGACCTCCACCTTCCTCAGTGAAAGGGACTCAAAACCCCATATTTCCCGCAGAGGAATAGATCTGACTAGTAAGAATCTTAAAACCTATGTATTGATATGTCTCCGTAAGGGAATCAAGTGTGTCTAGACTGGCATAAACATGGCAGCGAGAATCAGCTCAAACCCACTCTAAAAAGGAATTTCAAAAACAGAACAAAGAAACAGGGAAATTCTTTACAATTCCTTCAGGGTCTCTGATGCAACCTGGAATGACCCTATCTACAATGACAGCTGGATGTGGCATAAGGCTGGACACTTGGGACTGAGAGGATTGGTGAGATTGGGTGAGCAAATGCAGACCCTTTAAAGCAATAATGCATGGCACCCAATCCATGGGTCCCAGCTCTCCAGGTTGAAGGGAATATTCCTACAGCTATAACGTGTACGGGAAACCTAGAGAATGGACACACTGTGAATACGACAGGTTTCTAAAACTCAACGAAGAGCCCCTCTCCTGGTGCTCCGGTTTGACTTTCCAACTGCTTTCCTATCAATCTCCCAACTTGGAGAGACAGCCCCTTTAAGCTCCTGGTTCTTACAGGTTGCCAATTTGGCAGAGGATGAAAGGGAAGAGGGAGAACCAATGAGAGAGTAGCTGCTAGGCATTTGGATGGGCACATGTCACTCTAATTTCCCGGCAGGAAGAAGAATGAACCAAAGTCTCAGCCACCCACCGGGAACCAGTATAGGTCCTGAACCAAAAGTTTGGACTTGCGTTCAGCTCACAAAAAACGAGTTGAAAAATGGAGCTCAGGGGCACAGCAATTCACAAACTGGCAGAGTAATCAAGGCCAACTATCGTCCAAAAATCTGTTGAGGGAAGGCAACGAGGCGGACTTGAAAGCGAGGAGGAATAGCAGGAAACAGATTTCAAGAGGTACGTTGGAATCGCCTGTAAAGCACAGGAAGAGGGGCACAACTTCGACAATGATGCACTTGGCCAAAAAGGGCGTATGCGTTTTCTCCTGAATATATTCAGGAGAAAACGCATACGCCCTTTTTGGCCAAGCAAGCAAGCGGGCAATGCAAATCTGCACTACAAAGAAGTATCACTTCCCACCGGTCAAAAGGGACATCCACAAAATGTGTAAAAACCAGAAAGGCAAGACGGGCCCTGGAGAACAGGGAGCCTTGTTATGCTGATGGGCGGGATGTAAGTTGCCAACTGCCTCACTGGAGGAGTGCATTGTGTTCCCTAAAACAAGTAAACAACAGAGCTACAGAGCCAAGGGCACTTCCAGTCTAGGGAATATACCTTGGGAAAACTGAAAATCCATAAGACAGAGCCACCCCCAAATTGAGGGCTGCACTGCTTACAAGAACCTCAACCTGGGTACACCTGAAATATCCCAGGAAATATAAAAATGGTTCCAAACATTGTGGAACTTACGTACGATGGAATAACCCTCAGCCACGAAATCAATGTCATAAGACCAGTAGCAGCAAAATGAGTGGATTCAGGTACGATGATTCTAAGTGAAAGAAGTCACACAGGAAAAGAAACTTATCATAAGATATCACTTAGGAAGATCCTGTAAAAATGGCTACACATGAACTGAGTTAGGCAAGAGAACAGAGTCTCACATTTAGAAAACACTCTTATGCCTGCTTAAGGGGGAAGGAGAGGTGGGGTGATGCATCAAACCAGAGTTTGATATAAGCACAGGTACCGTTCCAAAAACCAACTATGGAATAGACAAGACCTCCACCTTCCTCAGTGAAAGGGACTCAAAACCCCATATTTCCCGCAGAGGAATAGATCTGGCTAGTATGAATCTTAAAACCTATGTATTGATATGTCTCCGTAAGGGAATCAAGTGTGTCTAGACTGGCATAAACATGGCAGCGAGAATCAGCTCAAACACACTCTAAAAAGGAATTTCAAAAACAGAACAAAGAAACAGGGAAATTCTTTACAATTCCTTCAGGGTCTCTGATGCAACCTGGAATGACCCTATCTACAATGACAGCTGGATGTGGCATAAGGCTGGACACTTGGGACTGAGAGGATTGGTGAGATTGGGTGAGCAAATGCAGACCCTTTAAAGCAATAATGCATGGCACCCATTCCATGGGTCCCAGCTCTCCAGGTTGAAGGGAATATTACTACAGCTATAACGTGTACGGGAAACCTAGAGAATGGACACACTGTGAATACGACAGGTTTCTAAAACTCAACGAAGAGCCCCTCTCCTGGTGCTCCGGTTTGACTTTCCAACTGCTTTCCTATCAATCTCCCAACTTGGAGAGACAGCCCCTTTAAGCTCCTGGTTCGCACAGGTTGCCAATTTGGCAGAGGATGAAAGGGAAGAGGGAGAACCAATGAGAGAGTAGCTGCTAGGCATTTGGATGGGCACATGTCACTCTAATTTCCCGGCAGGAAGAAGAATTAACCAAAGTCTCAGCCACCCACCGGGAACCAGTATAGGTCCTGAACCAAAAGTTTGGACTTGCGTTCAGCTCACAAAAAACGAGTTGAAAAATGGAGCTCAGGGGCACAGCAATTCACAAACTGGCAGAGTAATCAAGGCCAACTATCGTCCAAAAATCTGTTGAGGGAAGGCAACGAGGCGGACTTGAAAGCGAGGAGGAATAGCAGGAAACAGATTTCAAGAGGTACGTTGGAATCGCCTGTAAAGCACAGGAAGAGGGGCACAACTTCGACAATGATGCACTTGGCCAAAAAGGGCGTATGCGTTTTCTCCTGAATATATTCAGGAGAAAACGCATACGCCCTTTTTGGCCAAGCAAGCAAGCGGGCAATGCAAATCTGCACTACAAAGAAGTATCACTTCCCACCGGTCAAAAGGGACATCCACAAAATGTGTAAAAACCAGAAAGGCAAGACGGGCCCTGGAGAACAGGGAGCCTTGTTATGCTGATGGGCGGGATGTAAGTTGCCAACTGCCTCACTGGAGGAGTGCATTGTGTTCCCTAAAACAAGTAAACAACAGAGCTACAGAGCCAAGGGCACTTCCAGTCTAGGGAATATACCTTGGGAAAACTGAAAATCCATAAGACAGAGCCACCCCCAAATTGAGGGCTGCACTGCTTACAAGAACCTCAACCTGGGTACACCTGAAATATCCCAGGAAATATAAAAATGTTTCCAAACATTGTGGAACTTACGTACGATGGAATATCCCTCAGCCATGAAATCAATGTCATAAGACCAGTAGCAGCAAAATGAGTGGATTCAGGTACGATGATTCTAAGTGAAAGAAGTCACACAGAAAAAGAAACTTATCATAAGATATCACTTAGGAAGATCCTGTAATAATGGCTACACATGAACTGAGTTAGGCAAGAGAACAGAGTCTCACATTTAGAAAACACTCTTATGCCTGCTTAAGGGGGAAGGAGAGGTGGGGTGATGCATCAAACCAGAGTTTGATATAAGCACAGGTACCGTTCCAAAAACCAACTATGGAATAGACAAGACCTCCACCTTCCTCAGTGAAAGGGACTCAAAACCCCATATTTCCCGCAGAGGAATAGATCTGACTAGTAAGAATCTTAAAACCTATGTATTGATATGTCTCCGTAAGGGAATCAAGTGTGTCTAGACTGGCATAAACATGGCAGCGAGAATCAGCTCAAACCCACTCTAAAAAGGAATTTCAAAAACAGAACAAAGAAACAGGGAAATTCTTTACAATTCCTTCAGGGTCTCTGATGCAACCTGGAATGACCCTATCTACAATGACAGCTGGATGTGGCATAAGGCTGGACACTTGGGACTGAGAGGATTGGTGAGATTGGGTGAGCAAATGCAGACCCTTTAAAGCAATAATGCATGGCACCCATTCCATGGGTCCCAGCTCTCCAGGTTGAAGGGAATATTACTACAGCTATAACGTGTACGGGAAACCTAGAGAATGGACACACTGTGAATACGACAGGTTTCTAAAACTCAACGAAGAGCCCCTCTCCTGGTGCTCCGGTTTGACTTTCCAACTGCTTTCCTATCAATCTCCCAACTTGGAGAGACAGCCCCTTTAAGCTCCTGGTTCTTACAGGTTGCCAATTTGGCAGAGGATGAAAGGGAAGAGGGAGAACCAATGAGAGAGTAGCTGCTAGGCATTTGGATGGGCACATGTCACTCTAATTTCCCGGCAGGAAGAAGAATTAACCAAAGTCTCAGCCACCCACCGGGAACCAGTATAGGTCCTGAACCAAAAGTTTGGACTTGCGTTCAGCTCACAAAAAACGAGTTGAAAAATGGAGCTCAGGGGCACAGCAATTCACAAACTGGCAGAGTAATCAAGGCCAACTATCGTCCAAAAATCTGTTGAGGGAAGGCAACGAGGCGGACTTGAAAGCGAGGAGGAATAGCAGGAAACAGATTTCAAGAGGTACGTTGGAATCGCCTGTAAAGCACAGGAAGAGGGGCACAACTTCGACAATGATGCACTTGGCCAAAAAGGGCGTATGCGTTTTCTCCTGAATATATTCAGGAGAAAACGCATACGCCCTTTTTGGCCAAGCAAGCAAGCGGGCAATGCAAATCTGCACTACAAAGAAGTATCACTTCCCACCGGTCAAAAGGGACATCCACAAAATGTGTAAAAACCAGAAAGGCAAGACGGGCCCTGGAGAACAGGGAGCCTTGTTATGCTGATGGGCGGGATGTAAGTTGCCAACTGCCTCACTGGAGGAGTGCATTGTGTTCCCTAAAACAAGTAAACAACAGAGCTACCGAGCCAAGGGCACTTCCAGTCTAAGGAATATACCTTGGGAAAACGGAAAATCCATAAGACAGAGCCACCCCCAAATTGAGGGCTGCACTGCTTACAAGAACCTCAACCTGGGTACACCTGAAATATCCCAGGAAATATAAAAATGGTTCCAAACATTGTGGAACTTACGTACGATGGAATATCCCTCAGCCACGAAATCAATGTCATAAGACCAGTAGCAGCAAAATGAGTGGATTCAGGTACGATGATTCTAAGTGAAAGAAGTCACACAGGAAAAGAAACTTATCATAAGATATCACTTAGGAAGATCCTGTAAACATGGCTACACATGAACTGAGTTAGGCAAGAGAACAGAGTCTCACATTTAGAAAACACTCTTATGCCTGCTTAAGGGGGAAGGAGAGGTGGGGTGATGCATCAAACCAGAGTTTGATATAAGCACAGGTACCGTTCGAAAAACCAACTATGGAATAGACAAGACCTCCACCTTCCTCAGTGAAAGGGACTCAAAACCCCATATTTCCCGCAGAGGAATAGATCTGGCTAGTATGAATCTTAAAACCTATGTATTGATATGTCTCCGTAAGGGAATCAAGTGTGTCTAGACTGGCATAAACATGGCAGCGAGAATCAGCTCAAACCCACTCTAAAAAGGAATTTCAAAAACAGAACAAAGAAACAGGGAAATTCTTTACAATTCCTTCAGGGTCTCTGATGCAACCTGGAATGACCCTATCTACAATGACAGCTGGATGTGGCATAAGGCTGGACACTTGGGACTGAGAGGATTGGTGAGATTGGGTGAGCAAATGCAGACCCTTTAAAGCAATAATGCATGGCACCCATTCCATGGGTCCCAGCTCTCCAGGTTGAAGGGAATATTACTACAGCTATAACGTGTACGGGAAACCTAGAGAATGGACACACTGTGAATACGACAGGTTTCTAAAACTCAACGAACAGCCCCTCTCCTGGTGCTCCGGTTTGACTTTCCAACTGCTTTCCTATCAATCTCCCAACTTGGAGAGACAGCCCCTTTAAGCTCCTGGTTCGCACAGGTTGCCAATTTGGCAGAGGATGAAAGGGAAGAGGGAGAACCAATGAGAGAGTAGCTGCTAGGCATTTGGATGGGCACATGTCACTCTAATTTCCCAGCAGGAAGAAGAATTAACCAAAGTCTCAGCCACCCTCCGGGAAACAGTAGAGGTCCTGAACCAAAAGTTTGGACTTGCGTTCAGCTCACAAAAAACGAGTTGAAAAATGGAGCTCCGGGGCACAGCAATTCACAAACTGGCAGAGTAATCAAGGCCAACTATCGTCCAAAAATCTGTTGAGGGAAGGCAACGAGGCGGACTTGAAAGCGAGGAGGAATAGCAGGAAACAGATTTCAAGAGGTACGTTGGAATCGCCTGTAAAGCACAGGAAGAGGGGCACAACTTCGACAATGATGCACTTGGCCAAAAAGGGCGTATGCGTTTTCTCCTGAATATATTCAGGAGAAAACGCATACGCCCTTTTTGGCCAAGCAAGCAAGCGGGCAATGCAAATCTGCACTACAAAGAAGTATCACTTCCCACCGGTCAAAAGGGACATCCACAAAATGTGTAAAAACCAGAAAGGCAAGACGGGCCCTGGAGAACAGGGAGCCTTGTTATGCTGATGGGCGGGATGTAAGTTGCCAACTGCCTCACTGGAGGAGTGCATTGTGTTCCCTAAAACAAGTAAACAACAGAGCTACAGAGCCAAGGGCACTTCCAGTCTAGGGAATATACCTTGGGAAAACTGAAAATCCATAAGACAGAGCCACCCCCAAATTGAGGGCTGCACTGCTTACAAGAACCTCAACCTGGGTACACCTGAAATATCCCAGGAAATATAAAAATGGTTCCAAACATTGTGGAACTTACGTACGATGGAATATCCCTCAGCCATGAAATCAATGTCATAAGACCAGTAGCAGCAAAATGAGTGGATTCAGGTACGATGATTCTAAGTGAAAGAAGTCACACAGGAAAAGAAACTTATCATAAGATATCACTTAGGAAGATCCTGTAAACATGGCTACACATGAACTGAGTTAGGCAAGAGAACAGAGTCTCACATTTAGAAAACACTCTTATGCCTGCTTAAGGGGGAAGGAGAGGTGGGGTGATGCATCAAACCAGAGTTTGATATAAGCACAGGTACCGTTCCAAAAACCAACTATGGAATAGACAAGACCTCCACCTTCCTCAGTGAAAGGGACTCAAAACCCCATATTTCCCGCAGAGGAATAGATCTGACTAGTAAGAATCTTAAAACCTATGTATTGATATGTCTCCGTAAGGGAATCAAGTGTGTCTAGACTGGCATAAACATGGCAGCGAGAATCAGCTCAAACCCACTCTAAAAAGGAATTTCAAAAACAGAACAAAGAAACAGGGAAATTCTTTACAATTCCTTCAGGGTCTCTGATGCAACCTGGAATGACCCTATCTACAATGACAGCTGGATGTGGCATAAGGCTGGACACTTGGGACTGAGAGGATTGGTGAGATTGGGTGAGCAAATGCAGACCCTTTAAAGCAATAATGCATGGCACCCATTCCATGGGTCCCAGCTCTCCAGGTTGAAGGGAATATTACTACAGCTATAACGTGTACGGGAAACCTAGAGAATGGACACACTGTGAATACGACAGGTTTCTAAAACTCAACGAACAGCCCCTCTCCTGGTGCTCCGGTTTGACTTTCCAACTGCTTTCCTATCAATCTCCCAACTTGGAGAGACAGCCCCTTTAAGCTCCTGGTTCGCACAGGTTGCCAATTTGGCAGAGGATGAAAGGGAAGAGGGAGAACCAATGAGAGAGTAGCTGCTAGGCATTTGGATGGGCACATGTCACTCTAATTTCCCGGCAGGAAGAAGAATTCACCAAAGTCTCAGCCACCCACCGGGAACCAGTATAGGTCCTGAACCAAAAGTTTGGACTTGCGTTCAGCTCACAAAAAACGAGTTGAAAAATGGAGCTCAGGGGCACAGCAATTCACAAACTGGCAGAGTAATCAAGGCCAACTATCGTCCAAAAATCTTTTGAGGGAAGGCAACGAGGCGGACTTGAAAGCGAGGCAGAATAGCAGGAAACAGATTTCAAGAGGTACGTTGGAATCGCCTGTAAAGCACAGGAAGAGGGGCACAACTTCGACAATGATGCACTGGGCCAAAAAGGGCGTATGCGTTTTCTCCTGAATATATTCAGGAGAAAACGCATACGCCCTTTTTGGCCAAGCAAGCAAGCGGGCAATGCAAATCTGCACTACAAAGAAGTATCACTTCCCACCGGTCAAAAGGGACATCCACAAAATGTGTACAAACCAGAAAGGCAAGACAGGCCCTGGAGAACAGGGAGCCTTGTTATGCTGATGGGCGGGATGTAAGTTGCCAACTGCCTCACTGGAGGAGTGCATTGTGTTCCCTAAAACAAGTAAACAACAGAGCTACAGAGCCAAGGGCACTTCCAGTCTAGGGAATATACCTTGGGAAAACTGAAAATCCATAAGACAGAGCCACCCCCAAATTGAGGGCTGCACTGCTTACAAGAACCTCAACCTGGGTACACCTGAAATATCCCAGGAAATATAAAAATGGTTCCAAACATTGTGGAACTTACGTACGATGGAATATCCCTCAGCCACGAAATCAATGTCATAAGACCAGTAGCAGCAAAATGAGTGGATTCAGGTACGATGATTCTAAGTGAAAGAAGTCACACAGGAAAAGAAACTTATCATAAGATATCACTTAGGAAGATCCTGTAAACATGGCTACACATGAACTGAGTTAGGCAAGAGAACAGAGTCTCACATTTAGAAAACACTCTTATGCCTGCTTAAGGGGGAAGGAGAGGTGGGGTGATGCATCAAACCAGAGTTTGATATAAGCACAGGTACCGTTCCAAAAACCAACTATGGAATAGACAAGACCTCCACCTTCCTCAGTGAAAGGGACTCAAAACCCCATATTTCCCGCAGAGGAATAGATCTGACTAGTAAGAATCTTAAAACCTATGTATTGATATGTCTCCGTAAGGGAATCAAGTGTGTCTAGACTGGCATAAACATGGCAGCGAGAATCAGCTCAAACCCACTCTAAAAAGGAATTTCAAAAACAGAACAAAGAAACAGGGAAATTCTTTACAATTCCTTCAGGGTCTCTGATGCAACCTGGAATGACCCTATCTACAATGACAGCTGGATGTGGCATAAGGCTGGACACTTGGGACTGAGAGGATTGGTGAGATTGGGTGAGCAAATGCAGACCCTTTAAAGCAATAATGCATGGCACCCATTCCATGGGTCCCAGCTCTCCAGGTTGAAGGGAATATTACTACAGCTATAACGTGTACGGGAAACCTAGAGAATGGACACACTGTGAATACGACAGGTTTCTAAAACTCAACGAACAGCCCCTCTCCTGGTGCTCCGGTTTGACTTTCCAACTGCTTTCCTATCAATCTCCCAACTTGGAGAGACAGCCCCTTTAAGCTCCTGGTTCGCACAGGTTGCCAATTTGGCAGAGGATGAAAGGGAAGAGGGAGAACCAATGAGAGAGTAGCTGCTAGGCATTTGGATGGGCACATGTCACTCTAATTTCCCAGCAGGAAGAAGAATTAACCAAAGTCTCAGCCACCCTCCGGGAAACAGTAGAGGTCCTGAACCAAAAGTTTGGACTTGCGTTCAGCTCACAAAAAACGAGTTGAAAAATGGAGCTCCGGGGCACAGCAATTCACAAACTGGCAGAGTAATCAAGGCCAACTATCGTCCAAAAATCTGTTGAGGGAAGGCAACGAGGCGGACTTGAAAGCGAGGAGGAATAGCAGGAAACAGATTTCAAGAGGTACGTTGGAATCGCCTGTAAAGCACAGGAAGAGGGGCACAACTTCGACAATGATGCACTTGGCCAAAAAGGGCGTATGCGTTTTCTCCTGAATATATTCAGGAGAAAACGCATACGCCCTTTTTGGCCAAGCAAGCAAGCGGGCAATGCAAATCTGCACTACAAAGAAGTATCACTTCCCACCGGTCAAAAGGGACATCCACAAAATGTGTAAAAACCAGAAAGGCAAGACGGGCCCTGGAGAACAGGGAGCCTTGTTATGCTGATGGGCGGGATGTAAGTTGCCAACTGCCTCACTGGAGGAGTGCATTGTGTTCCCTAAAACAAGTAAACAACAGAGCTACAGAGCCAAGGGCACTTCCAGTCTAGGGAATATACCTTGGGAAAACTGAAAATCCATAAGACAGAGCCACCCCCAAATTGAGGGCTGCACTGCTTACAAGAACCTCAACCTGGGTACACCTGAAATATCCCAGGAAATATAAAAATGGTTCCAAACATTGTGGAACTTACGTACGATGGAATATCCCTCAGCCATGAAATCAATGTCATAAGACCAGTAGCAGCAAAATGAGTGGATTCAGGTACGATGATTCTAAGTGAAAGAAGTCACACAGGAAAAGAAACTTATCATAAGATATCACTTAGGAAGATCCTGTAAACATGGCTACACATGAACTGAGTTAGGCAAGAGAACAGAGTCTCACATTTAGAAAACACTCTTATGCCTGCTTAAGGGGGAAGGAGAGGTGGGGTGATGCATCAAACCAGAGTTTGATATAAGCACAGGTACCGTTCCAAAAACCAACTATGGAATAGACAAGACCTCCACCTTCCTCAGTGAAAGGGACTCAAAACCCCATATTTCCCGCAGAGGAATAGATCTGACTAGTAAGAATCTTAAAACCTATGTATTGATATGTCTCCGTAAGGGAATCAAGTGTGTCTAGACTGGCATAAACATGGCAGCGAGAATCAGCTCAAACCCACTCTAAAAAGGAATTTCAAAAACAGAACAAAGAAACAGGGAAATTCTTTACAATTCCTTCAGGGTCTCTGATGCAACCTGGAATGACCCTATCTACAATGACAGCTGGATGTGGCATAAGGCTGGACACTTGGGACTGAGAGGATTGGTGAGATTGGGTGAGCAAATGCAGACCCTTTAAAGCAATAATGCATGGCACCCATTCCATGGGTCCCAGCTCTCCAGGTTGAAGGGAATATTACTACAGCTATAACGTGTACGGGAAACCTAGAGAATGGACACACTGTGAATACGACAGGTTTCTAAAACTCAACGAACAGCCCCTCTCCTGGTGCTCCGGTTTGACTTTCCAACTGCTTTCCTATCAATCTCCCAACTTGGAGAGACAGCCCCTTTAAGCTCCTGGTTCGCACAGGTTGCCAATTTGGCAGAGGATGAAAGGGAAGAGGGAGAACCAATGAGAGAGTAGCTGCTAGGCATTTGGATGGGCACATGTCACTCTAATTTCCCGGCAGGAAGAAGAATTCACCAAAGTCTCAGCCACCCACCGGGAACCAGTATAGGTCCTGAACCAAAAGTTTGGACTTGCGTTCAGCTCACAAAAAACGAGTTGAAAAATGGAGCTCAGGGGCACAGCAATTCACAAACTGGCAGAGTAATCAAGGCCAACTATCGTCCAAAAATCTGTTGAGGGAAGGCAACGAGGCGGACTTGAAAGCGAGGCAGAATAGCAGGAAACAGATTTCAAGAGGTACGTTGGAATCGCCTGTAAAGCACAGGAAGAGGGGCACAACTTCGACAATGATGCACTGGGCCAAAAAGGGCGTATGCGTTTTCTCCTGAATATATTCAGGAGAAAACGCATACGCCCTTTTTGGCCAAGCAAGCAAGCGGGCAATGCAAATCTGCACTACAAAGAAGTATCACTTCCCACCGGTCAAAAGGGACATCCACAAAATGTGTACAAACCAGAAAGGCAAGACAGGCCCTGGAGAACAGGGAGCCTTGTTATGCTGATGGGCGGGATGTAAGTTGCCAACTGCCTCACTGGAGGAGTGCATTGTGTTCCCTAAAACAAGTAAACAACAGAGCTACAGAGCCAAGGGCACTTCCAGTCTAGGGAATATACCTTGGGAAAACTGAAAATCCATAAGACAGAGCCACCCCCAAATTGAGGGCTGCACTGCTTACAAGAACCTCAACCTGGGTACACCTGAAATATCCCAGGAAATATAAAAATGGTTCCAAACATTGTGGAACTTACGTACGATGGAATATCCCTCAGCCACGAAATCAATGTCATAAGACCAGTAGCAGCAAAATGAGTGGATTCAGGTACGATGATTCTAAGTGAAAGAAGTCACACAGGAAAAGAAACTTATCATAAGATATCACTTAGGAAGATCCTGTAAACATGGCTACACATGAACTGAGTTAGGCAAGAGAACAGAGTCTCACATTTAGAAAACACTCTTATGCCTGCTTAAGGGGGAAGGAGAGGTGGGGTGATGCATCAAACCAGAGTTTGATATAAGCACAGGTACCGTTCCAAAAACCAACTATGGAATAGACAAGACCTCCACCTTCCTCAGTGAAAGGGACTCAAAACCCCATATTTCCCGCAGAGGAATAGATCTGGCTAGTATGAATCTTAAAACCTATGTATTGATATGTCTCCGTAAGGGAATCAAGTGTGTCTAGACTGGCATAAACATGGCAGCGAGAATCAGCTCAAACCCACTCTAAAAAGGAATTTCAAAAACAGAACAAAGAAACAGGGAAATTCTTTACAATTCCTTCAGGGTCTCTGATGCAACCTGGAATGACCCTATCTACAATGACAGCTGGATGTGGCATAAGGCTGGACACTTGGGACTGAGAGGATTGGTGAGATTGGGTGAGCAAATGCAGACCCTTTAAAGCAATAATGCATGGCACCCATTCCATGGGTCCCAGCTCTCCAGGTTGAAGGGAATATTACTACAGCTATAACGTGTACGGGAAACCTAGAGAATGGACACACTGTGAATACGACAGGTTTCTAAAACTCAACGAAGAGCCCCTCTCCTGGTGCTCCGGTTTGACTTTCCAACTGCTTTCCTATCAATCTCCCAACTTGGAGAGACAGCCCCTTTAAGCTCCTGGTTCGCACAGGTTGCCAATTTGGCAGAGGATGAAAGGGAAGAGGGAGAACCAATGAGAGAGTAGCTGCTAGGCATTTGGATGGGCACATGTCACTCTAATTTCCCGGCAGGAAGAAGAATGAACCAAAGTCTCAGCCACCCACCGGGAACCAGTATAGGTCCTGAACCAAAAGTTTGGACTTGCGTTCAGCTCACAAAAAACGAGTTGAAAAATGGAGCTCAGGGGCACAGCAATTCACAAACTGGCAGAGTAATCAAGGCCAACTATCGTCCAAAAATCTGTTGAGGGAAGGCAACGAGGCGGACTTGAAAGCGAGGAGGAATAGCAGGAAACAGATTTCAAGAGGTACGTTGGAATCGCCTGTAAAGCACAGGAAGAGGGGCACAACTTCGACAATGATGCACTTGGCCAAAAAGGGCGTATGCGTTTTCTCCTGAATATATTCAGGAGAAAACGCATACGCCCTTTTTGGCCAAGCAAGCAAGCGGGCAATGCAAATCTGCACTACAAAGAAGTATCACTTCCCACCGGTCAAAAGGGACATCCACAAAATGTGTAAAAACCAGAAAGGCAAGACGGGCCCTGGAGAACAGGGAGCCTTGTTATGCTGATGGGCGGGATGTAAGTTGCCAACTGCCTCACTGGAGGAGTGCATTGTGTTCCCTAAAACAAGTAAACAACAGAGCTACAGAGCCAAGGGCACTTCCAGTCTAGGGAATATACCTTGGGAAAACTGAAAATCCATAAGACAGAGCCACCCCCAAATTGAGGGCTGCACTGCTTACAAGAACCTCAACCTGGGTACACCTGAAATATCCCAGGAAATATAAAAATGGTTCCAAACATTGTGGAACTTACGTACGATGGAATATCCCTCAGCCACGAAATCAATGTCATAAGACCAGTAGCAGCAAAATGAGTGGATTCAGGTACGATGATTCTAAGTGAAAGAAGTCACACAGGAAAAGAAACTTATCATAAGATATCACTTAGGAAGATCCTGTAAACATGGCTACACATGAACTGAGTTAGGCAAGAGAACAGAGTCTCACATTTAGAAAACACTCTTATGCCTGCTTAAGGGGGAAGGAGAGGTGGGGTGATGCATCAAACCAGAGTTTGATATAAGCACAGGTACCGTTCCAAAAACCAACTATGGAATAGACAAGACCTCCACCTTCCTCAGTGAAAGGGACTCAAAACCCCATATTTCCCGCAGAGGAATAGATCTGACTAGTAAGAATCTTAAAACCTATGTATTGATATGTCTCCGTAAGGGAATCAAGTGTGTCTAGACTGGCATAAACATGGCAGCGAGAATCAGCTCAAACCCACTCTAAAAAGGAATTTCAAAAACAGAACAAAGAAACAGGGAAATTCTTTACAATTCCTTCAGGGTCTCTGATGCAACCTGGAATGACCCTATCTACAATGACAGCTGGATGTGGCATAAGGCTGGACACTTGGGACTGAGAGGATTGGTGAGATTGGGTGAGCAAATGCAGACCCTTTAAAGCAATAATGCATGGCACCCATTCCATGGGTCCCAGCTCTCCAGGTTGAAGGGAATATTACTACAGCTATAACGTGTACGGGAAACCTAGAGAATAGACACACTGTGAATACGACAGGTTTCTAAAACTCAACGAAGAGCCCCTCTCCTGGTGCTCCGGTTTGACTTTCCAACTGCTTTCCTATCAATCTCCCAACTTGGAGAGACAGCCCCTTTAAGCTCCTGGTTCGCACAGGTTGCCAATTTGGCAGAGGATGAAAGGGAAGAGGGAGAACCAATGAGAGAGTAGCTGCTAGGCATTTGGATGGGCACATGTCACTCTAATTTCCCGGCAGGAAGAAGAATGAACCAAAGTCTCAGCCACCCACCGGGAACCAGTATAGGTCCTGAACCAAAAGTTTGGACTTGCGTTCAGCTCACAAAAAACGAGTTGAAAAATGGAGCTCAGGGGCACAGCAATTCACAAACTGGCAGAGTAATCAAGGCCAACTATCGTCCAAAAATCTGTTGAGGGAAGGCAACGAGGCGGACTTGAAAGCGAGGCAGAATAGCAGGAAACAGATTTCAAGAGGTACGTTGGAATCGCCTGTAAAGCACAGGAAGAGGGGCACAACTTCGACAATGATGCACTTGGCCAAAAAGGGCGTATGCGTTTTCTCCTGAATATATTCAGGAGAAAACGCATACGCCCTTTTTGGCCAAGCAAGCAAGCGGGCAATGCAAATCTGCACTACAGAGAAGTATCACTTCCCACCGGTCAAAAGGGACATCCACAAAATGTGTAAAAACCAGAAAGGCAAGACGGGCCCTGGAGAACAGGGAGCCTTGTTATGCTGATGGGCGGGATGTAAGTTGCCAACTGCCTCACTGGAGGAGTGCATTGTGTTCCCTAAAACAAGTAAACAACAGAGCTACAGAGCCAAGGGCACTTCCAGTCTAGGGAATATACCTTGGGAAAACTGAAAATCCATAAGACAGAGCCACCCCCAAATTGAGGGCTGCACTGCTTACAAGAACCTCAACCTGGGTACACCTGAAATATCCCAGGAAATATAAAAATGGTTCCAAACATTGTGGAACTTACGTACGATGGAATATCCCTCAGCCACGAAATCAATGTCATAAGACCAGTAGCAGCAAAATGAGTGGATTCAGGTACGATGATTCTAAGTGAAAGAAGTCACACAGGAAAAGAAACTTATCATAAGATATCACTTAGGAAGATCCTGTAAACATGGCTACACATGAACTGAGTTAGGCAAGAGAACAGAGTCTCACATTTAGAAAACACTCTTATGCCTGCTTAAGGGGGAAGGAGAGGTGGGGTGATGCATCAAACCAGAGTTTGATATAAGCACAGGTACCGTTCCAAAAACCAACTATGGAATAGACAAGACCTCCACCTTCCTCAGTGAAAGGGACTCAAAACCCCATATTTCCCGCAGAGGAATAGATCTGACTAGTAAGAATCTTAAAACCTATGTATTGATATGTCTCCGTAAGGGAATCAAGTGTGTCTAGACTGGCATAAACATGGCAGCGAGAATCAGCTCAAACCCACTCTAAAAAGGAATTTCAAAAACAGAACAAAGAAACAGGGAAATTCTTTACAATTCCTTCAGGGTCTCTGATGCAACCTGGAATGACCCTATCTACAATGACAGCTGGATGTGGCATAAGGCTGGACACTTGGGACTGAGAGGATTGGTGAGATTGGGTGAGCAAATGCAGACCCTTTAAAGCAATAATGCATGGCACCCATTCCATGGGTCCCAGCTCTCCAGGTTGAAGGGAATATTACTACAGTTATAACGTGTACGGGAAACCTAGAGAATGGACACACTGTGAATACGACAGGTTTCTAAAACTCAACGAACAGCCCCTCTCCTGGTGCTCCGGTTTGACTTTCCAACTGCTTTCCTATCAATCTCCCAACTTGGAGAGACAGCCCCTTTAAGCTCCTGGTTCGCACAGGTTGCCAATTTGGCAGAGGATGAAAGGGAAGAGGGAGAACCAATGAGAGAGTAGCTGTTAGGCATTTGGATGGGCACATGTCACTCTAATTTCCCAGCAGGAAGAAGAATTAACCAAAGTCTCAGCCACCCTCCGGGAAACAGTAGAGGTCCTGAACCAAAAGTTTGGACTTGCGTTCAGCTCACAAAAAACGAGTTGAAAACTTGAGCTCAGGGGCACAGCAATTCACAAACTGGCAGAGTAATCAAGGCCAACTATCGTCCAAAAATCTGTTGAGGGAAGGCAACGAGGCGGACTTGAAAGCGAGGAGGAATAGCAGGAAACAGATTTCAAGAGGTACGTTGGAATCGCCTGTAAAGCACAGGAAGAGGGGCACAACTTCGACAATGATGCACTTGGCCAAAAAGGGCGTATGCGTTTTCTCCTGAATATATTCAGGAGAAAACGCATACGCCCTTTTTGGCCAAGCAAGCAAGCGGGCAATGCAAATCTGCACTACAAAGAAGTATCACTTCCCACCGGTCAAAAGGGACATCCACAAAATGTGTAAAAACCAGAAAGGCAAGACGGGCCCTGGAGAACAGGGAGCCTTGTTATGCTGATGGGCGGGATGTAAGTTGCCAACTGCCTCACTGGAGGAGTGCATTGTGTTCCCTAAAACAAGTAAACAACAGAGCTACAGAGCCAAGGGCACTTCCAGTCTAGGGAATATACCTTGGGAAAACTGAAAATCCATAAGACAGAGCCACCCCCAAATTGAGGGCTGCACTGCTTACAAGAACCTCAACCTGGGTACACCTGAAATATCCCAGGAAATATAAAAATGGTTCCAAACATTGTGGAACTTACGTACGATGGAATATCCCTCAGCCACGAAATCAATGTCATAAGACCAGTAGCAGCAAAATGAGTGGATTCAGGTACGATGATTCTAAGTGAAAGAAGTCACACAGGAAAAGAAACTTATCATAAGATATCACTTAGGAAGATCCTGTAAACATGGCTACACATGAACTGAGTTAGGCAAGAGAACAGAGTCTCACATTTAGAAAACACTCTTATGCCTGCTTAAGGGGGAAGGAGAGGTGGGGTGATGCATCAAACCAGAGTTTGATATAAGCACAGGTACCGTTCCAAAAACCAACTATGGAATAGACAAGACCTACACCTTCCTCAGTGAAAGGGACTCAAAACCCCATATTTCCCGCAGAGGAATAGATCTGACTAGTAAGAATCTTAAAACCTATGTATTGATATGTCTCCGTAAGGGAATCAAGTGTGTCTAGACTGGCATAAACATGGCAGCGAGAATCAGCTCAAACCCACTCTAAAAAGGAATTTCAAAAACAGAACAAAGAAACAGGGAAATTCTTTACAATTCCTTCAGGGTCTCTGATGCAACCTGGAATGACCCTATCTACAATGACAGCTGGATGTGGCATAAGGCTGGACACTTGGGACTGAGAGGATTGGTGAGATTGGGTGAGCAAATGCAGACCCTTTAAAGCAATAATGCATGGCACCCATTCCATGGGTCCCAGCTCTCCAGGTGGAAGGGAATATTACTACAGCTATAACGTGTACGGGAAACCTAGAGAATGGACACACTGTGAATACGACAGGTTTCTAAAACTCAACGAAGAGCCCCTCTCCTGGTGCTCCGGTTTGACTTTCCAACTGCTTTCCTATCAATCTCCCAACTTGGAGAGACAGCCCCTTTAAGCTCCTGGTTCGCACAGGTTGCCAATTTGGCAGAGGATGAAAGGGAAGAGGGAGAACCAATGAGAGAGTAGCTGCTAGGCATTTGGATGGGCACATGTCACTCTAATTTCCCGGCAGGAAGAAGAATTAACCAAAGTCTCAGCCACCCACCGGGAACCAGTATAGGTCCTGAACCAAAAGTTTGGACTTGCGTTCAGCTCACAAAAAACGAGTTGAAAAATTGAGCTCAGGGGCACAGCAATTCACAAACTGGCAGAGTAATCAAGGCCAACTATCGTCCAAAAATCTGTTGAGGGAAGGCAACGAGGCGGACTTGAAAGCGAGGAGGAATAGCAGGAAACAGATTTCAAGAGGTACGTTGGAATCGCCTGTAAAGCACAGGAAGAGGGGCACAACTTCGACAATGATGCACTTGGCCAAAAAGGGCGTATGCGTTTTCTCCTGAATATATTCAGGAGAAAACGCATACGCCCTTTTTGGCCAAGCAAGCAAGCGGGCAATGCAAATCTGCACTACAAAGAAGTATCACTTCCCACCGGTCAAAAGGGACATCCACAAAATGTGTAAAAACCAGAAAGGCAAGACGGGCCCTGGAGAACAGGGAGGCTTGTTATGCTGATGGGCGGGATGTAAGTTGCCAACTGCCTCACTGGAGGAGTGCATTGTGTTCCCTAAAACAAGTAAACAACAGAGCTACCGAGCCAAGGGCACTTCCAGTCTAAGGAATATACCTTGGGAAAACTGAAAATCCATAAGACAGAGCCACCCCCAAATTGAGGGCTGCACTGCTTACAAGAACCTCAACCTGGGTACACCTGAAATATCCCAGGAAATATAAAAATGGTTCCAAACATTGTGGAACTTACGTACGATGGAATATCCCTCAGCCATGACATCAATGTCATAAGACCAGTAGCAGCAAAATGAGTGGATTCAGGTACGATGATTCTAAGTGAAAGAAGTCACACAGGAAAAGAAACTTATCATAAGATATCACTTAGGAAGATCCTGTAAACATGGCTACACATGAACTGAGTTAGGCAAGAGAACAGAGTCTCACATTTAGAAAACACTCTTATGCCTGCTTAAGGGGGAAGGAGAGGTGGGGTGATGCATCAAACCAGAGTTTGATATAAGCACAGGTACCGTTCCAAAAACCAACTATGGAATAGACAAGACCTCCACCTTCCTCAGTGAAAGGGACTCAAAACCCCATATTTCCCGCAGAGGAATAGATCTGACTAGTAAGAATCTTAAAACCTATGTATTGATATGTCTCCGTAAGGGAATCAAGTGTGTCTAGACTGGCATAAACATGGCAGCGAGAATCAGCTCAAACCCACTCTAAAAAGGAATTTCAAAAACAGAACAAAGAAACAGGGAAATTCTTTACAATTCCTTCAGGGTCTCTGATGCAACCTGGAATGACCCTATCTACAATGACAGCTGGATGTGGCATAAGGCTGGACACTTGGGACTGAGAGGATTGGTGAGATTGGGTGAGCAAATGCAGACCCTTTAAAGCAATAATGCATGGCACCCATTCCATGGGTCCCAGCTCTCCAGGTTGAAGGGAATATTACTACAGCTATAACGTGTACGGGAAACCTAGAGAATGGACACACTGTGAATACGACAGGTTTCTAAAACTCAACGAACAGCCCCTCTCCTGGTGCTCCGGTTTGACTTTCCAACTGCTTTCCTATCAATCTCCCAACTTGGAGAGACAGCCCCTTTAAGCTCCTGGTTCGCACAGGTTGCCAATTTGGCAGAGGATGAAAGGGAAGAGGGAGAACCAATGAGAGAGTAGCTGTTAGGCATTTGGATGGGCACATGTCACTCTAATTTCCCGGCAGGAAGAAGAATTAACCAAAGTCTCAGCCACCCTCCGGGAAACAGTAGAGGTCCTGAACCAAAAGTTTGGACTTGCGTTCAGCTCACAAAAAACGAGTTGAAAAATTGAGCTCAGGGGCACAGCAATTCACAAACTGGCAGAGTAATCAAGGCCAACTATCGTCCAAAAATCTGTTGAGGGAAGGCAACGAGGCGGACTTGAAAGCGAGGAGGAATAGCAGGAAACAGATTTCAAGAGGTACGTTGGAATCGCCTGTAAAGCACAGGAAGAGGGGCACAACTTCGACAATGATGCACTTGGCCAAAAAGGGCGTATGCGTTTTCTCCTGAATATATTCAGGAGAAAACGCATACGCCCTTTTTGGCCAAGCAAGCAAGCGGGCAATGCAAATCTGCACTACAAAGAAGTATCACTTCCCACCGGTCAAAAGGGACATCCACAAAATGTGTAAAAACCAGAAAGGCAAGACGGGCCCTGGAGAACAGGGAGCCTTGTTATGCTGATGGGCGGGATGTAAGTTGCCAACTGCCTCACTGGAGGAGTGCATTGTGTTCCCTAAAACAAGTAAACAACAGAGCTACAGAGCCAAGGGCACTTCCAGTCTAGGGAATATACCTTGGGAAAACTGAAAATCCATAAGACAGAGCCACCCCCAAATTGAGGGCTGCACTGCTTACAAGAACCTCAACCTGGGTACACCTGAAATATCCCAGGAAATATAAAAATGGTTCCAAACATTGTGGAACTTACGTACGATGGAATATCCCTCAGCCACGAAATCAATGTCATAAGACCAGTAGCAGCAAAATGAGTGGATTCAGGTACGATGATTCTAAGTGAAAGAAGTCACACAGGAAAAGAAACTTATCATAAGATATCACTTAGGAAGATCCTGTAAACATGGCTACACATGAACTGAGTTAGGCAAGAGAACAGAGTCTCACATTTAGAAAACACTCTTATGCCTGCTTAAGGGGGAAGGAGAGGTGGGGTGATGCATCAAACCAGAGTTTGATATAAGCACAGGTACCGTTCCAAAAACCAACTATGGAATAGACAAGACCTCCACCTTCCTCAGTGAAAGGGACTCAAAACCCCATATTTCCCGCAGAGGAATAGATCTGACTAGTAAGAATCTTAAAACCTATGTATTGATATGTCTCCGTAAGGGAATCAAGTGTGTCTAGACTGGCATAAACATGGCAGCGAGAATCAGCTCAAACCCACTCTAAAAAGGAATTTCAAAAACAGAACAAAGAAACAGGGAAATTCTTTACAATTCCTTCAGGGTCTCTGATGCAACCTGGAATGACCCTATCTACAATGACAGCTGGATGTGGCATAAGGCTGGACACTTGGGACTGAGAGGATTGGTGAGATTGGGTGAGCAAATGCAGACCCTTTAAAGCAATAATGCATGGCACCCATTCCATGGGTCCCAGCTCTCCAGGTTGAAGGGAATATTACTACAGCTATAACGTGTACGGGAAACCTAGAGAATGGACACACTGTGAATACGACAGGTTTCTAAAACTCAACGAAGAGCCCCTCTCCTGGTGCTCCGGTTTGACTTTCCAACTGCTTTCCTATCAATCTCCCAACTTGGAGAGACAGCCCCTTTAAGCTCCTGGTTCGCACAGGTTGCCAATTTGGCAGAGGATGAAAGGGAAGAGGGAGAACCAATGAGAGAGTAGCTGCTAGGCATTTGGATGGGCACATGTCACTCTAATTTCCCGGCAGGAAGAAGAATGAACCAAAGTCTCAGCCACCCACCGGGAACCAGTATAGGTCCTGAACCAAAAGTTTGGACTTGCGTTCAGCTCACAAAAAACGAGTGGAAAAATGGAGCTCAGGGGCACAGCAATTCACAAACTGGCAGAGTAATCAAGGCCAACTATCGTCCAAAAATCTGTTGAGGGAAGGCAACGAGGCGGACTTGAAAGCGAGGAGGAATAGCAGGAAACAGATTTCAAGAGGTACGTTGGAATCGCCTGTAAAGCACAGGAAGAGGGGCACAACTTCGACAATGATGCACTTGGCCAAAAAGGGCGTATGCGTTTTCTCCTGAATATATTCAGGAGAAAACGCATACGCCCTTTTTGGCCAAGCAAGCAAGCGGGCAATGCAAATCTGCACTACAAAGAAGTATCACTTCCCACCGGTCAAAAGGGACATCCACAAAATGTGTAAAAACCAGAAAGGCAAGACGGGCCCTGGAGAACAGGGAGCCTTGTTATGCTGATGGGCGGGATGTAAGTTGCCAACTGCCTCACTGGAGGAGTGCATTGTGTTCCCTAAAACAAGTAAACAACAGAGCTACCGAGCCAAGGGCACTTCCAGTCTAAGGAATATACCTTGGGAAAACGGAAAATCCATAAGACAGAGCCACCCCCAAATTGAGGGCTGCACTGCTTACAAGAACCTCAACCTGGGTACACCTGAAATATCCCAGGAAATATAAAAATGGTTCCAAACATTGTGGAACTTACGTACGATGGAATATCCCTCAGCCACGAAATCAATGTCATAAGACCAGTAGCAGCAAAATGAGTGGATTCAGGTACGATGATTCTAAGTGAAAGAAGTCACACAGGAAAAGAAACTTATCATAAGATATCACTTAGGAAGATCCTGTAAACATGGCTACACATGAACTGAGTTAGGCAAGAGAACAGAGTCTCACATTTAGAAAACACTCTTATGCCTGCTTAAGGGGGAAGGAGAGGTGGGGTGATGCATCAAACCAGAGTTTGATATAAGCACAGGTACCGTTCCAAAAACCAACTATGGAATAGACAAGACCTCCACCTTCCTCAGTGAAAGGGACTCAAAACCCCATATTTCCCGCAGAGGAATAGATCTGACTAGTAAGAATCTTAAAACCTATGTATTGATATGTCTCCGTAAGGGAATCAAGTGTGTCTAGACTGGCATAAACATGGCAGCGAGAATCAGCTCAAACCCACTCTAAAAAGGAATTTCAAAAACAGAACAAAGAAACAGGGAAATTCTTTACAATTCCTTCAGGGTCTCTGATGCAACCTGGAATGACCCTATCTACAATGACAGCTGGATGTGGCATAAGGCTGGACACTTGGGACTGAGAGGATTGGTGAGATTGGGTGAGCAAATGCAGACCCTTTAAAGCAATAATGCATGGCACCCATTCCATGGGTCCCAGCTCTCCAGGTTGAAGGGAATATTACTACAGCTATAACGTGTACGGGAAACCTAGAGAATGGACACACTGTGAATACGACAGGTTTCTAAAACTCAACGAAGAGCCCCTCTCCTGGTGCTCCGGTTTGACTTTCCAACTGCTTTCCTATCAATCTCCCAACTTGGAGAGACAGCCCCTTTAAGCTCCTGGTTCGCACAGGTTGCCAATTTGGCAGAGGATGAAAGGGAAGAGGGAGAACCAATGAGAGAGTAGCTGCTAGGCATTTGGATGGGCACATGTCACTCTAATTTCCCGGCAGGAAGAAGAATGAACCAAAGTCTCAGCCACCCACCGGGAACCAGTATAGGTCCTGAACCAAAAGTTTGGACTTGCGTTCAGCTCACAAAAAACGAGTGGAAAAATGGAGCTCAGGGGCACAGCAATTCACAAACTGGCAGAGTAATCAAGGCCAACTATCGTCCAAAAATCTGTTGAGGGAAGGCAACGAGGCGGACTTGAAAGCGAGGAGGAATAGCAGGAAACAGATTTCAAGAGGTACGTTGGAATCGCCTGTAAAGCACAGGAAGAGGGGCACAACTTCGACAATGATGCACTTGGCCAAAAAGGGCGTATGCGTTTTCTCCTGAATATATTCAGGAGAAAACGCATACGCCCTTTTTGGCCAAGCAAGCAAGCGGGCAATGCAAATCTGCACTACAAAGAAGTATCACTTCCCACCGGTCAAAAGGGACATCCACAAAATGTGTAAAAACCAGAAAGGCAAGACGGGCCCTGGAGAACAGGGAGCCTTGTTATGCTGATGGGCGGGATGTAAGTTGCCAACTGCCTCACTGGAGGAGTGCATTGTGTTCCCTAAAACAAGTAAACAACAGAGCTACCGAGCCAAGGGCACTTCCAGTCTAAGGAATATACCTTGGGAAAACGGAAAATCCATAAGACAGAGCCACCCCCAAATTGAGGGCTGCACTGCTTACAAGAACCTCAACCTGGGTACACCTGAAATATCCCAGGAAATATAAAAATGGTTCCAAACATTGTGGAACTTACGTACGATGGAATATCCCTCAGCCACGAAATCAATGTCATAAGACCAGTAGCAGCAAAATGAGTGGATTCAGGTACGATGATTCTAAGTGAAAGAAGTCACACAGGAAAAGAAACTTATCATAAGATATCACTTAGGAAGATCCTGTAAACATGGCTACACATGAACTGAGTTAGGCAAGAGAACAGAGTCTCACATTTAGAAAACACTCTTATGCCTGCTTAAGGGGGAAGGAGAGGTGGGGTGATGCATCAAACCAGAGTTTGATATAAGCACAGGTACCGTTCCAAAAACCAACTATGGAATAGACAAGACCTCCACCTTCCTCAGTGAAAGGGACTCAAAACCCCATATTTCCCGCAGAGGAATAGATCTGACTAGTAAGAATCTTAAAACCTATGTATTGATATGTCTCCGTAAGGGAATCAAGTGTGTCTAGACTGGCATAAACATGGCAGCGAGAATCAGCTCAAACCCACTCTAAAAAGGAATTTCAAAAACAGAACAAAGAAACAGGGAAATTCTTTACAATTCCTTCAGGGTCTCTGATGCAACCTGGAATGACCCTATCTACAATGACAGCTGGATGTGGCATAAGGCTGGACACTTGGGACTGAGAGGATTGGTGAGATTGGGTGAGCAAATGCAGACCCTTTAAAGCAATAATGCATGGCACCCATTCCATGGGTCCCAGCTCTCCAGGTGGAAGGGAATATTACTACAGCTATAACGTGTACGGGAAACCTAGAGAATGGACACACTGTGAATACGACAGGTTTCTAAAACTCAACGAAGAGCCCCTCTCCTGGTGCTCCGGTTTGACTTTCCAACTGCTTTCCTATCAATCTCCCAACTTGGAGAGACAGCCCCTTTAAGCTCCTGGTTCGCACAGGTTGCCAATTTGGCAGAGGATGAAAGGGAAGAGGGAGAACCAATGAGAGAGTAGCTGCTAGGCATTTGGATGGGCACATGTCACTCTAATTTCCCGGCAGGAAGAAGAATTAACCAAAGTCTCAGCCACCCACCGGGAACCAGTATAGGTCCTGAACCAAAAGTTTGGACTTGCGTTCAGCTCACAAAAAACGAGTTGAAAAATTGAGCTCAGGGGCACAGCAATTCACAAACTGGCAGAGTAATCAAGGCCAACTATCGTCCAAAAATCTGTTGAGGGAAGGCAACGAGGCGGACTTGAAAGCGAGGAGGAATAGCAGGAAACAGATTTCAAGAGGTACGTTGGAATCGCCTGTAAAGCACAGGAAGAGGGGCACAACTTCGACAATGATGCACTTGGCCAAAAAGGGCGTATGCGTTTTCTCCTGAATATATTCAGGAGAAAACGCATACGCCCTTTTTGGCCAAGCAAGCAAGCGGGCAATGCAAATCTGCACTACAAAGAAGTATCACTTCCCACCGGTCAAAAGGGACATCCACAAAATGTGTAAAAACCAGAAAGGCAAGACGGGCCCTGGAGAACAGGGAGCCTTGTTATGCTGATGGGCGGGATGTAAGTTGCCAACTGCCTCACTGGAGGAGTGCATTGTGTTCCCTAAAACAAGTAAACAACAGAGCTACCGAGCCAAGGGCACTTCCAGTCTAAGGAATATACCTTGGGAAAACGGAAAATCCATAAGACAGAGCCACCCCCAAATTGAGGGCTGCACTGCTTACAAGAACCTCAACCTGGGTACACCTGAAATATCCCAGGAAATATAAAAATGGTTCCAAACATTGTGGAACTTACGTACGATGGAATATCCCTCAGCCACGAAATCAATGTCATAAGACCAGTAGCAGCAAAATGAGTGGATTCAGGTACGATGATTCTAAGTGAAAGAAGTCACACAGGAAAAGAAACTTATCATAAGATATCACTTAGGAAGATCCTGTAAACATGGCTACACATGAACTGAGTTAGGCAAGAGAACAGAGTCTCACATTTAGAAAACACTCTTATGCCTGCTTAAGGGGGAAGGAGAGGTGGGGTGATGCATCAAACCAGAGTTTGATATAAGCACAGGTACCGTTCCAAAAACCAACTATGTAATAGACAAGACCTCCACCTTCCTCAGTGAAAGGGACTCAAAACCCCATATTTCCCGCAGAGGAATAGATCTGACTAGTAAGAATCTTAAAACCTATGTATTGATATGTCTCCGTAAGGGAATCAAGTGTGTCTAGACTGGCATAAACATGGCAGCGAGAATCAGCTCAAACCCACTCTAAAAAGGAATTTCAAAAACAGAACAAAGAAACAGGGAAATTCTTTACAATTCCTTCAGGGTCTCTGATGCAACCTGGAATGACCCTATCTACAATGACAGCTGGATGTGGCATAAGGCTGGACACTTGGGACTGAGAGGATTGGTGAGATTGGGTGAGCAAATGCAGACCCTTTAAAGCAATAATGCATGGCACCCATTCCATGGGTCCCAGCTCTCCAGGTGGAAGGGAATATTACTACAGCTATAACGTGTACGGGAAACCTAGAGAATGGACACACTGTGAATACGACAGGTTTCTAAAACTCAACGAAGAGCCCCTCTCCTGGTGCTCCGGTTTGACTTTCCAACTGCTTTCCTATCAATCTCCCAACTTGGAGAGACAGCCCCTTTAAGCTCCTGGTTCGCACAGGTTGCCAATTTGGCAGAGGATGAAAGGGAAGAGGGAGAACCAATGAGAGAGTAGCTGCTAGGCATTTGGATGGGCACATGTCACTCTAATTTCCCGGCAGGAAGAAGAATTAACCAAAGTCTCAGCCACCCACCGGGAACCAGTATAGGTCCTGAACCAAAAGTTTGGACTTGCGTTCAGCTCACAAAAAACGAGTTGAAAAATGGAGCTCAGGGGCACAGCAATTCACAAACTGGCAGAGTAATCAAGGCCAACTATCGTCCAAAAATCTGTTGAGGGAAGGCAACGAGGCGGACTTGAAAGCGAGGAGGAATAGCAGGAAACAGATTTCAAGAGGTACGTTGGAATCGCCTGTAAAGCACAGGAAGAGGGGCACAACTTCGACAATGATGCACTTGGCCAAAAAGGGCGTATGCGTTTTCTCCTGAATATATTCAGGAGAAAACGCATACGCCCTTTTTGGCCAAGCAAGCAAGCGGGCAATGCAAATCTGCACTACAAAGAAGTATCACTTCCCACCGGTCAAAAGGGACATCCACAAAATGTGTAAAAACCAGAAAGGCAAGACGGGCCCTGGAGAACAGGGAGCCTTGTTATGCTGATGGGCGGGATGTAAGTTGCCAACTGCCTCACTGGAGGAGTGCATTGTGTTCCCTAAAACAAGTAAACAACAGAGCTACCGAGCCAAGGGCACTTCCAGTCTAAGGAATATACCTTGGGAAAACGGAAAATCCATAAGACAGAGCCACCCCCAAATTGAGGGCTGCACTGCTTACAAGAACCTCAACCTGGGTACACCTGAAATATCCCAGGAAATATAAAAATGGTTCCAAACATTGTGGAACTTACGTACGATGGAATATCCCTCAGCCATGACATCAATGTCATAAGACCAGTAGCAGCAAAATGAGTGGATTCAGGTACGATGATTCTAAGTGAAAGAAGTCACACAGGAAAAGAAACTTATCATAAGATATCACTTAGGAAGATCCTGTAAACATGGCTACACATGAACTGAGTTAGGCAAGAGAACAGAGTCTCACATTTAGAAAACACTCTTATGCCTGCTTAAGGGGGAAGGAGAGGTGGGGTGATGCATCAAACCAGAGTTTGATATAAGCACAGGTACCGTTCCAAAAACCAACTATGGAATAGACAAGACCTCCACCTTCCTCAGTGAAAGGGACTCAAAACCCCATATTTCCCGCAGAGGAATAGATCTGACTAGTAAGAATCTTAAAACCTATGTATTGATATGTCTCCGTAAGGGAATCAAGTGTGTCTAGACTGGCATAAACATGGCAGCGAGAATCAGCTCAAACCCACTCTAAAAAGGAATTTCAAAAACAGAACAAAGAAACAGGGAAATTCTTTACAATTCCTTCAGGGTCTCTGATGCAACCTGGAATGACCCTATCTACAATGACAGCTGGATGTGGCATAAGGCTGGACACTTGGGACTGAGAGGATTGGTGAGATTGGGTGAGCAAATGCAGACCCTTTAAAGCAATAATGCATGGCACCCATTCCATGGGTCCCAGCTCTCCAGGTTGAAGGGAATATTACTACAGCTATAACGTGTACGGGAAACCTAGAGAATGGACACACTGTGAATACGACAGGTTTCTAAAACTCAACGAACAGCCCCTCTCCTGGTGCTCCGGTTTGACTTTCCAACTGCTTTCCTATCAATCTCCCAACTTGGAGAGACAGCCCCTTTAAGCTCCTGGTTCGCACAGGTTGCCAATTTGGCAGAGGATGAAAGGGAAGAGGGAGAACCAATGAGAGAGTAGCTGTTAGGCATTTGGATGGGCACATGTCACTCTAAATTCCCAGCAGGAAGAAGAATTAACCAAAGTCTCAGCCACCCTCCGGGAAACAGTAGAGGTCCTGAACCAAAAGTTTGGACTTGCGTTCAGCTCACAAAAACGAGTTGAAAAATTGAGCTCAGGGGCACAGCAATTCACAAACTGGCAGAGTAATCAAGGCCAACTATCGTCCAAAAATCTGTTGAGGGAAGGCAACGAGGCGGACTTGAAAGCGAGGAGGAATAGCAGGAAACAGATTTCAAGAGGTACGTTGGAATCGCCTGTAATGCACAGGAAGAGGGGCACAACTTCGACAATGATGCACTTGGCCAAAAAGGGCGTATGCGTTTTCTCCTGAATATATTCAGGAGAAAACGCATACGCCCTTTTTGGCCAAGCAAGCAAGCGGGCAATGCAAATCTGCACTACAAAGAAGTATCACTTCCCACCGGTCAAAAGGGACATCCACAAAATGTGTAAAAACCAGAAAGGCAAGACGGGCCCTGGAGAACAGGGAGCCTTGTTATGCTGATGGGCGGGATGTAAGTTGCCAACTGCCTCACTGGAGGAGTGCATTGTGTTCCCTAAAACAAGTAAACAACAGAGCTACAGAGCCAAGGGCACTTCCAGTCTAGGGAATATACCTTGGGAAAACGGAAAATCCATAAGACAGAGCCACCCCCAAATTGAGGGCTGCACTGCTTACAAGAACCTCAACCTGGGTACACCTGAAATATCCCAGGAAATATAAAAATGGTTCCAAACATTGTGGAACTTACGTACGATGGAATATCCCTCAGCCACGAAATCAATGTCATAAGACCAGTAGCAGCAAAATGAGTGGATTCAGGTACGATGATTCTAAGTGAAAGAAGTCACACAGGAAAAGAAACTTATCATAAGATATCACTTAGGAAGATCCTGTAAACATGGCTACACATGAACTGAGTTAGGCAAGAGAACAGAGTCTCACATTTAGAAAACACTCTTATGCCTGCTTAAGGGGGAAGGAGAGGTGGGGTGATGCATCAAACCAGAGTTTGATATAAGCACAGGTACCGTTCCAAAAACCAACTATGGAATAGACAAGACCTCCACCTTCCTCAGTGAAAGGGACTCAAAACCCCATATTTCCCGCAGAGGAATAGATCTGACTAGTAAGAATCTTAAAACCTATGTATTGATATGTCTCCGTAAGGGAATCAAGTGTGTCTAGACTGGCATAAACATGGCAGCGAGAATCAGCTCAAACCCACTCTAAAAAGGAATTTCAAAAACAGAACAAAGAAACAGGGAAATTCTTTACAATTCCTTCAGGGTCTCTGATGCAACCTGGAATGACCCTATCTACGATGACAGCTGGATGTGGCATGAGGCTGGACACTTGGGACTGAGAGGATTGGTGAGATTGGGTGAGCAAATGCAGACCCTTTAAAGCAATAATGCATGGCAACCATTCCATGGGTCCCACCTCTCCAGGTTGAAGGGAATATTACTACAGCTATAACATGTACGGGAAACCTAGAGAATGGACACACTGTGAATACGAAAGGTTTCTAAAACTCAACGAAGAGTCCCTCTCCTGGTGCTCCGGTTTGACTTTCCAACAGCTTTACTATCAATCTCCCAACTTGGAGAGACAGCCCCTTTAAGCTCCTGGTTCACACAGGTTGCCCATTTGGCAGAGGAGGAAAGGGAAGAGGGAGAACCAATGAGAGAGTAGCTGTTAGGCATTTGGATGGGCACATGTCACTCTAATTTCCCGGCAGGAAGAAGAATTAACCAAAGTCTCAGCCACCCACCGGGAACCAGTATAGGTCCTGAACCAAATGTTTGGACTTGCGTTCAGCTCACAAGAAACGAGTTGAAAAATGGAGCTCAGGGGCACAGCAATTCACAAACTGGCAGAGTAATCAAGGCCAACTATCGTCCAAAAATCTGTTGAGGGAAGGCAACGAGGCGGACTTGAATGCGAGGCAGAATAGCAGGAAACAGATTTCAAGAGGTACGTTAGAATCGCCTGTAAAGCACAGGAAGAGGGGCACAACTTCGACAATGATGCACTTGGCCAAAAAGGGCGTATGCGTTTTCTCCTGAATATATTCAGGAGAAAACGCATACGCCCTTTTTGGCCAAGCAAGCAAGCGGGCAATGCAAATCTGCACTACAAAGAAGTATCACTTCCCACCGGTCAAAAGGGACATCCACAAAATGTGTAAAAACCAGAAAGGCAAGACAGGCCCTGGAGAACAGGGAGCCTTGTTATGCTGATGGGTGGGATGTAAGTGGCCAACTGCCTCACTGGAGGAGTGCATTGTGTTCCCTAAAACAAGTAAACAACAGAGCTACAGAGCCAAGGGCACTTCCAGTCTAGGGAATATACCTTGGGAAAACTGAAAATCCATAAGACAGAGCCACCCCCAAATTGAGGGCTGCACTGCTTACAAGAACCTCAACCTGGGTACACCTGAGATATCCCAGGAAATATAAAAATGGTTCAAAGCATTGTGGAACTTACGTACGATGGAATATCCCTCAGCCATGAAATCAATGTCATAAGACCAGTAGCAGCAAAATGAGTGGATTCAGGTACGATGATTCTAAGTGAAAGAAGTCACACAGAAAAAGAGACTTATCATAAGATATCACTTAGGAAGATCCTGTAAACATGGCTACACATGAACTGAGTTAGGAAAGAGAACAGAGTCTCACATTTAGAAAACACTCTTATGCCTGCTTAAGGGGGAAGGAGAGGTGGGGTGATGCATCAAACCAGAGTTTGATATAAGCACAGGTACTGTTCCAAAAACCAACTATGGAATAGACAAGACCTACACCTTCCTCAGTGAAAGGGACTCAAAACCCCATATTTCCCGCAGAGGAATAGATCTGACTAGTAAGAATCTTAAAACCTATGTATTGATATGTCTCCGTAAGGGAATCAAGTGTGTCTAGACTGGCATAAACATGGCAGCGAGAATCAGCTCAAACCCACTCTAAAAAGGAATTTCAAAAACAGAACAAAGAAACAGGGAAATTCTTTACAATTCCTTCAGGGTCTCTGATGCAACCTGGAATGACCCTATCTACGATGACAGCTGGATGTGGCATGAGGCTGGACACTTGGGACTGAGAGGATTGGTGAGATTGGGTGAGCAAATGCAGACCTTTTAAAGCAATAATGCATGGCAACCATTCCATGGGTCCCACCTCTCCAGGTTGAAGGGAATATTACTACAGCTATAACATGTACGGGAAACCTAGAGAATGGACACACTGTGAATACGAAAGGTTTCTAAAACTCAACGAAGAGTCCCTCTCCTGGTGTTCCGGTTTTACTTTCCAACAGCTTTACTATCAATCTCCCAACTTGGAGAGACAGCCCCTTTAAGCTCCTGGTTCACACAGGTTGCCCATTTGGCAGAGGAGGAAAGGGAAGAGGGAGAACCAATGAGAGATTAGCTGTTAGGCATTTGGATGGGCACATGTCACTCTAATTTCCCGGCAGGAAGAAGAATTAACCAAAGTCTCAGCCACCCACTGGGAACCAGTATAGATCCTGAACCAAATGTTTGGACTTGCGTTCAGCTCACAAAAAACGAGTTGAAAAATGGAGCTCAGGGGCACAGCAATTCACAAACTGGCAGAGTAATCAAGGCCAACTATCGTCCAAAAATCTGTTGAGGGAAGGCAACGAGGCGGACTTGAATGCGAGGCAGAACAGCAGGAAACAGATTTCAAGAGGTACGTTAGAATCGCCTGTAAAGCACAGGAAGAGGGGCACAACTTCGACAATGATGCACTTGGCCAAAAAGGGCGTATGCGTTTTCTCCTGAATATATTCAGGAGAAAACGCATACGCCCTTTTTGGCCAAGCAAGCAAGCGGGCAATGCAAATCTGCACTACAAAGAAGTATCACTTCCCAACGGTCAAAAGGGACATCCACAAAATGTGTAAAAACCAGAAAGGCAAGACAGGCCCTGGAGAACAGGGAGCCTTGTTATGCTGATGGGCGGGATGTAAGTTGCCAACTGCCTCACTGGAGGAGTGCATTGTGTTCCCTAAAACAAGTAAACAACAGAGCTACAGAGCCAAGGGCACTTCCAGTCTAGGGAATATACCTTGGGAAAACTGAAAATCCATAAGACAGAGCCACCCCCAAATTGAGGGCTGCACTGCTTACAAGAACCTCAACCTGGGTACACCTGAAATATCCCAGGAAATATAAAAATGGTTCAAAACATTGTGGAACTTACGTACGATGGAATATCCCTCAGCCATGAAATCAATGTCATAAGACCTGTAGCAGCAAAATGAGTGGATTCAGGTACGATGATTCTAAGTGAAAGAAGTCACACAGAAAAAGAAACTTATCATAAGATATCACTTAGGAAGATCCTGTAAACATGGCTACACATGAACTGAGTTAGGAAAGAGAACAGAGTCTCACATTTAGAAAACACTCTTATGCCTGCTTAAGGGGGAAGGAGAGGTGGGGTGATGCATCAAACCAGAGTTTGATATAAGCACAGGTACTGTTCCAAAAACCAACTATGGAATAGACAAGACCTACACCTTCCTCAGTGAAAGGGACTCAAAACCCCATATTTCCCGCAGAGGAATAGATCTGACTAGTAAGAATCTTAAAACCTATGTATTGATATGTCTCCGTAAGGGAATCAAGTGTGTCTAGACTGGCATAAACATGGCAGCGAGAATCAGCTCAAACCCACTCTAAAAAGGAATTTCAAAAACAGAACAAAGAAACAGGGAAATTCTTTACAATTCCTTCAGGGTCTCTGATGCAACCTGGAATGACCCTATCTACGATGACAGCTGGATGTGGCATGAGGCTGGACACTTGGGACTGAGAGGATTGGTGAGATTGGGTGAGCAAATGCAGACCCTTTAAAGCAATAATGCATGGCAACCATTCCATGGGTCCCACCTCTCCAGGTTGAAGGGAATATTACTACAGCTATAACATGTACGGGAAACCTAGAGAATGGACACACTGTGAATACGAAAGGTTTCTAAAACTCAACGAAGAGTCCCTCTCCTGGTGCTCCGGTTTGACTTTCCAACAGCTTTACTATCAATCTCCCAACTTGGAGAGACAGCCCCTTTAAGCTCCTGGTTCACACAGGTTGCCCATTTGGCAGAGGAGGAAAGGGAAGAGGGAGAACCAATGAGAGAGTAGCTGTTAGGCATTTGGATGGGCACATGTCACTCTAATTTCCCGGCAGGAAGAAGAATTAACCAAAGTCTCAGCCACCCACCGGGAACCAGTATAGGTCCTGAACCAAATGTTTGGACTTGCGTTCAGCTCACAAGAAACGAGTTGAAAAATGGAGCTCAGGGGCACAGCAATTCACAAACTGGCAGAGTAATCAAGGCCAACTATCGTCCAAAAATCTGTTGAGGGAAGGCAACGAGGCGGACTTGAATGCGAGGCAGAATAGCAGGAAACAGATTTCAAGAGGTACGTTAGAATCGCCTGTAAAGCACAGGAAGAGGGGCACAACTTCGACAATGATGCACTTGGCCAAAAAGGGCGTATGCGTTTTCTCCTGAATATATTCAGGAGAAAACGCATACGCCCTTTTTGGCCAAGCAAGCAAGCGGGCAATGCAAATCTGCACTACAAAGAAGTATCACTTCCCACCGGTCAAAAGGGACATCCACAAAATGTGTAAAAACCAGAAAGGCAAGACAGGCCCTGGAGAACAGGGAGCCTTGTTATGCTGATGGGTGGGATGTAAGTGGCCAACTGCCTCACTGGAGGAGTGCATTGTGTTCCCTAAAACAAGTAAACAACAGAGCTACAGAGCCAAGGGCACTTCCAGTCTAGGGAATATACCTTGGGAAAACTGAAAATCCATAAGACAGAGCCACCCCCAAATTGAGGGCTGCACTGCTTACAAGAACCTCAACCTGGGTACACCTGAGATATCCCAGGAAATATAAAAATGGTTCAAAGCATTGTGGAACTTACGTACGATGGAATATCCCTCAGCCATGAAATCAATGTCATAAGACCAGTAGCAGCAAAATGAGTGGATTCAGGTACGATGATTCTAAGTGAAAGAAGTCACACAGAAAAAGAAACTTATCATAAGATATCACTTAGGAAGATCCTGTAAACATGGCTACACATGAACTGAGTTAGGAAAGAGAACAGAGTCTCACATTTAGAAAACACTCTTATGCCTGCTTAAGGGGGAAGGAGAGGTGGGGTGATGCATCAAACCAGAGTTTGATATAAGCACAGGTACTGTTCCAAAAACCAACTATGGAATAGACAAGACCTACACCTTCCTCAGTGAAAGGGACTCAAAACCCCATATTTCCCGCAGAGGAATAGATCTGACTAGTAAGAATCTTAAAACCTATGTATTGATATGTCTCCGTAAGGGAATCAAGTGTGTCTAGACTGGCATAAACATGGCAGCGAGAATCAGCTCAAACCCACTCTAAAAAGGAATTTCAAAAACAGAACAAAGAAACAGGGAAATTCTTTACAATTCCTTCAGGGTCTCTGATGCAACCTGGAATGACCCTATCTACGATGACAGCTGGATGTGGCATGAGGCTGGACACTTGGGACTGAGAGGATTGGTGAGATTGGGTGAGCAAATGCAGACCTTTTAAAGCAATAATGCATGGCAACCATTCCATGGGTCCCACCTCTCCAGGTTGAAGGGAATATTACTACAGCTATAACATGTACGGGAAACCTAGAGAATGGACACACTGTGAATACGAAAGGTTTCTAAAACTCAACGAAGAGTCCCTCTCCTGGTGCTCCGGTTTGACTTTCCAACAGCTTTACTATCAATCTCCCAACTTGGAGAGACAGCCCCTTTAAGCTCCTGGTTCACACAGGTTGCCCATTTGGCAGAGGAGGAAAGGGAAGAGGGAGAACCAATGAGAGATTAGCTGTTAGGCATTTGGATGGGCACATGTCACTCTAATTTCCCGGCAGGAAGAAGAATTAACCAAAGTCTCAGCCACCCACTGGGAACCAGTATAGATCCTGAACCAAATGTTTGGACTTGCGTTCAGCTCACAAAAAACGAGTTGAAAAATGGAGCTCAGGGGCACAGCAATTCACAAACTGGCAGAGTAATCAAGGCCAACTATCGTCCAAAAATCTGTTGAGGGAAGGCAACGAGGCGGACTTGAATGCGAGGCAGAACAGCAGGAAACAGATTTCAAGAGGTACGTTAGAATCGCCTGTAAAGCACAGGAAGAGGGGCACAACTTCGACAATGATGCACTTGGCCAAAAAGGGCGTATGCGTTTTCTCCTGAATATATTCAGGAGAAAACGCATACGCCCTTTTTGGCCAAGCAAGCAAGCGGGCAATGCAAATCTGCACTACAAAGAAGTATCACTTCCCAACGGTCAAAAGGGACATCCACAAAATGTGTAAAAACCAGAAAGGCAAGACAGGCCCTGGAGAACAGGGAGCCTTGTTATGCTGATGGGCGGGATGTAAGTTGCCAACTGCCTCACTGGAGGAGTGCATTGTGTTCCCTAAAACAAGTAAACAACAGAGCTACAGAGCCAAGGGCACTTCCAGTCTAGGGAATATACCTTGGGAAAACTGAAAATCCATAAGACAGAGCCACCCCCAAATTGAGGGCTGCACTGCTTACAAGAACCTCAACCTGGGTACACCTGAAATATCCCAGGAAATATAAAAATGGTTCAAAACATTGTGGAACTTACGTACGATGGAATATCCCTCAGCCATGAAATCAATGTCATAAGACCTGTAGCAGCAAAATGAGTGGATTCAGGTACGATGATTCTAAGTGAAAGAAGTCACACAGAAAAAGAAACTTATCATAAGATATCACTTAGGAAGATCCTGTAAACATGGCTACACATGAACTGAGTTAGGAAAGAGAACAGAGTCTCACATTTAGAAAACACTCTTATGCCTGCTTAAGGGGGAAGGAGAGGTGGGGTGATGCATCAAACCAGAGTTTGATATAAGCACAGGTACTGTTCCAAAAACCAACTATGGAATAGACAAGACCTACACCTTCCTCAGTGAAAGGGACTCAAAACCCCATATTTCCCGCAGAGGAATAGATCTGACTAGTAAGAATCTTAAAACCTATGTATTGATATGTCTCCGTAAGGGAATCAAGTGTGTCTAGACTGGCATAAACATGGCAGCGAGAATCAGCTCAAACCCACTCTAAAAAGGAATTTCAAAAACAGAACAAAGAAACAGGGAAATTCTTTACAATTCCTTCAGGGTCTCTGATGCAACCTGGAATGACCCTATCTACGATGACAGCTGGATGTGGCATGAGGCTGGACACTTGGGACTGAGAGGATTGGTGAGATTGGGTGAGCAAATGCAGACCCTTTAAAGCAATAATGCATGGCAACCATTCCATGGGTCCCACCTCTCCAGGTTGAAGGGAATATTACTACAGCTATAACATGTACGGGAAACCTAGAGAATGGACACACTGTGAATACGAAAGGTTTCTAAAACTCAACGAAGAGTCCCTCTCCTGGTGCTCCGGTTTGACTTTCCAACAGCTTTACTATCAATCTCCCAACTTGGAGAGACAGCCCCTTTAAGCTCCTGGTTCACACAGGTTGCCCATTTGGCAGAGGAGGAAAGGGAAGAGGGAGAACCAATGAGAGAGTAGCTGTTAGGCATTTGGATGGGCACATGTCACTCTAATTTCCCGGCAGGAAGAAGAATTAACCAAAGTCTCAGCCACCCACCGGGAACCAGTATAGGTCCTGAACCAAATGTTTGGACTTGCGTTCAGCTCACAAAAAACGAGTTGAAAAATGGAGCTCAGGGGCACAGCAATTCACAAACTGGCAGAGTAATCAAGGCCAACTATCGTCCAAAAATCTGTTGAGGGAAGGCAACGAGGCGGACTTGAATGCGAGGCAGAATAGCAGGAAACAGATTTCAAGAGGTACGTTAGAATTGCCTGTAAAGCACAGGAAGAGGGGCACAACTTCGACAATGATGCACTTGGCCATAAAGGGCGTATGCGTTTTCTCCTGAATATATTCAGGAGAAAACGCATACGCCCTTTTTGGCCAAGCAAGCAAGCGGGCAATGCAAATCTGCACTACAAAGAAGTATCACTTCCCAACGGTCAAAAGGGACATCCACAAAATGTGTAAAAACCAGAAAGGCAAGACAGGCCCTGGAGAACAGGGAGCCTTGTTATGCTGATGGGCGGGATGTAAGTGGCCAACTGCCTCACTGGAGGAGTGCATTGTGTTCCCTAAAACAAGTAAACAACAGAGCTACAGAGCCAAGGGCACTTCCAGTCTAGGGAATATACCTTGGGAAAACTGAAAATCCATAAGACAGAGCCACCCCCAAATTGAGGGCTGCACTGCTTACAAGAACCTCAACCTGGGTACACCTGAAATATCCCAGGAAATATAAAAATGGTTCAAAACATTGTGGAACTTACGTACGATGGAATATCCCTCAGCCATGAAATCAATGTCATACGACCAGTAGCAGCAAAATGAGTGGATTCAGGTACGATGATTCTAAGTGAAAGAAGTCACACAGAAAAAGAAACTTATCATAAGATATCACTTAGGAAGATCCTGTAAACATGGCTACACATGAACTGAGTTAGGAAAGAGAACAGAGTCTCACATTTAGAAAACACTCTTATGCCTGCTTAAGGGGGAAGGAGAGGTGGGGTGATGCATCAAACCAGAGTTTGATATAAGCACAGGTACTGTTCCAAAAACCAACTATGGAATAGACAAGACCTCCACCTTCCTCAGTGAAAGGGACTCAAAACCCCATATTTCCCGCAGAGGAATAGATCTGACTAGTAAGAATCTTAAAACCTATGTATTGATATGTCTCCGTAAGGGAATCAAGTGTGTCTAGACTGGCATAAACATGGCAGCGAGAATCAGCTCAAACCCACTCTAAAAAGGAATTTCAAAAACAGAACAAAGAAACAGGGAAATTCTTTACAATTCCTTCAGGGTCTCTGATGCAACCTGGAATGACCCTATCTACGATGACAGCTGGATGTGGCATGAGGCTGTACACTTGGGACTGAGAGGATTGGTGAGATTGGGTGAGCAAATGCAGACCCTTTAAAGCAATAATGCATGGCAACCATTCCATGGGTCCCACCTCTCCAGGTTGAAGGGAATATTACTACAGCTATAACATGTACGGGAAACCTAGAGAATGGACACACTGTGAATACGAAAGGTTTCTAAAACTCAACGAAGAGTCCCTCTCCTGGTGCTCTGGTTTGACTTTCCAACAGCTTTACTATCAATCTCCCAACTTGGAGAGACAGCCCCTTTAAGCTCCTGGTTCACACAGGTTGCCCATTTGGCAGAGGAAGAAAGGGAAGAGGGAGAACCAATGAGAGAGTAGCTGTTAGGCATTTGGATGGGCACATGTCACTCTAATTTCCCGGCAGGAAGAAGAATTCACCAAAGTCTCAGCCACCCACCGGGAACCAGTATAGGTCCTGAACCAAATGTTTGGACTTGCGTTCAGCTCACAAGAAACGAGTTGAAAAATGGAGCTCAGGGGCACAGCAATTCACAAACTGGCAGAGTAATCAAGGCCAACTATCGTCCAAAAATCTGTTGAGGGAAGGCAACGAGGCGGACTTGAATGCGAGGCAGAATAGCAGGAAACAGATTTCAAGAGGTACGTTAGAATCGCCTGTAAAGCACAGGAAGAGGGGCACAACTTCGACAATGATGCACTTGGCCAAAAAGGGCGTATGCGTTTTCTCCTGAATATATTCAGGAGAAAACGCATACGCCCTTTTTGGCCAAGCAAGCAAGCGGGCAATGCAAATCTGCACTACAAAGAAGTATCACTTCCCACCGGTCAAAAGGGACATCCACAAAATGTGTAAAAACCAGAAAGGCAAGACAGGCCCTGGAGAACAGGGAGCCTTGTTATGCTGATGGGTGGGATGTAAGTTGCCAACTGCCTCACTGGAGGAGTGCATTGTGTTCCCTAAAACAAGTAAACAACAGAGCTACAGAGCCAAGGGCACTTCCAGTCTAGGGAATATACCTTGGGAAAACTGAAAATCCATAAGACAGAGCCACCCCCAAATTGAGGGCTGCACTGCTTACAAGAACCTCAACCTGGGTACACCTGAGATATCCCAGGAAATATAAAAATGGTTCAAAGCATTGTGGAACTTACGTACGATGGAATATCCCTCAGCCATGAAATCAATGTCATAAGACCAGTAGCAGCAAAATGAGTGGATTCAGGTACGATGATTCTAAGTGAAAGAAGTCACACAGAAAAAGAGACTTATCATAAGATATCACTTAGGAAGATCCTGTAAACATGGCTACACATGAACTGAGTTAGGAAAGAGAACAGAGTCTCACATTTAGAAAACACTCTTATGCCTGCTTAAGGGGGAAGGAGAGGTGGGGTGATGCATCAAACCAGAGTTTGATATAAGCACAGGTACTGTTCCAAAAACCAACTATGGAATAGACAAGACCTACACCTTCCTCAGTGAAAGGGACTCAAAACCCCATATTTCCCGCAGAGGAATAGATCTGACTAGTAAGAATCTTAAAACCTATGTATTGATATGTCTCCGTAAGGGAATCAAGTGTGTCTAGACTGGCATAAACATGGCAGCGAGAATCAGCTCAAACCCACTCTAAAAAGGAATTTCAAAAACAGAACAAAGAAACAGGGAAATTCTTTACAATTCCTTCAGGGTCTCTGATGCAACCTGGAATGACCCTATCTACGATGACAGCTGGATGTGGCATGAGGCTGGACACTTGGGACTGAGAGGATTGGTGAGATTGGGTGAGCAAATGCAGACCTTTTAAAGCAATAATGCATGGCAACCATTCCATGGGTCCCACCTCTCCAGGTTGAAGGGAATATTACTACAGCTATAACATGTACGGGAAACCTAGAGAATGGACACACTGTGAATACGAAAGGTTTCTAAAACTCAACGAAGAGTCCCTCTCCTGGTGTTCCGGTTTGACTTTCCAACAGCTTTACTATCAATCTCCCAACTTGGAGAGACAGCCCCTTTAAGCTCCTGGTTCACACAGGTTGCCCATTTGGCAGAGAAGGAAAGGGAAGAGGGAGAACCAATGAGAGATTAGCTGTTAGGCATTTGGATGGGCACATGTCACTCTAATTTCCCGGCAGGAAGAAGAATTAACCAAAGTCTCAGCCACCCACTGGGAACCAGTATAGATCCTGAACCAAATGTTTGGACTTGCGTTCAGCTCACAAAAAACGAGTTGAAAAATGGAGCTCAGGGGCACAGCAATTCACAAACTGGCAGAGTAATCAAGGCCAACTATCGTCCAAAAATCTGTTGAGGGAAGGCAACGAGGCGGACTTGAATGCGAGGCAGAACAGCAGGAAACAGATTTCAAGAGGTACGTTAGAATCGCCTGTAAAGCACAGGAAGAGGGGCACAACTTCGACAATGATGCACTTGGCCAAAAAGGGCGTATGCGTTTTCTCCTGAATATATTCAGGAGAAAACGCATACGCCCTTTTTGGCCAAGCAAGCAAGCGGGCAATGCAAATCTGCACTACAAAGAAGTATCACTTCCCAACGGTCAAAAGGGACATCCACAAAATGTGTAAAAACCAGAAAGGCAAGACAGGCCCTGGAGAACAGGGAGCCTTGTTATGCTGATGGGCGGGATGTAAGTTGCCAACTGCCTCACTGGAGGAGTGCATTGTGTTCCCTAAAACAAGTAAACAACAGAGCTACAGAGCCAAGGGCACTTCCAGTCTAGGGAATATACCTTGGGAAAACTGAAAATCCATAAGACAGAGCCACCCCCAAATTGAGGGCTGCACTGCTTACAAGAACCTCAACCTGGGTACACCTGAAATATCCCAGGAAATATAAAAATGGTTCAAAACATTGTGGAACTTACGTACGATGGAATATCCCTCAGCCATGAAATCAATGTCATAAGACCTGTAGCAGCAAAATGAGTGGATTCAGGTACGATGATTCTAAGTGAAAGAAGTCACACAGAAAAAGAAACTTATCATAAGATATCACTTAGGAAGATCCTGTAAACATGGCTACACATGAACTGAGTTAGGAAAGAGAACAGAGTCTCACATTTAGAAAACACTCTTATGCCTGCTTAAGGGGGAAGGAGAGGTGGGGTGATGCATCAAACCAGAGTTTGATATAAGCACAGGTACTGTTCCAAAAACCAACTATGGAATAGACAAGACCTACACCTTCCTCAGTGAAAGGGACTCAAAACCCCATATTTCCCGCAGAGGAATAGATCTGACTAGTAAGAATCTTAAAACCTATGTATTGATATGTCTCCGTAAGGGAATCAAGTGTGTCTAGACTGGCATAAACATGGCAGCGAGAATCAGCTCAAACCCACTCTAAAAAGGAATTTCAAAAACAGAACAAAGAAACAGGGAAATTCTTTACAATTCCTTCAGGGTCTCTGATGCAACCTGGAATGACCCTATCTACGATGACAGCTGGATGTGGCATGAGGCTGGACACTTGGGACTGAGAGGATTGGTGAGATTGGGTGAGCAAATGCAGACCCTTTAAAGCAATAATGCATGGCAACCATTCCATGGGTCCCACCTCTCCAGGTTGAAGGGAATATTACTACAGCTATAACATGTACGGGAAACCTAGAGAATGGACACACTGTGAATACGAAAGGTTTCTAAAACTCAACGAAGAGTCCCTCTCCTGGTGCTCCGGTTTGACTTTCCAACAGCTTTACTATCAATCTCCCAACTTGGAGAGACAGCCCCTTTAAGCTCCTGGTTCACACAGGTTGCCCATTTGGCAGAGGAGGAAAGGGAAGAGGGAGAACCAATGAGAGAGTAGCTGTTAGGCATTTGGATGGGCACATGTCACTCTAATTTCCCGGCAGGAAGAAGAATTAACCAAAGTCTCAGCCACCCACCGGGAACCAGTATAGGTCCTGAACCAAATGTTTGGACTTGCGTTCAGCTCACAAGAAACGAGTTGAAAAATGGAGCTCAGGGGCACAGCAATTCACAAACTGGCAGAGTAATCAAGGCCAACTATCGTCCAAAAATCTGTTGAGGGAAGGCAACGAGGCGGACTTGAATGCGAGGCAGAATAGCAGGAAACAGATTTCAAGAGGTACGTTAGAATCGCCTGTAAAGCACAGGAAGAGGGGCACAACTTCGACAATGATGCACTTGGCCAAAAAGGGCGTATGCGTTTTCTCCTGAATATATTCAGGAGAAAACGCATACGCCCTTTTTGGCCAAGCAAGCAAGCGGGCAATGCAAATCTGCACTACAAAGAAGTATCACTTCCCACCGGTCAAAAGGGACATCCACAAAATGTGTAAAAACCAGAAAGGCAAGACAGGCCCTGGAGAACAGGGAGCCTTGTTATGCTGATGGGTGGGATGTAAGTTGCCAACTGCCTCACTGGAGGAGTGCATTGTGTTCCCTAAAACAAGTAAACAACAGAGCTACAGAGCCAAGGGCACTTCCAGTCTAGGGAATATACCTTGGGAAAACTGAAAATCCATAAGACAGAGCCACCCCCAAATTGAGGGCTGCACTGCTTACAAGAACCTCAACCTGGGTACACCTGAGATATCCCAGGAAATATAAAAATGGTTCAAAGCATTGTGGAACTTACGTACGATGGAATATCCCTCAGCCATGAAATCAATGTCATAAGACCAGTAGCAGCAAAATGAGTGGATTCAGGTACGATGATTCTAAGTGAAAGAAGTCACACAGAAAAAGAGACTTATCATAAGATATCACTTAGGAAGATCCTGTAAACATGGCTACACATGAACTGAGTTAGGAAAGAGAACAGAGTCTCACATTTAGAAAACACTCTTATGCCTGCTTAAGGGGGAAGGAGAGGTGGGGTGATGCATCAAACCAGAGTTTGATATAAGCACAGGTACTGTTCCAAAAACCAACTATGGAATAGACAAGACCTACACCTTCCTCAGTGAAAGGGACTCAAAACCCCATATTTCCCGCAGAGGAATAGATCTGACTAGTAAGAATCTTAAAACCTATGTATTGATATGTCTCCGTAAGGGAATCAAGTGTGTCTAGACTGGCATAAACATGGCAGCGAGAATCAGCTCAAACCCACTCTAAAAAGGAATTTCAAAAACAGAACAAAGAAACAGGGAAATTCTTTACAATTCCTTCAGGGTCTCTGATGCAACCTGGAATGACCCTATCTACGATGACAGCTGGATGTGGCATGAGGCTGGACACTTGGGACTGAGAGGATTGGTGAGATTGGGTGAGCAAATGCAGACCTTTTAAAGCAATAATGCATGGCAACCATTCCATGGGTCCCACCTCTCCAGGTTGAAGGGAATATTACTACAGCTATAACATGTACGGGAAACCTAGAGAATGGACACACTGTGAATACGAAAGGTTTCTAAAACTCAACGAAGAGTCCCTCTCCTGGTGTTCCGGTTTGACTTTCCAACAGCTTTACTATCAATCTCCCAACTTGGAGAGACAGCCCCTTTAAGCTCCTGGTTCACACAGGTTGCCCATTTGGCAGAGGAGGAAAGGGAAGAGGGAGAACCAATGAGAGATTAGCTGTTTGGCATTTGGATGGGCACATGTCACTCTAATTTCCCGGCAGGAAGAAGAATTAACCAAAGTCTCAGCCACCCACTGGGAACCAGTATAGGTCCTGAACCAAATGTTTGGACTTGCGTTCAGCTCACAAAAAACGAGTTGAAAAATGGAGCTCAGGGGCACAGCAATTCACAAACTGGCAGAGTAATCAAGGCCAACTATCGTCCAAAAATCTGTTGAGGGAAGGCAACGAGGCGGACTTGAATGCGAGGCAGAACAGCAGGAAACAGATTTCAAGAGGTACGTTAGAATCGCCTGTAAAGCACAGGAAGAGGGGCACAACTTCGACAATGATGCACTTGGCCAAAAAGGGCGTATGCGTTTTCTCCTGAATATATTCAGGAGAAAACGCATACGCCCTTTTTGGCCAAGCAAGCAAGCGGGCAATGCAAATCTGCACTACAAAGAAGTATCACTTCCCAACGGTCAAAAGGGACATCCACAAAATGTGTAAAAACCAGAAAGGCAAGACAGGCCCTGGAGAACAGGGAGCCTTGTTATGCTGATGGGCGGGATGTAAGTTGCCAACTGCCTCACTGGAGGAGTGCATTGTGTTCCCTAAAACAAGTAAACAACAGAGCTACAGAGCCAAGGGCACTTCCAGTCTAGGGAATATACCTTGGGAAAACTGAAAATCCATAAGACAGAGCCACCCCCAAATTGAGGGCTGCACTGCTTACAAGAACCTCAACCTGGGTACACCTGAAATATCCCAGGAAATATAAAAATGGTTCAAAACATTGTGGAACTTACGTACGATGGAATATCCCTCAGCCATGAAATCAATGTCATAAGACCAGTAGCAGCAAAATGAGTGGATTCAGGTACGATGATTCTAAGTGAAAGAAGTCACACAGAAAAAGAAACTTATCATAAGATATCACTTAGGAAGATCCTGTAAACATGGCTACACATGAACTGAGTTAGGAAAGAGAACAGAGTCTCACATTTAGAAAACACTCTTATGCCTGCTTAAGGGGGAAGGAGAGGTGGGGTGATGCATCAAACCAGAGTTTGATATAAGCACAGGTACTGTTCCAAAAACCAACTATGGAATAGACAAGACCTACACCTTCCTCAGTGAAAGGGACTCAAAACCCCATATTTCCCGCAGAGGAATAGATCTGACTAGTAAGAATCTTAAAACCTATGTATTGATATGTCTCCGTAAGGGAATCAAGTGTGTCTAGACTGGCATAAACATGGCAGCGAGAATCAGCTCAAACCCACTCTAAAAAGGAATTTCAAAAACAGAACAAAGAAACAGGGAAATTCTTTACAATTCCTTCAGGGTCTCTGATGCAACCTGGAATGACCCTATCTACGATGACAGCTGGATGTGGCATGAGGCTGGACACTTGGGACTGAGAGGATTGGTGAGATTGGGTGAGCAAATGCAGACCCTTTAAAGCAATAATGCATGGCAACCATTCCATGGGTCCCACCTCTCCAGGTTGAAGGGAATATTACTACAGCTATAACATGTACGGGAAACCTAGAGAATGGACACACTGTGAATACGAAAGGTTTCTAAAACTCAACGAAGAGTCCCTCTCCTGGTGCTCCGGTTTGACTTTCCAACAGCTTTACTATCAATCTCCCAACTTGGAGAGACAGCCCCTTTAAGCTCCTGGTTCACACAGGTTGCCCATTTGGCAGAGGAGGAAAGGGAAGAGGGAGAACCAATGAGAGAGTAGCTGTTAGGCATTTGGATGGGCACATGTCACTCTAATTTCCCGGCAGGAAGAAGAATTAACCAAAGTCTCAGCCACCCACCGGGAACCAGTATAGGTCCTGAACCAAATGTTTGGACTTGCGTTCAGCTCACAAGAAACGAGTTGAAAAATGGAGCTCAGGGGCACAGCAATTCACAAACTGGCAGAGTAATCAAGGCCAACTATCGTCCAAAAATCTGTTGAGGGAAGGCAACGAGGCGGACTTGAATGCGAGGCAGAATAGCAGGAAACAGATTTCAAGAGGTACGTTAGAATCGCCTGTAAAGCACAGGAAGAGGGGCACAACTTCGACAATGATGCACTTGGCCAAAAAGGGCGTATGCGTTTTCTCCTGAATATATTCAGGAGAAAACGAATACGCCCTTTTTGGCCAAGCAAGCAAGCGGGCAATGCAAATCTGCACTACAAAGAAGTATCACTTCCCACCGGTCAAAAGGGACATCCACAAAATGTGTAAAAACCAGAAAGGCAAGACAGGCCCTGGAGAACAGGGAGCCTTGTTATGCTGATGGGTGGGATGTAAGTGGCCAACTGCCTCACTGGAGGAGTGCATTGTGTTCCCTAAAACAAGTAAACAACAGAGCTACAGAGCCAAGGGCACTTCCAGTCTAGGGAATATACCTTGGGAAAACTGAAAATCCATAAGACAGAGCCACCCCCAAATTGAGGGCTGCACTGCTTACAAGAACCTCAACCTGGGTACACCTGAGATATCCCAGGAAATATAAAAATGGTTCAAAGCATTGTGGAACTTACGTACGATGGAATATCCCTCAGCCATGAAATCAATGTCATAAGACCAGTAGCAGCAAAATGAGTGGATTCAGGTACGATGATTCTAAGTGAAAGAAGTCACACAGAAAAAGAAACTTATCATAAGATATCACTTAGGAAGATCCTGTAAACATGGCTACACATGAACTGAGTTAGGAAAGAGAACAGAGTCTCACATTTAGAAAACACTCTTATGCCTGCTTAAGGGGGAAGGAGAGGTGGGGTGATGCATCAAACCAGAGTTTGATATAAGCACAGGTACTGTTCCAAAAACCAACTATGGAATAGACAAGACCTACACCTTCCTCAGTGAAAGGGACTCAAAACCCCATATTTCCCGCAGAGGAATAGATCTGACTAGTAAGAATCTTAAAACCTATGTATTGATATGTCTCCGTAAGGGAATCAAGTGTGTCTAGACTGGCATAAACATGGCAGCGAGAATCAGCTCAAACCCACTCTAAAAAGGAATTTCAAAAACAGAACAAAGAAACAGGGAAATTCTTTACAATTCCTTCAGGGTCTCTGATGCAACCTGGAATGACCCTATCTACGATGACAGCTGGATGTGGCATGAGGCTGGACACTTGGGACTGAGAGGATTGGTGAGATTGGGTGAGCAAATGCAGACCTTTTAAAGCAATAATGCATGGCAACCATTCCATGGGTCCCACCTCTCCAGGTTGAAGGGAATATTACTACAGCTATAACATGTACGGGAAACCTAGAGAATGGACACACTGTGAATACGAAAGGTTTCTAAAACTCAACGAAGAGTCCCTCTCCTGGTGTTCCGGTTTGACTTTCCAACAGCTTTACTATCAATCTCCCAACTTGGAGAGACAGCCCCTTTAAGCTCCTGGTTCACACAGGTTGCCCATTTGGCAGAGGAGGAAAGGGAAGAGGGAGAACCAATGAGAGATTAGCTGTTAGGCATTTGGATGGGCACATGTCACTCTAATTTCCCGGCAGGAAGAAGAATTAACCAAAGTCTCAGCCACCCACTGGGAACCAGTATAGATCCTGAACCAAATGTTTGGACTTGCGTTCAGCTCACAAAAAACGAGTTGAAAAATGGAGCTCAGGGGCACAGCAATTCACAAACTGGCAGAGTAATCAAGGCCAACTATCGTCCAAAAATCTGTTGAGGGAAGGCAACGAGGCGGACTTGAATGCGAGGCAGAACAGCAGGAAACAGATTTCAAGAGGTACGTTAGAATCGCCTGTAAAGCACAGGAAGAGGGGCACAACTTCGACAATGATGCACTTGGCCAAAAAGGGCGTATGCGTTTTCTCCTGAATATATTCAGGAGAAAACGCATACGCCCTTTTTGGCCAAGCAAGCAAGCGGGCAATGCAAATCTGCACTACAAAGAAGTATCACTTCCCAACGGTCAAAAGGGACATCCACAAAATGTGTAAAAACCAGAAAGGCAAGACAGGCCCTGGAGAACAGGGAGCCTTGTTATGCTGATGGGCGGGATGTAAGTTGCCAACTGCCTCACTGGAGGAGTGCATTGTGTTCCCTAAAACAAGTAAACAACAGAGCTACAGAGCCAAGGGCACTTCCAGTCTAGGGAATATACCTTGGGAAAACTGAAAATCCATAAGACAGAGCCACCCCCAAATTGAGGGCTGCACTGCTTACAAGAACCTCAACCTGGGTACACCTGAAATATCCCAGGAAATATAAAAATGGTTCAAAACATTGTGGAACTTACGTACGATGGAATATCCCTCAGCCATGAAATCAATGTCATAAGACCTGTAGCAGCAAAATGAGTGGATTCAGGTACGATGATTCTAAGTGAAAGAAGTCACACAGAAAAAGAAACTTATCATAAGATATCACTTAGGAAGATCCTGTAAACATGGCTACACATGAACTGAGTTAGGAAAGAGAACAGAGTCTCACATTTAGAAAACACTCTTATGCCTGCTTAAGGGGGAAGGAGAGGTGGGGTGATGCATCAAACCAGAGTTTGATATAAGCACAGGTACTGTTCCAAAAACCAACTATGGAATAGACAAGACCTACACCTTCCTCAGTGAAAGGGACTCAAAACCCCATATTTCCCGCAGAGGAATAGATCTGACTAGTAAGAATCTTAAAACCTATGTATTGATATGTCTCCGTAAGGGAATCAAGTGTGTCTAGACTGGCATAAACATGGCAGCGAGAATCAGCTCAAACCCACTCTAAAAAGGAATTTCAAAAACAGAACAAAGAAACAGGGAAATTCTTTACAATTCCTTCAGGGTCTCTGATGCAACCTGGAATGACCCTATCTACGATGACAGCTGGATGTGGCATGAGGCTGGACACTTGGGACTGAGAGGATTGGTGAGATTGGGTGAGCAAATGCAGACCCTTTAAAGCAATAATGCATGGCAACCATTCCATGGGTCCCACCTCTCCAGGTTGAAGGGAATATTACTACAGCTATAACATGTACGGGAAACCTAGAGAATGGACACACTGTGAATACGAAAGGTTTCTAAAACTCAACGAAGAGTCCCTCTCCTGGTGCTCCGGTTTGACTTTCCAACAGCTTTACTATCAATCTCCCAACTTGGAGAGACAGCCCCTTTAAGCTCCTGGTTCACACAGGTTGCCCATTTGGCAGAGGAGGAAAGGGAAGAGGGAGAACCAATGAGAGAGTAGCTGTTAGGCATTTGGATGGGCACATGTCACTCTAATTTCCCGGCAGGAAGAAGAATTCACCAAAGTCTCAGCCACCCACCGGGAACCAGTATAGGTCCTGAACCAAATGTTTGGACTTGCGTTCAGCTCACAAAAAACGAGTTGAAAAATGGAGCTCAGGGGCACAGCAATTCACAAACTGGCAGAGTAATCAAGGCCAACTATCGTCCAAAAATCTGTTGAGGGAAGGCAACGAGGCGGACTTGAATGCGAGGCAGAATAGCAGGAAACAGATTTCAAGAGGTACGTTAGAATTGCCTGTAAAGCACAGGAAGAGGGGCACAACTTCGACAATGATGCACTTGGCCATAAAGGGCGTATGCGTTTTCTCCTGAATATATTCAGGAGAAAACGCATACGCCCTTTTTGGCCAAGCAAGCAAGCGGGCAATGCAAATCTGCACTACAAAGAAGTATCACTTCCCAACGGTCAAAAGGGACATCCACAAAATGTGTAAAAACCAGAAAGGCAAGACAGGCCCTGGAGAACAGGGAGCCTTGTTATGCTGATGGGCGGGATGTAAGTGGCCAACTGCCTCACTGGAGGAGTGCATTGTGTTCCCTAAAACAAGTAAACAACAGAGCTACAGAGCCAAGGGCACTTCCAGTCTAGGGAATATACCTTGGGAAAACTGAAAATCCATAAGACAGAGCCACCCCCAAATTGAGGGCTGCACTGCTTACAAGAACCTCAACCTGGGTACACCTGAAATATCCCAGGAAATATAAAAATGGTTCAAAACATTGTGGAACTTACGTACGATGGAATATCCCTCAGCCATGAAATCAATGTCATACGACCAGTAGCAGCAAAATGAGTGGATTCAGGTACGATGATTCTAAGTGAAAGAAGTCACACAGAAAAAGAAACTTATCATAAGATATCACTTAGGAAGATCCTGTAAACATGGCTACACATGAACTGAGTTAGGAAAGAGAACAGAGTCTCACATTTAGAAAACACTCTTATGCCTGCTTAAGGGGGAAGGAGAGGTGGGGTGATGCATCAAACCAGAGTTTTTATAAGCACAGGTACTGTTCCAAAAACCAACTATGGAATAGACAAGACCTACACCTTCCTCAGTGAAAGGGACTCAAAACCCCATATTTCCCGCAGAGGAATAGATCTGACTAGTAAGAATCTTAAAACCTATGTATTGATATGTCTCCGTAAGGGAATCAAGTGTGTCTAGACTGGCATAAACATGGCAGCGAGAATCAGCTCAAACCCACTCTAAAAAGGAATTTCAAAAACAGAACAAAGAAACAGGGAAATTCTTTACAATTCCTTCAGGGTCTCTGATGCAACCTGGAATGACCCTATCTACGATGACAGCTGGATGTGGCATGAGGCTGGACACTTGGGACTGAGAGGATTGGTGAGATTGGGTGAGCAAATGCAGACCCTTTAAAGCAATAATGCATGGCAACCATTCCATGCGTCCCACCTCTCCAGGTTGAAGGGAATATTACTACAGCTATAACATGTACGGGAAACCTAGAGAATGGACACACTGTGAATACGAAAGGTTTCTAAAACTCAACGAAGAGTCCCTCTCCTGGTGCTCCGGTTTGACTTTCCAACAGCTTTACTATCAATCTCCCAACTTGGAGAGACAGCCCCTTTAAGCTCCTGGTTCACACAGGTTGCCCATTTGGCAGAGGAGGAAAGGGAAGAGGGAGAACCAATGAGAGAGTAGCTGTTAGGCATTTGGATGGGCACATGTCACTCTAATTTCCCGGCAGGAAGAAGAATTAACCAAAGTCTCAGCCACCCACCGGGAACCAGTATAGGTCCTGAACCAAATGTTTGGACTTGCGTTCAGCTCACAAAAAAAGAGTTGAAAAATGGAGCTCAGGGGCACAGCAATTCACAAACTGGCAGAGTAATCAAGGCCAACTATCGTCCAAAAATCTGTTGAGGGAAGGCAACGAGGCGGACTTGAATGCGAGGCAGAATAGCAGGAAACAGATTTCAAGAGGTACGTTAGAATCGCCTGTAAAGCACAGGAAGAGGGGCACAACTTCGACAATGATGCACTTGGCCAAAAAGGGCGTATGCGTTTTCTCCTGAATATATTCATGAGAAAACGCATACGCCCTTTTTAGCCAAGCAAGCAAGCGGGCAATGCAAATCTGCACTACAAAGAAGTATCACTTCCCACCGGTCAAAAGGGACATCCACAAAATGTGTAAAAACCAGAAAGGCAAGACAGGCCCTGGTGAACAGGGAGCCTTGTTATGCTGATGGGCGGGATGTAAGTTGCCAACTGCCTCACTGGAGGAGTGCATTGTGTTCCCTAAAACAAGTAAACAACAGAGCTACAGAGCCAAGGGCACTTCCAGTCTAGGGAATATACCTTGGGAAAACTGAAAATCCATAAGACAGAGCCACCCCCAAATTGAGGGCTGCACTGCTTACAAGAACCTCAACCTGGGTACACCTGAGATATCCCAGGAAATATAAAAATGGTTCAAAACATTGTGGAACTTACGTACGATGGAATATCCCTCAGCCATGAAATCAATGTCATAAGACCAGTAGCAGCAAAATGAGTGGATTCAGGTACGATGATTCTAAGTGAAAGAAGTCACACAGAAAAAGAAACTTATCATAAGATATCACTTAGGAAGATCCTGTAAACATGGCTACACATGAACTGAGTTAGGAAAGAGAACAGAGTCTCACATTTAGAAAACATTCTTATGCCTGCTTAAGGGGGAAGGAGAGGTGGGGTGATGCATCAAACCAGAGTTTGATATAAGCACAGGTACTGTTCCAAAAACCAACTATGGAATAGACAAGACCTACACCTTCCTCAGTGAAAGGGACTCAAAACCCCATATTTCCCGCAGAGGAATAGATCTGACTAGTAAGAATCTTAAAACCTATGTATTGATATGTCTCCGTAAGGGAATCAAGTGTGTCTAGACTGGCATAAACATGGCAGCGAGAATCAGCTCAAACCCACTCTAAAAAGGAATTTCAAAAACAGAACAAAGAAACAGGGAAATTCTTTACAATTCCTTCAGGGTCTCTGATGCAACCTGGAATGACCCTATCTACAATGACAGCTGGATGCGGCATGAGGCTGGACACTTGGGACTGAGAGGATTGGTGAGATTGGGTGAGCAAATGCAGACCCTTTAAAGCAATAATGCATGGCAACCATTCCATGGGTCCCAACTCTCCAGGTTGAAGGGAATATTACTACAGCTTTAACATGTACGGGAAACCTAGAGAATGGACACACTGTGAATACGAAAGGTTTCTAAAACTCAATGAAGAGTCCCTCTCCTGGTGCTCCGGTTTCACTTTCCAACAGCTTAACTATCAATCTCCCAACTTGGAGAGACAGCCCCTTTAAGCTCCTGGTTCACACAGGTTGCCCATTTGGCAGAGGAAGAAAGGGAAGAGGGAGAACCAATGAGAGAGTAGCTGTTAGGCATTTGGATGGGCACATGTCACTCTAATTTCCCGGCAGGAAGAAGAATTCACCAAAGTCTCAGCCACCCACCGGGAACCAGTATAGGTCCTGAACCAAATGTTTGGACTTGCGTTCAGCTCACAAAAAACGAGTTGAAAAATGGAGCTCAGGGGCACAGCAATTCACAAACTGGCAGAGTAATCAAGGCCAACTATCGTCCAAAAATCTGTTGAGGGAAGGCAACGAGGCGGACTTGAATGCGAGGCAGAATAGCAGGAAACAGATTTCAAGAGGTACGTTAGAATCGCCTGTAAAGCACAGGAAGAGGGGCACAACTTCGACAATGATGCACTTGGCCAAAAAGGGCGTATGCGTTTTCTCCTGAATATATTCAGGAGAAAACGCATACGCCCTTTTTGGCCAAGCAAGCAAGCGGGCAATGCAAATCTGCACTACAAAGAAGTATCACTTCCCAACGGTCAAAAGGGACATCCACAAAATGTGTAAAAACCAGAAAGGCAAGACAGGCCCTGGAGAACAGGGAGCCTTGTTATGCTGATGGGCGGGATGTAAGTTGCCAACTGCCTCACTGGAGGAGTGCATTGTGTTCCCTAAAACAAGTAAACAACAGAGCTACAGAGCCAAGGGCACTTCCAGTCTAGGGAATATACCTTGGGAAAACTGAAAATCCATAAGGCAGAGCCACCCCCAAATTGAGGGCTGCACTGCTTACAAGAACCTCAACCTGGGTACACCTGAAATATCCCAGGAAATATAAAAATGGTTCAAAACATTGTGGAACTTACGTACGATGGAATATCCCTCAGCCATGAAATCAATGTCATAAGACCAGTAGCAGCAAAATGAGTGGATTCAGGTACGATGATTCTAAGTGAAAGAAGTCACACAGAAAATGAAACTTATCATAAGATATCACTTAGGAAGATCCTGTAAACATGGCTACACATGAACTGAGTTAGGAAAGAGAACAGAGTCTCACATTTAGAAAACACTCTTATGCCTGCTTAAGGGGGAAGGAGAGGTGGGGTGATGCATCAAACCAGAGTTTTTATAAGCACAGGTACTGTTCCAAAAACCAACTATGGAATAGACAAGACCTACACCTTCCTCAGTGAAAGGGACTCAAAACCCCATATTTCCCGCAGAGGAATAGATCTGACTAGTAAGAATCTTAAAACCTATGTATTGATATGTCTCCATAAGGGAATCAAGTGTGTCTAGACTGGCATAAACATGGCAGCGAGAATCAGCTCAAACCCACTCTAAAAAGGAATTTCAAAAACAGAACAAAGAAACAGGGAAATTCTTTACAATTCCTTCAGGGTCTCTGATGCAACCTGGAATGACCCTATCTACGATGACAGCTGGATGCGGCATGAGGATGGACACTTGGGACTGAGAGGATTGGAGAGATTGGGTGAGCAAATGCAGACCCTTTATAGCAATAATGCATGGCACCCATTCCATGATTCCCAACTCTCCAGGTTGAAGGGAATATTACTACAGCTTTAACATGTACGGGAAACCTAGAGAATGGACACACTGTGAATACGAAAGGTTTCTAAAACTCAACAAAGAGTCCCTCTCCTGGTGCTCCGGTTTAACTTTCCAACAGCTTAACTATCAATCTCCCAACTTGGAGAGACAGCCCCTTTAAGCTCCTGGTTCACACAGGTTGCCCATTTGGCAGAGGAAGAAAGGGAAGAGGGAGAACCAATGAGAGAGTAGCTGTTAGGCATTTGGATGGGCACATGTCACTCTAATTTCCCGGCAGGAAGAAGAATTCACCAAAGTCTCAGCCACCCACCGGGAACCAGTATAGGTCCTGAACCAAATGTTTGGACTTGCGTTCAGCTCACAAAAAACGAGTTGAAAAATGGAGCTCAGGGGCACAGCAATTCACAAACAGGCAGAGTAATCAAGGCCAACAATCGTCCAAAAATCTGTTGAGGGAAGGCAACGAGGCGGACTTGAATGCGAGGCAGAACAGCAGGAAACAGATTTCAAGAGGTACGTTAGAATCGCCTGTAAAGCACAGGAAGAGGGGCACAACTTCGACAATGATGCACTTGGCCAAAAAGGGCGTATGCGTTTTCTCCTGAATATATTCAGGAGAAAACGCATACGCCCTTTTTGGCCAAGCAAGCAAGCGGGCAATGCAAATCTGCACTACAAAGAAGTATCACTTCCCAACGGTCAAAAGGGACATCCACAAAATGTGTAAAAACCAGAAAGGCAAGACAGGCCCTGGAGAACAGGGAGCCTTGTTATGCTGATGGGCGGGATGTAAGTTGCCAACTGCCTCACTGGAGGAGTGCATTGTGTTCCCTAAAACAAGTAAACAACAGAGCTACAGAGCCAAGGGCACTTCCAGTCTAGGGAATATACCTTGGGAAAACTGAAAATCCATAAGACAGAGCCACCCCCAAATTGAGGGCTGCACTGCTTACAAGAACCTCAACCTGGGTACACCTGAAATATCCCAGGAAATATAAAAATGGTTCAAAACATTGTGGAACTTACGTACGATGGAATATCCCTCAGCCATGAAATCAATGTCATAAGACCTGTAGCAGCAAAATGAGTGGATTCAGGTACGATGATTCTAAGTGAAAGAAGTCACACAGAAAAAGAAACTTATCATAAGATATCACTTAGGAAGATCCTGTAAACATGGCTACACATGAACTGAGTTAGGAAAGAGAACAGAGTCTCACATTTAGAAAACACTCTTATGCCTGCTTAAGGGGGAAGGAGAGGTGGGGTGATGCATCAAACCAGAGTTTGATATAAGCACAGGTACTGTTCCAAAAACCAACTATGGAATAGACAAGACCTACACCTTCCTCAGTGAAAGGGACTCAAAACCCCATATTTCCCGCAGAGGAATAGATCTGACTAGTAAGAATCTTAAAACCTATGTATTGATATGTCTCCGTAAGGGAATCAAGTGTGTCTAGACTGGCATAAACATGGCAGCGAGAATCAGCTCAAACCCACTCTAAAAAGGAATTTCAAAAACAGAACAAAGAAACAGGGAAATTCTTTACAATTCCTTCAGGGTCTCTGATGCAACCTGGAATGACCCTATCTACGATGACAGCTGGATGTGGCATGAGGCTGGACACTTGGGACTGAGAGGATTGGTGAGATTGGGTGAGCAAATGCAGACCCTTTAAAGCAATAATGCATGGCAACCATTCCATGGGTCCCACCTCTCCAGGTTGAAGGGAATATTACTACAGCTATAACATGTACGGGAAACCTAGAGAATGGACACACTGTGAATACGAAAGGTTTCTAAAACTCAACGAAGAGTCCCTCTCCTGGTGCTCCGGTTTGACTTTCCAACAGCTTTACTATCAATCTCCCAACTTGGAGAGACAGCCCCTTTAAGCTCCTGGTTCACACAGGTTGCCCATTTGGCAGAGGAGGAAAGGGAAGAGGGAGAACCAATGAGAGAGTAGCTGTTAGGCATTTGGATGGGCACATGTCACTCTAATTTCCCGGCAGGAAGAAGAATTAACCAAAGTCTCAGCCACCCACCGGGAACCAGTATAGGTCCTGAACCAAATGTTTGGACTTGCGTTCAGCTCACAAGAAACGAGTTGAAAAATGGAGCTCAGGGGCACAGCAATTCACAAACTGGCAGAGTAATCAAGGCCAACTATCGTCCAAAAATCTGTTGAGGGAAGGCAACGAGGCGGACTTGAATGCGAGGCAGAATAGCAGGAAACAGATTTCAAGAGGTACGTTAGAATCGCCTGTAAAGCACAGGAAGAGGGGCACAACTTCGACAATGATGCACTTGGCCAAAAAGGGCGTATGCGTTTTCTCCTGAATATATTCAGGAGAAAACGAATACGCCCTTTTTGGCCAAGCAAGCAAGCGGGCAATGCAAATCTGCACTACAAAGAAGTATCACTTCCCACCGGTCAAAAGGGACATCCACAAAATGTGTAAAAACCAGAAAGGCAAGACAGGCCCTGGAGAACAGGGAGCCTTGTTATGCTGATGGGTGGGATGTAAGTGGCCAACTGCCTCACTGGAGGAGTGCATTGTGTTCCCTAAAACAAGTAAACAACAGAGCTACAGAGCCAAGGGCACTTCCAGTCTAGGGAATATACCTTGGGAAAACTGAAAATCCATAAGACAGAGCCACCCCCAAATTGAGGGCTGCACTGCTTACAAGAACCTCAACCTGGGTACACCTGAGATATCCCAGGAAATATAAAAATGGTTCAAAGCATTGTGGAACTTACGTACGATGGAATATCCCTCAGCCATGAAATCAATGTCATAAGACCAGTAGCAGCAAAATGAGTGGATTCAGGTACGATGATTCTAAGTGAAAGAAGTCACACAGAAAAAGAAACTTATCATAAGATATCACTTAGGAAGATCCTGTAAACATGGCTACACATGAACTGAGTTAGGAAAGAGAACAGAGTCTCACATTTAGAAAACACTCTTATGCCTGCTTAAGGGGGAAGGAGAGGTGGGGTGATGCATCAAACCAGAGTTTGATATAAGCACAGGTACTGTTCCAAAAACCAACTATGGAATAGACAAGACCTACACCTTCCTCAGTGAAAGGGACTCAAAACCCCATATTTCCCGCAGAGGAATAGATCTGACTAGTAAGAATCTTAAAACCTATGTATTGATATGTCTCCGTAAGGGAATCAAGTGTGTCTAGACTGGCATAAACATGGCAGCGAGAATCAGCTCAAACCCACTCTAAAAAGGAATTTCAAAAACAGAACAAAGAAACAGGGAAATTCTTTACAATTCCTTCAGGGTCTCTGATGCAACCTGGAATGACCCTATCTACGATGACAGCTGGATGTGGCATGAGGCTGGACACTTGGGACTGAGAGGATTGGTGAGATTGGGTGAGCAAATGCAGACCTTTTAAAGCAATAATGCATGGCAACCATTCCATGGGTCCCACCTCTCCAGGTTGAAGGGAATATTACTACAGCTATAACATGTACGGGAAACCTAGAGAATGGACACACTGTGAATACGAAAGGTTTCTAAAACTCAACGAAGAGTCCCTCTCCTGGTGTTCCGGTTTGACTTTCCAACAGCTTTACTATCAATCTCCCAACTTGGAGAGACAGCCCCTTTAAGCTCCTGGTTCACACAGGTTGCCCATTTGGCAGAGGAGGAAAGGGAAGAGGGAGAACCAATGAGAGATTAGCTGTTAGGCATTTGGATGGGCACATGTCACTCTAATTTCCCGGCAGGAAGAAGAATTAACCAAAGTCTCAGCCACCCACTGGGAACCAGTATAGATCCTGAACCAAATGTTTGGACTTGCGTTCAGCTCACAAAAAACGAGTTGAAAAATGGAGCTCAGGGGCACAGCAATTCACAAACTGGCAGAGTAATCAAGGCCAACTATCGTCCAAAAATCTGTTGAGGGAAGGCAACGAGGCGGACTTGAATGCGAGGCAGAACAGCAGGAAACAGATTTCAAGAGGTACGTTAGAATCGCCTGTAAAGCACAGGAAGAGGGGCACAACTTCGACAATGATGCACTTGGCCAAAAAGGGCGTATGCGTTTTCTCCTGAATATATTCAGGAGAAAACGCATACGCCCTTTTTGGCCAAGCAAGCAAGCGGGCAATGCAAATCTGCACTACAAAGAAGTATCACTTCCCAACGGTCAAAAGGGACATCCACAAAATGTGTAAAAACCAGAAAGGCAAGACAGGCCCTGGAGAACAGGGAGCCTTGTTATGCTGATGGGCGGGATGTAAGTGGCCAACTGCCTCACTGGAGGAGTGCATTGTGTTCCCTAAAACAAGTAAACAACAGAGCTACAGAGCCAAGGGCACTTCCAGTCTAGGGAATATACCTTGGGAAAACTGAAAATCCATAAGACAGAGCCACCCCCAAATTGAGGGCTGCACTGCTTACAAGAACCTCAACCTGGGTACACCTGAAATATCCCAGGAAATATAAAAATGGTTCAAAACATTGTGGAACTTACGTACGATGGAATATCCCTCAGCCATGAAATCAATGTCATACGACCAGTAGCAGCAAAATGAGTGGATTCAGGTACGATGATTCTAAGTGAAAGAAGTCACACAGAAAAAGAAACTTATCATAAGATATCACTTAGGAAGATCCTGTAAACATGGCTACACATGAACTGAGTTAGGAAAGAGAACAGAGTCTCACATTTAGAAAACACTCTTATGCCTGCTTAAGGGGGAAGGAGAGGTGGGGTGATGCATCAAACCAGAGTTTTTATAAGCACAGGTACTGTTCCAAAAACCAACTATGGAATAGACAAGACCTACACCTTCCTCAGTGAAAGGGACTCAAAACCCCATATTTCCCGCAGAGGAATAGATCTGACTAGTAAGAATCTTAAAACCTATGTATTGATATGTCTCCGTAAGGGAATCAAGTGTGTCTAGACTGGCATAAACATGGCAGCGAGAATCAGCTCAAACCCACTCTAAAAAGGAATTTCAAAAACAGAACAAAGAAACAGGGAAATTCTTTACAATTCCTTCAGGGTCTCTGATGCAACCTGGAATGACCCTATCTACGATGACAGCTGGATGTGGCATGAGGCTGGACACTTGGGACTGAGAGGATTGGTGAGATTGGGTGAGCAAATGCAGACCCTTTAAAGCAATAATGCATGGCAACCATTCCATGCGTCCCACCTCTCCAGGTTGAAGGGAATATTACTACAGCTATAACATGTACGGGAAACCTAGAGAATGGACACACTGTGAATACGAAAGGTTTCTAAAACTCAACGAAGAGTCCCTCTCCTGGTGCTCCGGTTTGACTTTCCAACAGCTTTACTATCAATCTCCCAACTTGGAGAGACAGCCCCTTTAAGCTCCTGGTTCACACAGGTTGCCCATTTGGCAGAGGAGGAAAGGGAAGAGGGAGAACCAATGAGAGAGTAGCTGTTAGGCATTTGGATGGGCACATGTCACTCTAATTTCCCGGCAGGAAGAAGAATTAACCAAAGTCTCAGCCACCCACCGGGAACCAGTATAGGTCCTGAACCAAATGTTTGGACTTGCGTTCAGCTCACAAAAAAAGAGTTGAAAAATGGAGCTCAGGGGCACAGCAATTCACAAACTGGCAGAGTAATCAAGGCCAACTATCGTCCAAAAATCTGTTGAGGGAAGGCAACGAGGCGGACTTGAATGCGAGGCAGAATAGCAGGAAACAGATTTCAAGAGGTACGTTAGAATCGCCTGTAAAGCACAGGAAGAGGGGCACAACTTCGACAATGATGCACTTGGCCAAAAAGGGCGTATGCGTTTTCTCCTGAATATATTCATGAGAAAACGCATACGCCCTTTTTAGCCAAGCAAGCAAGCGGGCAATGCAAATCTGCACTACAAAGAAGTATCACTTCCCACCGGTCAAAAGGGACATCCACAAAATGTGTAAAAACCAGAAAGGCAAGACAGGCCCTGGTGAACAGGGAGCCTTGTTATGCTGATGGGCGGGATGTAAGTTGCCAACTGCCTCACTGGAGGAGTGCATTGTGTTCCCTAAAACAAGTAAACAACAGAGCTACAGAGCCAAGGGCACTTCCAGTCTAGGGAATATACCTTGGGAAAACTGAAAATCCATAAGACAGAGCCACCCCCAAATTGAGGGCTGCACTGCTTACAAGAACCTCAACCTGGGTACACCTGAGATATCCCAGGAAATATAAAAATGGTTCAAAACATTGTGGAACTTACGTACGATGGAATATCCCTCAGCCATGAAATCAATGTCATAAGACCAGTAGCAGCAAAATGAGTGGATTCAGGTACGATGATTCTAAGTGAAAGAAGTCACACAGAAAAAGAAACTTATCATAAGATATCACTTAGGAAGATCCTGTAAACATGGCTACACATGAACTGAGTTAGGAAAGAGAACAGAGTCTCACATTTAGAAAACATTCTTATGCCTGCTTAAGGGGGAAGGAGAGGTGGGGTGATGCATCAAACCAGAGTTTGATATAAGCACAGGTACTGTTCCAAAAACCAACTATGGAATAGACAAGACCTACACCTTCCTCAGTGAAAGGGACTCAAAACCCCATATTTCCCGCAGAGGAATAGATCTGACTAGTAAGAATCTTAAAACCTATGTATTGATATGTCTCCGTAAGGGAATCAAGTGTGTCTAGACTGGCATAAACATGGCAGCGAGAATCAGCTCAAACCCACTCTAAAAAGGAATTTCAAAAACAGAACAAAGAAACAGGGAAATTCTTTACAATTCCTTCAGGGTCTCTGATGCAACCTGGAATGACCCTATCTACAATGACAGCTGGATGCGGCATGAGGCTGGACACTTGGGACTGAGAGGATTGGTGAGATTGGGTGAGCAAATGCAGACCCTTTAAAGCAATAATGCATGGCAACCATTCCATGGGTCCCAACTCTCCAGGTTGAAGGGAATATTACTACAGCTTTAACATGTACGGGAAACCTAGAGAATGGACACACTGTGAATACGAAAGGTTTCTAAAACTCAATGAAGAGTCCCTCTCCTGGTGCTCCGGTTTCACTTTCCAACAGCTTAACTATCAATCTCCCAACTTGGAGAGACAGCCCCTTTAAGCTCCTGGTTCACACAGGTTGCCCATTTGGCAGAGGAAGAAAGGGAAGAGGGAGAACCAATGAGAGAGTAGCTGTTAGGCATTTGGATGGGCACATGTCACTCTAATTTCCCGGCAGGAAGAAGAATTCACCAAAGTCTCAGCCACCCACCGGGAACCAGTATAGGTCCTGAACCAAATGTTTGGACTTGCGTTCAGCTCACAAAAAACGAGTTGAAAAATGGAGCTCAGGGGCACAGCAATTCACAAACTGGCAGAGTAATCAAGGCCAACTATCGTCCAAAAATCTGTTGAGGGAAGGCAACGAGGCGGACTTGAATGCGAGGCAGAATAGCAGGAAACAGATTTCAAGAGGTACGTTAGAATCGCCTGTAAAGCACAGGAAGAGGGGCACAACTTCGACAATGATGCACTTGGCCAAAAAGGGCGTATGCGTTTTCTCCTGAATATATTCAGGAGAAAACGCATACGCCCTTTTTGGCCAAGCAAGCAAGCGGGCAATGCAAATCTGCACTACAAAGAAGTATCACTTCCCAACGGTCAAAAGGGACATCCACAAAATGTGTAAAAACCAGAAAGGCAAGACAGGCCCTGGAGAACAGGGAGCCTTGTTATGCTGATGGGCGGGATGTAAGTTGCCAACTGCCTCACTGGAGGAGTGCATTGTGTTCCCTAAAACAAGTAAACAACAGAGCTACAGAGCCAAGGGCACTTCCAGTCTAGGGAATATACCTTGGGAAAACTGAAAATCCATAAGGCAGAGCCACCCCCAAATTGAGGGCTGCACTGCTTACAAGAACCTCAACCTGGGTACACCTGAAATATCCCAGGAAATATAAAAATGGTTCAAAACATTGTGGAACTTACGTACGATGGAATATCCCTCAGCCATGAAATCAATGTCATAAGACCAGTAGCAGCAAAATGAGTGGATTCAGGTACGATGATTCTAAGTGAAAGAAGTCACACAGAAAATGAAACTTATCATAAGATATCACTTAGGAAGATCCTGTAAACATGGCTACACATGAACTGAGTTAGGAAAGAGAACAGAGTCTCACATTTAGAAAACACTCTTATGCCTGCTTAAGGGGGAAGGAGAGGTGGGGTGATGCATCAAACCAGAGTTTTTATAAGCACAGGTACTGTTCCAAAAACCAACTATGGAATAGACAAGACCTACACCTTCCTCAGTGAAAGGGACTCAAAACCCCATATTTCCCGCAGAGGAATAGATCTGACTAGTAAGAATCTTAAAACCTATGTATTGATATGTCTCCATAAGGGAATCAAGTGTGTCTAGACTGGCATAAACATGGCAGCGAGAATCAGCTCAAACCCACTCTAAAAAGGAATTTCAAAAACAGAACAAAGAAACAGGGAAATTCTTTACAATTCCTTCAGGGTCTCTGATGCAACCTGGAATGACCCTATCTACGATGACAGCTGGATGCGGCATGAGGATGGACACTTGGGACTGAGAGGATTGGAGAGATTGGGTGAGCAAATGCAGACCCTTTATAGCAATAATGCATGGCACCCATTCCATGATTCCCAACTCTCCAGGTTGAAGGGAATATTACTACAGCTTTAACATGTACGGGAAACCTAGAGAATGGACACACTGTGAATACGAAAGGTTTCTAAAACTCAACAAAGAGTCCCTCTCCTGGTGCTCCGGTTTAACTTTCCAACAGCTTAACTATCAATCTCCCAACTTGGAGAGACAGCCCCTTTAAGCTCCTGGTTCACACAGGTTGCCCATTTGGCAGAGGAAGAAAGGGAAGAGGGAGAACCAATGAGAGAGTAGCTGTTAGGCATTTGGATGGGCACATGTCACTCTAATTTCCCGGCAGGAAGAAGAATTCACCAAAGTCTCAGCCACCCACCGGGAACCAGTATAGGTCCTGAACCAAATGTTTGGACTTGCGTTCAGCTCACAAAAAACGAGTTGAAAAATGGAGCTCAGGGGCACAGCAATTCACAAACAGGCAGAGTAATCAAGGCCAACAATCGTCCAAAAATCTGTTGAGGGAAGGCAACGAGGCGGACTTGAATGCGAGGCAGAATAGCAGGAAACAGATTTCAAGAGGTACGTTGGAATCACCTGTAAAGCACAGGAAGAGGGGCACAACTTCGACAATGATGCACTTGGCCAAAAAGGGCGTATGCGTTTTCTCCTGAATATATTCAGGAGAAAACGCATACGCCCTTTTTGGCCAAGCAAGCAAGCGGGCAATGCAAATCTGCACCAGAAAGAAGTATCACTTCCCAACGGTCAAAAGGGACATCCACAAAATGTGTAAAAACCAGAAAGGCAAGACAGGCCCTGGAGAACAGGGAGCCTTGTTATGCTGATGGGCGGGATGTAAGTTGCCAACTGCCTCACTGGAGGAGTGCATTGTGTTCCCTAAAACAAGTAAACAACAGAGCTACAGAGCCAAGGGCACTTCCAGTCTAGGGAATATACCTTGGGAAAACTGAAAATCCATAAGACAGAGCCACCCCCAAATTGAGGGCTGCACTGCTTACAAGAACCTCAACCTGGGTACACCTGAAATATCCCAGGAAATATAAAAATGGTTCAAAACATTGTGGAACTTACGTACGATGGAATATCCCTCAGCCATGAAATCAATGTCATAAGACCAGTAGCAGCAAAATGAGTGGATTCAGGTACGATGATTCTAAGTGAAAGAAGTCACACAGAAAAAGAAACTTATCATAAGATATCACTTAGGAAGATCCTGTAAACATGGCTACACATGAACTGAGTTAGGAAAGAGAACAGAGTCTCATATTTAGAAAACACTCTTATGCCTGCTTAAGGGGGAAGGAGAGGTGGGGTGATGCATCAAACCAGAGTTTGATATAAGCACAGGTACTGTTCCAAAAACCAACTATGGAATAGACAAGACCTACACCTTCCTCAGTGAAAGGGACTCAAAACCCCATATTTCCCGCAGAGGAATAGATCTGACTAGTAAGAATCTTAAAACCTATGTATTGATATGTCTCCGTAAGGGAATCAAGTGTGTCTAGACTGGCATAAACATGGCAGCGAGAATCAGCTCAAACCCACTCTAAAAAGGAATTTCAAAAACAGAACAAAGAAACAGGGAAATTCTTTACAATTCCTTCAGGGTCTCTGATGCAACCTGGAATGACCCTATCTACGATGACAGCTGGATGCGGCATGTGGCTGGACACTTGGGACTGAGAGGATTGGTGAGATTGGGTGAGCAAATGCAGACCCTTTAAAGCAATAATGCATGGCAACCATTCCATGGGTCCCAACTCTCCAGGTTGAAGGGAATATTACTACAGCTATAACATGTACGGGAAACCTAGAGAATGGACACACTGTGAATACGAAAGGTTTCTAAAACTCAACGAAGAGTCCCTCTCCTGGTGCTCCGGTTTGACTTTCCAACAGCTTAACTATCAATCTCCCAACTTAGAGAGACAGCCCCTTTAAGCTCCTGGTTCACACAGGTTGCCCATTTGGCAGAGGAAGAAAGGGAAGAGGGAGAACCAATGAGAGAGTAGCTGTTAGGCATTTGGATGGGCACATGTCACTCTAATTTCCCGGCAGGAAGAAGAATTCACCAAAGTCTCAGCCACCCACCGGGAACCAGTATAGGTCCTGAACCAAATGTTTGGACTTGCGTTCAGCTCACAAAAAACGAGTTGAAAAATGGAGCTCAGGGGCACAGCAATTCACAAACTGGCAGAGTAATCAAGGCCAACTATCGTCCAAAAATCTGTTGAGGGAAGGCAACGAGGCGGACTTGAATGCGAGGCAGAATAGCAGGAAACAGATTTCAAGAGGTACGTTGGAATCACCTGTAAAGCACAGGAAGAGGGGCACAACTTCGACAATGATGCACTTGGCCAAAAAGGGCGTATGCGTTTTCTCCTGAATATATTCAGGAGAAAACGCATACGCCCTTTTTGGCCAAGCAAGCAAGCGGGCAATGCAAATCTGCACCAGAAAGAAGTATCACTTCCCAACGGTCAAAAGGGACATCCACAAAATGTGTAAAAACCAGAAAGGCAAGACAGGCCCTGGAGAACAGGGAGCCTTGTTATGCTGATGGGCGGGATGTAAGTTGCCAACTGCCTCACTGGAGGAGTGCATTGTGTTCCCTAAAACAAGTAAACAACAGAGCTACAGAGCCAAGGGCACTTCCAGTCTAGGGAATATACCTTGGGAAAACTGAAAATCCATAAGACAGAGCCACCCCCAAATTGAGGGCTGCACTGCTTACAAGAACCTCAACCTGGGTACACCTGAAATATCCCAGGAAATATAAAAATGGTTCAAAACATTGTGGAACTTACGTACGATGGAATATCCCTCAGCCATGAAATCAATGTCATAAGACCAGTAGCAGCAAAATGAGTGGATTCAGGTACGATGATTCTAAGTGAAAGAAGTCACACAGAAAAAGAAACTTATCATAAGATATCACTTAGGAAGATCCTGTAAACATGGCTACACATGAACTGAGTTAGGAAAGAGAACAGAGTCTCATATTTAGAAAACACTCTTATGCCTGCTTAAGGGGGAAGGAGAGGTGGGGTGATGCATCAAACCAGAGTTTGATATAAGCACAGGTACTGTTCCAAAAACCAACTATGGAATAGACAAGACCTACACCTTCCTCAGTGAAAGGGACTCAAAACCCCATATTTCCCGCAGAGGAATAGATCTGACTAGTAAGAATCTTAAAACCTATGTATTGATATGTCTCCGTAAGGGAATCAAGTGTGTCTAGACTGGCATAAACATGGCAGCGAGAATCAGCTCAAACCCACTCTAAAAAGGAATTTCAAAAACAGAACAAAGAAACAGGGAAATTCTTTACAATTCCTTCAGGGTCTCTGATGCAACCTGGAATGACCCTATCTACGATGACAGCTGGATGCGGCATGTGGCTGGACACTTGGGACTGAGAGGATTGGTGAGATTGGGTGAGCAAATGCAGACCCTTTAAAGCAATAATGCATGGCAACCATTCCATGGGTCCCAACTCTCCAGGTTGAAGGGAATATTACTACAGCTATAACATGTACGGGAAACCTAGAGAATGGACACACTGTGAATACGAAAGGTTTCTAAAACTCAACGAAGAGTCCCTCTCCTGGTGCTCCGGTTTGACTTTCCAACAGCTTAACTATCAATCTCCCAACTTAGAGAGACAGCCCCTTTAAGCTCCTGGTTCACACAGGTTGCCCATTTGGCAGAGGAAGAAAGGGAAGAGGGAGAACCAATGAGAGAGTAGCTGTTAGGCATTTGGATGGGCACATGTCACTCTAATTTCCCGGCAGGAAGAAGAATTCACCAAAGTCTCAGCCACCCACCGGGAACCAGTATAGGTCCTGAACCAAATGTTTGGACTTGCGTTCAGCTCACAAAAAACGAGTTGAAAAATGGAGCTCAGGGGCACAGCAATTCACAAACTGGCAGAGTAATCAAGGCCAACTATCGTCCAAAAATCTGTTGAGGGAAGGCAACGAGGCGGACTTGAATGCGAGGCAGAATAGCAGGAAACAGATTTCAAGAGGTACGTTAGAATCGCCTGTAAAGCACAGGAAGAGGGGCACAACTTCGACAATGATGCACTTGGCCAAAAAGGGCGTATGTGTTTTCTCCTGAATATATTCAGGAGAAAACGCATACGCCCTTTTTGGCCAAGCAAGCAAGCGGGCAATGCAAATCTGCACCACAAAGAAGTATCACTTCCCAACGGTCAAAAGGGACATCCACAAAATGTGTAAAAACCAGAAAGGCAAGACAGGCCCTGGAGAACAGGGAGCCTTGTTATGCTGATGGGCGGGATGTAAGTTGCCAACTGCCTCACTGGAGGAGTGCATTGTGTTCCCTAAAACAAGTAAACAACAGAGCTACAGAGCCAAGGGCACTTCCAGTCTAGGGAATATACCTTGGGAAAACTGAAAATCCATAAGACAGAGCCACCCCCAAATTGAGGGCTGCACTGCTTACAAGAACCTCAACCTGGGTACACCTGAAATATCCCAGGAAATATAAAAATGGTTCAAAACATTGTGGAACTTACGTACGATGGAATATCCCTCAGCCATGAAATCAATGTCATAAGACCAGTAGCAGCAAAATGAGTGGATTCAGGTACGATGATTCTAAGTGAAAGAAGTCACACAGAAAAAGAAACTTATCATAAGATATCACTTAGGAAGATCCTGTAAACATGGCTACACATGAACTGAGTTAGGAAAGAGAACAGAGTCTCATATTTAGAAAACACTCTTATGCCTGCTTAAGGGGGAAGGAGAGGTGGGGTGATGCATCAAACCAGAGTTTGATATAAGCACAGGTACTGTTCCAAAAACCAACTATGGAATAGACAAGACCTACACCTTCCTCAGTGAAAGGGACTCAAAACCCCATATTTCCCGCAGAGGAATAGATCTGACTAGTAAGAATCTTAAAACCTATGTATTGATATGTCTCCGTAAGGGAATCAAGTGTGTCTAGACTGGCATAAACATGGCAGCGAGAATCAGCTCAAACCCACTCTAAAAAGGAATTTCAAAAACAGAACAAAGAAACAGGGAAATTCTTTACAATTCCTTCAGGGTCTCTGATGCAACCTGGAATGACCCTATCTACGATGACAGCTGGATGCGGCATGAGGCTGGACACTTGGGACTGAGAGGATTGGTGAGATTGGGTGAGCAAATGCAGACCCTTTAAAGCAATAATGCATGGCAACCATTCCATGGGTCCCAACTCTCCAGGTTGAAGGGAATATTACTACAGCTATAACATGTACGGGAAACCTAGAGAATGGACACACTGTGAATACGAAAGGTTTCTAAAACTCAACGAAGAGTCCCTCTCCTGGTGCTCCGGTTTGACTTTCCAACAGCTTAACTATCAATCTCCCAACTTAGAGAGACAGCCCCTTTAAGCTCCTGGTTCACACAGGTTGCCCATTTGGCAGAGGAAGAAAGGGAAGAGGGAGAACCAATGAGAGAGTAGCTGTTAGGCATTTGGATGGGCACATGTCACTCTAATTTCCCGGCAGGAAGAAGAATTCACCAAAGTCTCAGCCACCCACCGGGAACCAGTATAGGTCCTGAACCAAATGTTTGGACTTGCGTTCAGCTCACAAAAAACGAGTTGAAAAATGGAGCTCAGGGGCACAGCAATTCACAAACTGGCAGAGTAATCAAGGCCAACTATCGTCCAAAAATCTGTTGAGGGAAGGCAACGAGGCGGACTTGAATGCGAGGCAGAATAGCAGGAAACAGATTTCAAGAGGTACGTTAGAATCGCCTGTAAAGCACAGGAAGAGGGGCACAACTTCGACAATGATGCACTTGGCCAAAAAGGGCGTATGCGTTTTCTCCTGAATATATTCAGGAGAAAACGCATACGCCCTTTTTGGCCAAGCAAGCAAGCGGGCAATGCAAATCTGCACTACAAAGAAGTATCACTTCCCAACGGTCAAAAGGGACATCCACAAAATGTGTAAAAACCAGAAAGGCAAGACAGGCCCTGGAGAACAGGGAGCCTTGTTATGCTGATGGGCGGGATGTAAGTTGCCAACTGCCTCACTGGAGGAGTGCATTGTGTTCCCTAAAACAAGTAAACAACAGAGCTACAGAGCCAAGGGCACTTCCAGTCTAGGGAATATACCTTGGGAAAACTGAAAATCCATAAGACAGAGCCACCCCCAAATTGAGGGCTGCACTGCTTACAAGAACCTCAACCTGGGTACACCTGAAATATCCCAGGAAATATAAAAATGGTTCAAAACATTGTGGAACTTACGTACGATGGAATATCCCTCAGCCATGAAATCAATGTCATAAGACCAGTAGCAGCAAAATGAGTGGATTCAGGTACGATGATTCTAAGTGAAAGAAGTCACACAGAAAAAGAAACTTATCATAAGATATCACTTAGGAAGATCCTGTAAACATGGCTACACATGAACTGAGTTAGGAAAGAGAACAGAGTCTCATATTTAGAAAACACTCTTATGCCTGCTTAAGGGGGAAGGAGAGGTGGGGTGATGCATCAAACCAGAGTTTGATATAAGCACAGGTACTGTTCCAAAAACCAACTATGGAATAGACAAGACCTACACCTTCCTCAGTGAAAGGGACTCAAAACCCCATATTTCCCGCAGAGGAATAGATCTGACTAGTAAGAATCTTAAAACCTATGTATTGATATGTCTCCGTAAGGGAATCAAGTGTGTCTAGACTGGCATAAACATGGCAGCGAGAATCAGCTCAAACCCACTCTAAAAAGGAATTTCAAAAACAGAACAAAGAAACAGGGAAATTCTTTACAATTCCTTCAGGGTCTCTGATGCAACCTGGAATGACCCTATCTACGATGACAGCTGGATGCGGCATGTGGCTGGACACTTGGGACTGAGAGGATTGGTGAGATTGGGTGAGCAAATGCAGACCCTTTAAAGCAATAATGCATGGCAACCATTCCATGGGTCCCAACTCTCCAGGTTGAAGGGAATATTACTACAGCTATAACATGTACGGGAAACCTAGAGAATGGACACACTGTGAATACGAAAGGTTTCTAAAACTCAACGAAGAGTCCCTCTCCTGGTGCTCCGGTTTGACTTTCCAACAGCTTAACTATCAATCTCCCAACTTAGAGAGACAGCCCCTTTAAGCTCCTGGTTCACACAGGTTGCCCATTTGGCAGAGGAAGAAAGGGAAGAGGGAGAACCAATGAGAGAGTAGCTGTTAGGCATTTGGATGGGCACATGTCACTCTAATTTCCCGGCAGGAAGAAGAATTCACCAAAGTCTCAGCCACCCACCGGGAACCAGTATAGGTCCTGAACCAAATGTTTGGACTTGCGTTCAGCTCACAAAAAACGAGTTGAAAAATGGAGCTCAGGGGCACAGCAATTCACAAACTGGCAGAGTAATCAAGGCCAACTATCGTCCAAAAATCTGTTGAGGGAAGGCAACGAGGCGGACTTGAATGCGAGGCAGAATAGCAGGAAACAGATTTCAAGAGGTACGTTAGAATCGCCTGTAAAGCACAGGAAGAGGGGCACAACTTCGACAATGATGCACTTGGCCAAAAAGGGCGTATGTGTTTTCTCCTGAATATATTCAGGAGAAAACGCATACGCCCTTTTTGGCCAAGCAAGCAAGCGGGCAATGCAAATCTGCACCACAAAGAAGTATCACTTCCCAACGGTCAAAAGGGACATCCACAAAATGTGTAAAAACCAGAAAGGCAAGACAGGCCCTGGAGAACAGGGAGCCTTGTTATGCTGATGGGCGGGATGTAAGTTGCCAACTGCCTCACTGGAGGAGTGCATTGTGTTCCCTAAAACAAGTAAACAACAGAGCTACAGAGCCAAGGGCACTTCCAGTCTAGGGAATATACCTTGGGAAAACTGAAAATCCATAAGACAGAGCCACCCCCAAATTGAGGGCTGCACTGCTTACAAGAACCTCAACCTGGGTACACCTGAAATATCCCAGGAAATATAAAAATGGTTCAAAACATTGTGGAACTTACGTACGATGGAATATCCCTCAGCCATGAAATCAATGTCATAAGACCAGTAGCAGCAAAATGAGTGGATTCAGGTACGATGATTCTAAGTGAAAGAAGTCACACAGAAAAAGAAACTTATCATAAGATATCACTTAGGAAGATCCTGTAAACATGGCTACACATGAACTGAGTTAGGAAAGAGAACAGAGTCTCATATTTAGAAAACACTCTTATGCCTGCTTAAGGGGGAAGGAGAGGTGGGGTGATGCATCAAACCAGAGTTTGATATAAGCACAGGTACTGTTCCAAAAACCAACTATGGAATAGACAAGACCTACACCTTCCTCAGTGAAAGGGACTCAAAACCCCATATTTCCCGCAGAGGAATAGATCTGACTAGTAAGAATCTTAAAACCTATGTATTGATATGTCTCCGTAAGGGAATCAAGTGTGTCTAGACTGGCATAAACATGGCAGCGAGAATCAGCTCAAACCCACTCTAAAAAGGAATTTCAAAAACAGAACAAAGAAACAGGGAAATTCTTTACAATTCCTTCAGGGTCTCTGATGCAACCTGGAATGACCCTATCTACGATGACAGCTGGATGCGGCATGAGGCTGGACACTTGGGACTGAGAGGATTGGTGAGATTGGGTGAGCAAATGCAGACCCTTTAAAGCAATAATGCATGGCAACCATTCCATGGGTCCCAACTCTCCAGGTTGAAGGGAATATTACTACAGCTATAACATGTACGGGAAACCTAGAGAATGGACACACTGTGAATACGAAAGGTTTCTAAAACTCAACGAAGAGTCCCTCTCCTGGTGCTCCGGTTTGACTTTCCAACAGCTTAACTATCAATCTCCCAACTTAGAGAGACAGCCCCTTTAAGCTCCTGGTTCACACAGGTTGCCCATTTGGCAGAGGAAGAAAGGGAAGAGGGAGAACCAATGAGAGAGTAGCTGTTAGGCATTTGGATGGGCACATGTCACTCTAATTTCCCGGCAGGAAGAAGAATTCACCAAAGTCTCAGCCACCCACCGGGAACCAGTATAGGTCCTGAACCAAATGTTTGGACTTGCGTTCAGCTCACAAAAAACGAGTTGAAAAATGGAGCTCAGGGGCACAGCAATTCACAAACTGGCAGAGTAATCAAGGCCAACTATCGTCCAAAAATCTGTTGAGGGAAGGCAACGAGGCGGACTTGAATGCGAGGCAGAATAGCAGGAAACAGATTTCAAGAGGTACGTTAGAATCGCCTGTAAAGCACAGGAAGAGGGGCACAACTTCGACAATGATGCACTTGGCCAAAAAGGGCGTATGCGTTTTCTCCTGAATATATTCAGGAGAAAACGCATACGCCCTTTTTGGCCAAGCAAGCAAGCGGGCAATGCAAATCTGCACTACAAAGAAGTATCACTTCCCAACGGTCAAAAGGGACATCCACAAAATGTGTAAAAACCAGAAAGGCAAGACAGGCCCTGGAGAACAGGGAGCCTTGTTATGCTGATGGGCGGGATGTAAGTTGCCAACTGCCTCACTGGAGGAGTGCATTGTGTTCCCTAAAACAAGTAAACAACAGAGCTACAGAGCCAAGGGCACTTCCAGTCTAGGGAATATACCTTGGGAAAACTGAAAATCCATAAGACAGAGCCACCCCCAAATTGAGGGCTGCACTTCTTACAAGAACCTCAACCTGGGTACACCTGAAATATCCCAGGAAATATAAAAATGGTTCAAAACATTGTGGAACTTACGTACGATGGAATATCCCTCAGCCATGAAATCAATGTCATAAGACCAGTAGCAGCAAAATGAGTGGATTCAGGTACGATGATTCTAAGTGAAAGAAGTCACACAGAAAAAGAAACTTATCATAAGATATCACTTAGGAAGATCCTGTAAACATGGCTACACATGAACTGAGTTAGGAAAGAGAACAGAGTCTCACATTTAGAAAACACTCTTATGCCTGCTTAAGGGGGAAGGAGAGGTGGGGTGATGCATCAAACCAGAGTTTGATATAAGCACAGGTACTGTTCCAAAAACCAACTATGGAATAGACAAGACCTACACCTTCCTCAGTGAAAGGGACTCAAAACCCCATATTTCCCGGAGAGGAATAGATCTGACTAGTAAGAATCTTAAAACCTATGTATTGATATGTCTCCGTAAGGGAATCAAGTGTGTCTAGACTGGCATAAACATGGCAGCGAGAATCAGCTCAAACCCACTCTAAAAAGGAATTTCAAAAACAGAACAAAGAAACAGGGAAATTCTTTACAATTCCTTCAGGGTCTCTGATGCAACCTGGAATGACCCTATCTACGATGACAGCTGGATGCGGCATGAGGCTGGACACTTGGGACTGAGAGGATTGGTGAGATTGGGTGAGCAAATGCAGACCCTTTAAAGCAATAATGCATGGCAACCATTCCATGGGTCCCAACTCTCCAGGTTGAAGGGAATATTACTACAGCTATAACATGTACGGGAAACCTAGAGAATGGACACACTGTGAATACGAAAGGTTTCTAAAACTCAACGAAGAGTCCCTCTCCTGGTGCTCCGGTTTGACTTTCCAACAGCTTAACTATCAATCTCCCAACTTAGAGAGACAGCCCCTTTAAGCTCCTGGTTCACACAGGTTGCCCATTTGGCAGAGGAAGAAAGGGAAGAGGGAGAACCAATGAGAGAGTAGCTGTTAGGCATTTGGATGGGCACATGTCACTCTAATTTCCCGGCAGGAAGAAGAATTCACCAAAGTCTCAGCCACCCACCGGGAACCAGTATAGGTCCTGAACCAAATGTTTGGACTTGCGTTCAGCTCACAAAAAACGAGTTGAAAAATGGAGCTCAGGGGCACAGCAATTCACAAACTGGCAGAGTAATCAAGGCCAACTATCGTCCAAAAATCTGTTGAGGGAAGGCAACGAGGCGGACTTGAATGCGAGGCAGAATAGCAGGAAACAGATTTCAAGAGGTACGTTAGAATCGCCTGTAAAGCACAGGAAGAGGGGCACAACTTCGACAATGATGCACTTGGCCAAAAAGGGCGTATGCGTTTTCTCCTGAATATATTCAGGAGAAAACGCATACGCCCTTTTTGGCCAAGCAAGCAAGCGGGCAATGCAAATCTGCACTACAAAGAAGTATCACTTCCCAACGGTCAAAAGGGACATCCACAAAATGTGTAAAAACCAGAAAGGCAAGACAGGCCCTGGAGAACAGGGAGCCTTGTTATGCTGATGGGCGGGATGTAAGTTGCCAACTGCCTCACTGGAGGAGTGCATTGTGTTCCCTAAAACAAGTAAACAACAGAGCTACAGAGCCAAGGGCACTTCCAGTCTAGGGAATATACCTTGGGAAAACTGAAAATCCATAAGACAGAGCCACCCCCAAATTGAGGGCTGCACTTCTTACAAGAACCTCAACCTGGGTACACCTGAAATATCCCAGGAAATATAAAAATGGTTCAAAACATTGTGGAACTTACGTACGATGGAATATCCCTCAGCCATGAAATCAATGTCATAAGACCAGTAGCAGCAAAATGAGTGGATTCAGGTACGATGATTCTAAGTGAAAGAAGTCACACAGAAAAAGAAACTTATCATAAGATATCACTTAGGAAGATCCTGTAAACATGGCTACACATGAACTGAGTTAGGAAAGAGAACAGAGTCTCACATTTAGAAAACACTCTTATGCCTGCTTAAGGGGGAAGGAGAGGTGGGGTGATGCATCAAACCAGAGTTTGATATAAGCACAGGTACTGTTCCAAAAACCAACTATGGAATAGACAAGACCTACACCTTCCTCAGTGAAAGGGACTCAAAACCCCATATTTCCCGCAGAGGAATAGATCTGACTAGTAAGAATCTTAAAACCTATGTATTGATATGTCTCCGTAAGGGAATCAAGTGTGTCTAGACTGGCATAAACATGGCAGCGAGAATCAGCTCAAACCCACTCTAAAAAGGAATTTCAAAAACAGAACAAAGAAACAGGGAAATTCTTTACAATTCCTTCAGGGTCTCTGATGCAACCTGGAATGACCCTATCTACGATGACAGCTGGATGTGGCATGAGGCTGGACACTTGGGACTGAGAGGATTGGTGAGATTGGGTGAGCAAATGCAGACCCTTTAAAGCAATAATGCATGGCAACCATTCCATGGGTCCCACCTCTCCAGGTTGAAGGGAATATTACTACAGCTATAACATGTACGGGAAACCTAGAGAATGGACACACTGTGAATACGAAAGGTTTCTAAAACTCAACGAAGAGTCCCTCTCCTGGTGCTCCGGTTTGACTTTCCAACAGCTTTACTATCAATCTCCCAACTTGGAGAGACAGCCCCTTTAAGCTCCTGGTTCACACAGGTTGCCCATTAGGCAGAGGAGGAAAGGGAAGAGGGAGAACCAATGAGAGAGTAGCTGTTAGGCATTTGGATGGGCACATGTCACTCTAATTTCCCGGCAGGAAGAAGAATTCACCAAAGTCTCAGCCACCCACCGGGAACCAGTATAGGTCCTGAACCAAATGTTTGGACTTGCGTTCAGCTCACAAAAAACGAGTTGAAAAATGGAGCTCAGGGGCACAGCAATTCACAAACTGGCAGAGTAATCAAGGCCAACTATCGTCCAAAAATCTGTTGAGGGAAGGCAACGAGGCGGACTTGAATGCGAGGCAGAACAGCAGGAAACAGATTTCAAGAGGTACGTTAGAATCGCCTGTAAAGCACAGGAAGAGGGGCACAACTTCGACAATGATGCACTTGGCCAAAAAGGGCGTATGCGTTTTCTCCTGAATATATTCAGGAGAAAACGCATACGCCCTTTTTGGCCAAGCAAGCAAGCGGGCAATGCAAATCTGCACTACAAAGAAGTATCACTTCCCAACGGTCAAAAGGGACATCCACAAAATGTGTAAAAACCAGAAAGGCAAGACAGGCCCTGGAGAACAGGGAGCCTTGTTATGCTGATGGGCGGGATGTAAGTTGCCAACTGCCTCACTGGAGGAGTGCATTGTGTTCCCTAAAACAAGTAAACAACAGAGCTACAGAGCCAAGGGCACTTCCAGTCTAGGGAATATACCTTGGGAAAACTGAAAATCCATAAGACAGAGCCACCCCCAAATTGAGGGCTGCACTGCTTACAAGAACCTCAACCTGGGTACACCTGAAATATCCCAGGAAATATAAAAATGGTTCAAAACATTGTGGAACTTACGTACGATGGAATATCCCTCAGCCATGAAATCAATGTCATAAGACCAGTAGCAGCAAAATGAGTGGATTCAGGTACGATGATTCTAAGTGAAAGAAGTCACACAGAAAAAGAAACTTATCATAAGATATCACTTAGGAAGATCCTGTAAACATGGCTACACATGAACTGAGTTAGGAAAGAGAACAGAGTCTCACATTTAGAAAACACTCTTATGCCTGCTTAAGGGGGAAGGAGAGGTGGGGTGATGCATCAAACCAGAGTTTGATATAAGCACAGGTACCGTTCCAAAAACCAACTATGGAATAGACAAGACCTACACCTTCCTCAGTGAAAGGGACTCAAAACCCCATATTTCCCGCAGAGGAATAGATCTGACTAGTAAGAATCTTAAAACCTATGTATTGATATGTCTCCGTAAGGGAATCAAGTGTGTCTAGACTGGCATAAACATGGCAGCGAGAATCAGCTCAAACCCACTCTAAAAAGGAATTTCAAAAACAGAACAAAGAAACAGGGAAATTCTTTACAATTCCTTCAGGGTCTCTGATGCAACCTGGAATGACCCTATCTACGATGACAGCTGGATGTGGCATGAGGCTGGACACTTGGGACTGAGAGGATTGGTGAGATTGGGTGAGCAAATGCAGACCCTTTAAAGCAATAATGCATGGCAACCATTCCATGGGTCCCACCTCTCCAGGTTGAAGGGAATATTACTACAGCTATAACATGTACGGGAAACCTAGAGAATGGACACACTGTGAATACGAAAGGTTTCTAAAACTCAACGAAGAGTCCCTCTCCTGGTGCTCCGGTTTGACTTTCCAACAGCTTTACTATCAATCTCCCAACTTGGAGAGACAGCCCCTTTAAGCTCCTGGTTCACACAGGTTGCCCATTAGGCAGAGGAGGAAAGGGAAGAGGGAGAACCAATGAGAGAGTAGCTGTTAGGCATTTGGATGGGCACATGTCACTCTAATTTCCCGGCAGGAAGAAGAATTCACCAAAGTCTCAGCCACCCACCGGGAACCAGTATAGGTCCTGAACCAAATGTTTGGACTTGCGTTCAGCTCACAAAAAACGAGTTGAAAAATGGAGCTCAGGGGCACAGCAATTCACAAACTGGCAGAGTAATCAAGGCCAACTATCGTCCAAAAATCTGTTGAGGGAAGGCAACGAGGCGGACTTGAATGCGAGGCAGAACAGCAGGAAACAGATTTCAAGAGGTACGTTAGAATCGCCTGTAAAGCACAGGAAGAGGGGCACAACTTCGACAATGATGCACTTGGCCAAAAAGGGCGTATGCGTTTTCTCCTGAATATATTCAGGAGAAAACGCATACGCCCTTTTTGGCCAAGCAAGCAAGCGGGCAATGCAAATCTGCACTACAAAGAAGTATCACTTCCCAACGGTCAAAAGGGACATCCACAAAATGTGTAAAAACCAGAAAGGCAAGACAGGCCCTGGAGAACAGGGAGCCTTGTTATGCTGATGGGCGGGATGTAAGTTGCCAACTGCCTCACTGGAGGAGTGCATTGTGTTCCCTAAAACAAGTAAACAACAGAGCTACAGAGCCAAGGGCACTTCCAGTCTAGGGAATATACCTTGGGAAAACTGAAAATCCATAAGACAGAGCCACCCCCAAATTGAGGGCTGCACTGCTTACAAGAACCTCAACCTGGGTACACCTGAAATATCCCAGGAAATATAAAAATGGTTCAAAACATTGTGGAACTTACGTACGATGGAATATCCCTCAGCCATGAAATCAATGTCATAAGACCTGTAGCAGCAAAATGAGTGGATTCAGGTACGATGATTCTAAGTGAAAGAAGTCACACAGAAAAAGAAACTTATCATAAGATATCACTTAGGAAGATCCTGTAAACATGGCTACACATGAACTGAGTTAGGAAAGAGAACAGAGTCTCACATTTAGAAAACACTCTTATGCCTGCTTAAGGGGGAAGGAGAGGTGGGGTGATGCATCAAACCAGAGTTTGATATAAGCACAGGTACTGTTCCAAAAACCAACTATGGAATAGACAAGACCTACACCTTCCTCAGTGAAAGGGACTCAAAACCCCATATTTCCCGCAGAGGAATAGATCTGACTAGTAAGAATCTTAAAACCTATGTATTGATATGTCTCCGTAAGGGAATCAAGTGTGTCTAGACTGGCATAAACATGGCAGCGAGAATCAGCTCAAACCCACTCTAAAAAGGAATTTCAAAAACAGAACAAAGAAACAGGGAAATTCTTTACAATTCCTTCAGGGTCTCTGATGCAACCTGGAATGACCCTATCTACGATGACAGCTGGATGTGGCATGAGGCTGGACACTTGGGACTGAGAGGATTGGTGAGATTGGGTGAGCAAATGCAGACCCTTTAAAGCAATAATGCATGGCAACCATTCCATGGGTCCCACCTCTCCAGGTTGAAGGGAATATTACTACAGCTATAACATGTACGGGAAACCTAGAGAATGGACACACTGTGAATACGAAAGGTTTCTAAAACTCAACGAAGAGTCCCTCTCCTGGTGCTCCGGTTTGACTTTCCAACAGCTTTACTATCAATCTCCCAACTTGGAGAGACAGCCCCTTTAAGCTCCTGGTTCACACAGGTTGCCCATTAGGCAGAGGAGGAAAGGGAAGAGGGAGAACCAATGAGAGAGTAGCTGTTAGGCATTTGGATGGGCACATGTCACTCTAATTTCCCGGCAGGAAGAAGAATTCACCAAAGTCTCAGCCACCCACCGGGAACCAGTATAGGTCCTGAACCAAATGTTTGGACTTGCGTTCAGCTCACAAAAAACGAGTTGAAAAATGGAGCTCAGGGGCACAGCAATTCACAAACTGGCAGAGTAATCAAGGCCAACTATCGTCCAAAAATCTGTTGAGGGAAGGCAACGAGGCGGACTTGAATGCGAGGCAGAACAGCAGGAAACAGATTTCAAGAGGTACGTTAGAATCGCCTGTAAAGCACAGGAAGAGGGGCACAACTTCGACAATGATGCACTTGGCCAAAAAGGGCGTATGCGTTTTCTCCTGAATATATTCAGGAGAAAACGCATACGCCCTTTTTGGCCAAGCAAGCAAGCGGGCAATGCAAATCTGCACTACAAAGAAGTATCGCTTCCCAACGGTCAAAAGGGACATCCACAAAATGTGTAAAAACCAGAAAGGCAAGACAGGCCCTGGAGAACAGGGAGCCTTGTTATGCTGATGGGCGGGATGTAAGTTGCCAACTGCCTCACTGGAGGAGTGCATTGTGTTCCCTAAAACAAGTAAACAACAGAGCTACAGAGCCAAGGGCACTTCCAGTCTAGGGAATATACCTTGGGAAAACTGAAAATCCATAAGACAGAGCCACCCCCAAATTGAGGGCTGCACTGCTTACAAGAACCTCAACCTGGGTACACCTGAAATATCCCAGGAAATATAAAAATGGTTCAAAACATTGTGGAACTTACGTACGATGGAATATCCCTCAGCCATGAAATCAATGTCATAAGACCTGTAGCAGCAAAATGAGTGGATTCAGGTACGATGATTCTAAGTGAAAGAAGTCACACAGAAAAAGAAACTTATCATAAGATATCACTTAGGAAGATCCTGTAAACATGGCTACACATGAACTGAGTTAGGAAAGAGAACAGAGTCTCACATTTAGAAAACACTCTTATGCCTGCTTAAGGGGGAAGGAGAGGTGGGGTGATGCATCAAACCAGAGTTTGATATAAGCACAGGTACTGTTCCAAAAACCAACTATGGAATAGACAAGACCTACACCTTCCTCAGTGAAAGGGACTCAAAACCCCATATTTCCCGCAGAGGAATAGATCTGACTAGTAAGAATCTTAAAACCTATGTATTGATATGTCTCCGTAAGGGAATCAAGTGTGTCTAGACTGGCATAAACATGGCAGCGAGAATCAGCTCAAACCCACTCTAAAAAGGAATTTCAAAAACAGAACAAAGAAACAGGGAAATTCTTTACAATTCCTTCAGGGTCTCTGATGCAACCTGGAATGACCCTATCTACGATGACAGCTGGATGTGGCATGAGGCTGGACACTTGGGACTGAGAGGATTGGTGAGATTGGGTGAGCAAATGCAGACCCTTTAAAGCAATAATGCATGGCAACCATTCCATGGGTCCCACCTCTCCAGGTTGAAGGGAATATTACTACAGCTATAACATGTACGGGAAACCTAGAGAATGGACACACTGTGAATACGAAAGGTTTCTAAAACTCAACGAAGAGTCCCTCTCCTGGTGCTCCGGTTTGACTTTCCAACAGCTTTACTATCAATCTCCCAACTTGGAGAGACAGCCCCTTTAAGCTCCTGGTTCACACAGGTTGCCCATTAGGCAGAGGAGGAAAGGGAAGAGGGAGAACCAATGAGAGAGTAGCTGTTAGGCATTTGGATGGGCACATGTCACTCTAATTTCCCGGCAGGAAGAAGAATTCACCAAAGTCTCAGCCACCCACCGGGAACCAGTATAGGTCCTGAACCAAATGTTTGGACTTGCGTTCAGCTCACAAAAAACGAGTTGAAAAATGGAGCTCAGGGGCACAGCAATTCACAAACTGGCAGAGTAATCAAGGCCAACTATCGTCCAAAAATCTGTTGAGGGAAGGCAACGAGGCGGACTTGAATGCGAGGCAGAACAGCAGGAAACAGATTTCAAGAGGTACGTTAGAATCGCCTGTAAAGCACAGGAAGAGGGGCACAACTTCGACAATGATGCACTTGGCCAAAAAGGGCGTATGCGTTTTCTCCTGAATATATTCAGGAGAAAACGCATACGCCCTTTTTGGCCAAGCAAGCAAGCGGGCAATGCAAATCTGCACTACAAAGAAGTATCACTTCCCAACGGTCAAAAGGGACATCCACAAAATGTGTAAAAACCAGAAAGGCAAGACAGGCCCTGGAGAACAGGGAGCCTTGTTATGCTGATGGGCGGGATGTAAGTTGCCAACTGCCTCACTGGAGGAGTGCATTGTGTTCCCTAAAACAAGTAAACAACAGAGCTAAAGAGCCAAGGGCACTTCCAGTCTAGGGAATATACCTTGGGAAAACTGAAAATCCATAAGACAGAGCCACCCCCAAATTGAGGGCTGCACTGCTTACAAGAACCTCAACCTGGGTACACCTGAAATATCCCAGGAAATATAAAAATGGTTCAAAACATTGTGGAACTTACGTACGATGGAATATCCCTCAGCCATGAAATCAATGTCATAAGACCTGTAGCAGCAAAATGAGTGGATTCAGGTACGATGATTCTAAGTGAAAGAAGTCACACAGAAAAAGAAACTTATCATAAGATATCACTTAGGAAGATCCTGTAAACATGGCTACACATGAACTGAGTTAGGAAAGAGAACAGAGTCTCACATTTAGAAAACACTCTTATGCCTGCTTAAGGGGGAAGGAGAGGTGGGGTGATGCATCAAACCAGAGTTTGATATAAGCACAGGTACTGTTCCAAAAACCAACTATGGAATAGACAAGACCTACACCTTCCTCAGTGAAAGGGACTCAAAACCCCATATTTCCCGCAGAGGAATAGATCTGACTAGTAAGAATCTTAAAACCTATGTATTGATATGTCTCCGTAAGGGAATCAAGTGTGTCTAGACTGGCATAAACATGGCAGCGAGAATCAGCTCAAACCCACTCTAAAAAGGAATTTCAAAAACAGAACAAAGAAACAGGGAAATTCTTTACAATTCCTTCAGGGTCTCTGATGCAACCTGGAATGACCCTATCTACGATGACAGCTGGATGTGGCATGAGGCTGGACACTTGGGACTGAGAGGATTGGTGAGATTGGGTGAGCAAATGCAGACCCTTTAAAGCAATAATGCATGGCAACCATTCCATGGGTCCCACCTCTCCAGGTTGAAGGGAATATTACTACAGCTATAACATGTACGGGAAACCTAGAGAATGGACACACTGTGAATACGAAAGGTTTCTAAAACTCAACGAAGAGTCCCTCTCCTGGTGTTCCGGTTTGACTTTCCAACAGCTTTACTATCAATCTCCCAACTTGGAGAGACAGCCCCTTTAAGCTCCTGGTTCACACAGGTTGCCCATTTGGCAGAGGAGGAAAGGGAAGAGGGAGAACCAATGAGAGAGTAGCTGTTAGGCATTTGGATGGGCACATGTCACTCTAATTTCCCGGCAGGAAGAAGAATTCACCAAAGTCTCAGCCACCCACCGGGAACCAGTATAGGTCCTGAACCAAATGTTTGGACTTGCGTTCAGCTCACAAAAAACGAGTTGAAAAATGGAGCTCACGGGCACAGCAATTCACAAACTGGCAGAGTAATCAAGGCCAACTATCGTCCAAAAATCTGTTGAGGGAAGGCAACGAGGCGGACTTGAATGCGAGGCAGAACAGCAGGAAACAGATTTCAAGAGGTACGTTAGAATCGCCTGTAAAGCACAGGAAGAGGGGCACAACTTCGACAATGATGCACTTGGCCAAAAAGGGCGTATGCGTTTTCTCCTGAATATATTCAGGAGAAAACGCATACGCCCTTTTTGGCCAAGCAAGCAAGCGGGCAATGCAAATCTGCACTTCAAAGAAGTATCACTTCCCAACGGTCAAAAGGGACATCCACAAAATGTGTAAAAACCAGAAAGGCAAGACAGGCCCTGGAGAACAGGGAGCCTTGTTATGCTGATGGGCGGGATGTAAGTTGCCAACTGCCTCACTGGAGGAGTGCATTGTGTTCCCTAAAACAAGTAAACAACAGAGCTACAGAGCCAAGGGCACTTCCAGTCTAGGGAATATACCTTGGGAAAACTGAAAATCCATAAGACAGAGCCACCCCCAAATTGAGGGCTGCACTGCTTACAAGAACCTCAACCTGGGTACACCTGAAATATCCCAGGAAATATAAAAATGGTTCAAAACATTGTGGAACTTACGTACGATGGAATATCCCTCAGCCATGAAATCAATGTCATAAGACCAGTAGCAGCAAAATGAGTGGATTCAGGTACGATGATTCTAAGTGAAAGAAGTCACACAGAAAAAGAAACTTATCATAAGATATCACTTAGGAAGATCCTGTAAACATGGCTACACATGAACTGAGTTAGGAAAGAGAACAGAGTCTCACATTTAGAAAACACTCTTATGCCTGCTTAAGGGGGAAGGAGAGGTGGGGTGATGCATCAAACCAGAGTTTGATATAAGCACAGGTACTGTTCCAAAAACCAACTATGGAATAGACAAGACCTACACCTTCCTCAGTGAAAGGGACTCAAAACCCCATATTTCCCGCAGAGGAATAGATCTGACTAGTAAGAATCTTAAAACCTATGTATTGATATGTCTCCGTAAGGGAATCAAGTGTGTCTAGACTGGCATAAACATGGCAGCGAGAATCAGCTCAAACCCACTCTAAAAAGGAATTTCAAAAACAGAACAAAGAAACAGGGAAATTCTTTACAATTCCTTCAGGGTCTCTGATGCAACCTGGAATGACCCTATCTACGATGACAGCTGGATGTGGCATGAGGCTGGACACTTGGGACTGAGAGGATTGGTGAGATTGGGTGAGCAAATGCAGACCCTTTAAAGCAATAATGCATGGCAACCATTCCATGCGTCCCACCTCTCCAGGTTGAAGGGAATATTACTACAGCTATAACATGTACGGGAAACCTAGAGAATGGACACACTGTGAATACGAAAGGTTTCTAAAACTCAACGAAGAGTCCCTCTCCTGGTGCTCCGGTTTGACTTTCCAACAGCTTAACTATCAATCACCCAACTTGGAGAGACAGCCCCTTTAAGCTCCTGGTTCACACAGGTTGCCCATTTGGCAGAGGAAGAAAGGGAAGAGGGAGAACCAATGAGAGAGTAGCTGTTAGGCATTTGGATGGGCACATGTCACTCTAATTTCCCGGCAGGAAGAAGAATTCACCAAAGTCTCAGCCACCCACCGGGAACCAGTATAGGTCCTGAACCAAATGTTTGGACTTGCGTTCAGCTCACAAAAAACGAGTTGAAAAATGGAGCTCAGGGGCACAGCAATTCACAAACTGGCAGAGTAATCAAGGCCAACTATCGTCCAAAAATCTGTTGAGGGAAGGCAACGAGGCGGACTTGAATGCGAGGCAGAATAGCAGGAAACAGATTTCAAGAGGTACGTTAGAATCGCCTGTAAAGCATAGGAAGAGGGGCACAACTTCGACAATGATGCACTTGGCCAAAAAGGGCGTATGCGTTTTCTCCTGAATATATTCAGGAGAAAACGCATACGCCCTTTTTGGCCAAGCAAGCAAGCGGGCAATGCAAATCTGCACTACAAAGAAGTATCACTTCCCAACGGTCAAAAGGGACATCCACAAAATGTGTAAAAACCAGAAAGGCAAGACAGGCCCTGGAGAACAGGGAGCCTTGTTATGCTGATGGGCGGGATGTAAGTTGCCAACTGCCTCACTGGAGGAGTGCATTGTGTTCCCTAAAACAAGTAAACAACAGAGCTACAGAGCCAAGGGCACTTCCAGTCTAGGGAATATACCTTGGGAAAACTGAAAATCCATAAGACAGAGCCACCCCCAAATTGAGGGCTGCACTGCTTACAAGAACCTCAACCTGGGTACACCTGAAATATCCCAGGAAATATAAAAATGGTTCAAAACATTGTGGAACTTACGTACGATGGAATATCCCTCAGCCATGAAATCAATGTCATAAGACCAGTAGCAGCAAAATGAGTGGATTCAGGTACGATGATTCTAAGTGAAAGAAGTCACACAGAAAAAGAAACTTATCATAAGATATCACTTAGGAAGATCCTGTAAACATGGCTACACATGAACTGAGTTAGGAAAGAGAACAGAGTCTCACATTTAGAAAACACTCTTATGCCTGCTTAAGGGGGAAGGAGAGGTGGGGTGATGCATCAAACCAGAGTTTGATATAAGCACAGGTACTGTTCCAAAAACCAACTATGGAATAGACAAGACCTACACCTTCCTCAGTGAAAGGGACTCAAAACCCCATATTTCCCGCAGAGGAATAGATCTGACTAGTAAGAATCTTAAAACCTATGTATTGATATGTCTCCGTAAGGGAATCAAGTGTGTCTAGACTGGCATAAACATGGCAGCGAGAATCAGCTCAAACCCACTCTAAAAAGGAATTTCAAAAACAGAACAAAGAAACAGGGAAATTCTTTACAATTCCTTCAGGGTCTCTGATGCAACCTGGAATGACCCTATCTACGATGACAGCTGGATGTGGCATGAGGCTGGACACTTGGGACTGAGAGGATTGGTGAGATTGGGTGAGCAAATGCAGACCCTTTAAAGCAATAATGCATGGCAACCATTCCATGGGTCCCAACTCTCCATGTTGAAGGGAATATTACTACAGCTATAACATGTACGGGAAACCTAGAGAATGGACACACTGTGAATACGAAAGGTTTCTAAAACTCAACGAAGAGTCCCTCTCCTGGTGCTCCGGTTTGACTTTCCAACAGCTTAACTATCAATCTCCCAACTTAGAGAGACAGCCCCTTTAAGCTCCTGGTTCACACAGGTTGCCCATTTGGCAGAGGAAGAAAGGGAAGAGGGAGAACCAATGAGAGAGTAGCTGTTAGGCATTTGGATGGGCACATGTCACTCTAATTTCCCGGCAGGAAGAAGAATTAACCAAAGTCTCAGCCACCCACCGGGAACCAGTATAGGTCCTGAACCAAATGTTTGGACTTGCGTTCAGCTCACAAAAAACGAGTTGAAAAATGGAGCTCAGGGGCACAGCAATTCACAAACTGGCAGAGTAATCAAGGCCAACTATCGTCCAAAAATCTGTTGAGGGAAGGCAACGAGGCGGACTTGAATGCGAGGCAGAATAGCAGGAAACAGATTTCAAGAGGTACGTTAGAATCGCCTGTAAAGCACAGGAAGAGGGGCACAAGTTCGACAATGATTCACTTGGCCAAAAAGGGCGTATGCGTTTTCTCCTGAATATATTCAGGAGAAAACGCATACGCCCTTTTTGGCCAAGCAAGCAAGCGGGCAATGCAAATCTGCACTACAAAGAAGTATCACTTCCCAACGGTCAAAAGGGACATCCACAAAATGTGTAAAAACCAGAAAGGCAAGACAGGCCCTGGAGAACAGGGAGCCTTGTTATGCTGATGGGCGGGATGTAAGTTGCCAACTGCCTCACTGGAGGAGTGCATTGTGTTCCCTAAAACAAGTAAACAACAGAGCTACAGAGCCAAGGGCACTTCCAGTCTAGGGAATATACCTTGGGAAAACTGAAAATCCATAAGACAGAGCCACCCCCAAATTGAGGGCTGCACTGCTTACAAGAACCTCAACCTGGGTACACCTGAAATATCCCAGGAAATATAAAAATGGTTCAAAACATTGTGGAACTTACGTACGATGGAATATCCCTCAGCCATGAAATCAATGTCATAAGACCAGTAGCAGCAAAATGAGTGGATTCAGGTACGATGATTCTAAGTGAAAGAAGTCACACAGGAAAAGAAACTTATCATAAGTTATCACTTAGGAAGATCCTGTAAACATGGCTACACATGAACTGAGTTAGGCAAGAGAACAGAGTCTCACATTTAGAAAACACTCTTATGCCTGCTTAAGGGGGAAGGAGAGGTGGGGTGATGCATCAAACCAGAGTTTGATATAAGCACAGGTACTGTTCCAAAAACCAACTATGGAATAGACAAGACCTACACCTTCCTCAGTGAAAGGGACTCAAAACCCCATATTTCCCGCAGAGGAATAGATCTGACTAGTAAGAATCTTAAAACCTATGTATTGATATGTCTCCGTAAGGGAATCAAGTGTGTCTAGACTGGCATAAACATGGCAGCGAGAATCAGCTCAAACCCACTCTAAAAAGGAATTTCAAAAACAGAACAAAGAAACAGGGAAATTCTTTACAATTCCTTCAGGGTCTCTGATGCAACCTGGAATGACCCTATCTACGATGACAGCTGGATGTGGCATGAGGCTGGACACTTGGGACTGAGAGGATTGGTGAGATTGGGTGAGCAAATGCAGACCCTTTAAAGCAATAATGCATGGCAACCATTCCATGGGTCCCACCTCTCCAGGTTGAAGGGAATATTACTACAGCTATAACATGTACGGGAAACCTAGAGAATGGACACACTGTGAATACGAAAGGTTTCTAAAACTCAACGAAGAGTCCCTCTCCTGGTGCTCCGGTTTGACTTTCCAACAGCTTTACTATCAATCTCCCAACTTGGAGAGACAGCCCCTTTAAGCTCCTGGTTCACACAGGTTGCCCATTTGGCAGAGGAGGAAAGGGAAGAGGGAGAACCAATGAGAGAGTAGCTGTTAGGCATTTGGATGGGCACATGTCACTCTAATTTCCCGGCAGGAAGAAGAATTAACCAAAGTCTCAGCCACCCATCGGGAACCAGTATAGGTCCTGAACCAAATGTTTGGACTTGCGTTCAGCTCACAAAAAACGAGTTGAAAAATGGAGCTCAGGGGCACAGCAATTCACAAACTGGCAGAGTAATCAAGGCCAACTATCGTCCAAAAATCTGTTGAGGGAAGGCAACGAGGCGGACTTGAATGTGAGGCAGAATAGCAGGAAACAGATTTCAAGAAGTACGTTAGAATCGCCTGTAAAGCACAGGAAGAGGGGCACAACTTTGACAATGATGCACTTGGCCAAAAAGGGCGTATGCGTTTTCTCCTGAATATATTCAAGAGAAAACGCATACGCCCTTTTTGGCCAAGCAAGCAAGCGGGCAATGCAAATCTGCACTACAAAGAAGTATCACTTCCCAACGGTCAAAAGGGACATCCACAAAATGTGTAAAAACCAGAAAGGCAAGACAGGCCCTGGAGAACAGGCAGCCTTGTTATGCTGATGGGCGGGATGTAAGTTGCCAACTGCCTCACTGGAGGAGTGCATTGTGTTCCCTAAAACAAGTAAACAACAGAGCTACAGAGCCAAGGGCACTTCCAGTCTAGGGAATATACCTTGGGAAAACTGAAAATCCACAAGACAGAGCCACCCCCAAATTGAGGGCTGCACTGCTTACAAGAACCTCAACCTGGGTACACCTGAAATATCCCAGGAAATATAAAAATGGTTCAAAACATTGTGGAACTTACGTACGATGGAATATCCCTCAGCCATGAAATCAATGTCATAAGACCAGTAGCAGCAAAATGAGTGGATTCAGGTACGATGATTCTAAGTGAAAGAAGTCACACAGGAAAAGAAACTTATCATAAGATATCACTTAGGAAGATCCTGTAAACATGGCTACACATGAACTGAGTTAGGCAAGAGAACAGAGTCTCACATTTAGAAAACACTCTTATGCCTGCTTAAGGGGGAAGGAGAGGTGGGGTGATGCATCAAACCAGAGTTTGATATAAGCACAGGTACTGTTCCAAAAACCAACTATGGAATAGACAAGACCTACACCTTCCTCAGTGAAAGGGACTCAAAACCCCATATTTCCCGCAGAGGAATAGATCTGACTAGTAAGAATCTTAAAACCTATGTATTGATATGTCTCCGTAAGGGAATCAAGTGTGTCTAGACTGGCATAAACATGGCAGCGAGAATCAGCTCAAACCCACTCTAAAAAGGAATTTCAAAAACAGAACAAAGAAACAGGGAAATTCTTTACAATTCCTTCAGGGTCTCTGATGCAACCTGGAATGACCCTATCTACGATGACAGCTGGATGCGGCATGAGGCTGGACACTTGGGACTGAGAGGATTGGTGAGATTGGGTGAGCAAATGCAGACCCTTTAAAGCAATAATGCATGGCAACCATTCCATGGGTCCCACCTCTCCAGGTTGAAGGGAATATTACTTGAGCTTTAACATGTACGGGAAACCTAGAGAATGGACACACTGTGAATACGAAAGGTTTCTAAAACTCAATGAAGAGTCCCTCTCCTGGTGCTCCGGTTTGACTTTCCAACAGCTTAACTATCAATCTCCCAACTTGGAGAGACAGCCCCTTTAAGCTCCTGGTTCACACAGGTTGCCCATTTGGCAGAGGAAGAAAGGGAAGAGGGAGAACCAATGAGAGAGTAGCTGTTAGGCATTTGGATGGGCACATGTCACTCTAATTTCCCGGCAGGAAGAAGAATTAACCAAAGTCTCAGCCACCCACCGGGAACCAGTATAGGTCCTGAACCAAATGTTTGGACTTGCGTTCAGCTCACAAAAAACGAGTTGAAAAATGGATCTCAGGGGCACAGCAATTCACAAACTGGCAGAGTAATCAAGGCCAACTATCGTCCAAAAATCTGTTGAGGGAAGGCAACGAGGCGGACTTGAATGCGAGGCAGAATAGCAGGAAACAGATTTCAAGAGGTACGTTAGAATCGCCTGTAAACCACAGGAAGAGGGGCACAACTTTGACAATGATGCACTTGGCCAAAAAGGGCGTATGCGGTTTCTCCTGAATATATTCAGGAGAAAACGCATACGCCCTTTTTGGCCAAGCAAGCAAGCGGGCAATGCAAATCTGCACTACAAAGAAGTATCACTTCCCACCGGTCAAAAGGGACATCCACAAAATGTGTAAAAACCAGAAAGGCAAGACAGGCCCTGGAGAACCGGCAGCCTTGTTATGCTGATGGGCGGGATGTAAGTTGCCAACTGCCTCACTGGAGGAGTGCATTGTGTTCCCTAAAACAAGTAAACAACAGAGCTACAGAGCCAAGGGCACTTCCAGTCTAGGGAATATACCTTGGGAAAACTGAAAATCCACAAGACAGAGCCACCCCCAAATTGAGGGCTGCACTGCTTACAAGAACCTCAACCTGGGTACACCTGAGATATCCCAGGAAATATAAAAATGGTTCAAAACATTGTGGAACTTACGTACGATGGAATATCCCTCAGCCATGAAATCAATGTCATAAGACCAGTAGCAGCAAAATGAGTGGATTCAGGTACGATGATTCTAAGTGAAAGAAGTCACACAGAAAAAGAAACTTATCATAAGATATCACTTAGGAAGATCCTGTAAACATGGCTACACATGAACTGAGTTAGGAAAGAGAACAGAGTCTCACATTTAGAAAACACTCTTATGCCTGCTTAAGGGGGAAGGAGAGGTGGGGTGATGCATCAAACCAGAGTTTGATATAAGCACAGGTACTGTTCCAAAAACCAACTATGGAATAGACAAGACCTACACCTTCCTCAGTGAAAGGGACTCAAAACCCCATATTTCCCGCAGAGGAATAGATCTGACTAGTAAGAATCTTAAAACCTATGTATTGATATGTCTCCGTAAGGGAATCAAGTGTGTCTAGACTGGCATAAACATGGCAGCGAGAATCAGCTCAAACCCACTCTAAAAAGGAATTTCAAAAACAGAACAAAGAAACAGGGAAATTCTTTACAATTCCTTCAGGGTCTCTGATGCAACCTGGAATGACCCTATCTACGATGACAGCTGGATGTGGCATGAGGCTGGACACTTGGGACTGAGAGGATTGGTGAGATTGGGTGAGCAAATGCAGACCCTTTAAAGCAATAATGCATGGCAACCTTTCCATGGGTCCCACCTCTCCAGGTTGAAGGGAATATTACTACAGCTATAACATGTACGGGAAACCTAGAGAATGGACACACTGTGAATACGAAAGGTTTCTAAAACTCAACGAAGAGTCCCTCTCCTGGTGTTCCGGTTTGACTTTCCAACAGCTTTACTATCAATCTCCCAACTTGGAGAGACAGCCCCTTTAAGCTCCTGGTTCACACAGGTTGCCCATTTGGCAGAGGAGGAAAGGGAAGAGGGAGAACCAATGAGAGAGTAGCTGTTAGGCATTTGGATGGGCACATGTCACTCTAATTTCCCGGCAGGAAGAAGAATTCACCAAAGTCTCAGCCACCCACCGGGAACCAGTATAGGTCCTGAACCAAATGTTTGGACTTGCGTTCAGCTCACAAAAAACGAGTTGAAAAATGGAGCTCACGGGCACAGCAATTCACAAACTGGCAGAGTAATCAAGGCCAACTATCGTCCAAAAATCTGTTGAGGGAAGGCAACGAGGCGGACTTGAATGCGAGGCAGAACAGCAGGAAACAGATTTCAAGAGGTACGTTAGAATCGCCTGTAAAGCACAGGAAGAGGGGCACAACTTCGACAATGATGCACTTGGCCAAAAAGGGCGTATGCGTTTTCTCCTGAATATATTCAGGAGAAAACGCATACGCCCTTTTTGGCCAAGCAAGCAAGCGGGCAATGCAAATCTGCACTTCAAAGAAGTATCACTTCCCAACGGTCAAAAGGGACATCCACAAAATGTGTAAAAACCAGAAAGGCAAGACAGGCCCTGGAGAACAGGGAGCCTTGTTATGCTGATGGGCGGGATGTAAGTTGCCAACTGCCTCACTGGAGGAGTGCATTGTGTTCCCTAAAACAAGTAAACAACAGAGCTACAGAGCCAAGGGCACTTCCAGTCTAGGGAATATACCTTGGGAAAACTGAAAATCCATAAGACAGAGCCACCCCCAAATTGAGGGCTGCACTGCTTACAAGAACCTCAACCTGGGTACACCTGAAATATCCCAGGAAATATAAAAATGGTTCAAAACATTGTGGAACTTACGTACGATGGAATATCCCTCAGCCATGAAATCAATGTCATAAGACCAGTAGCAGCAAAATGAGTGGATTCAGGTACGATGATTCTAAGTGAAAGAAGTCACACAGAAAAAGAAACTTATCATAAGATATCACTTAGGAAGATCCTGTAAACATGGCTACACATGAACTGAGTTAGGCAAGAGAACAGAGTCTCACATTTAGAAAACACTCTTATGCCTGCTTAAGGGGGAAGGAGAGGTGGGGTGATGCATCAAACCAGAGTTTGATATAAGCACAGGTACTGTTCCAAAAACCAACTATGGAATAGACAAGACCTACACCTTCCTCAGTGAAAGGGACTCAAAACCCCATATTTCCCGCAGAGGAATAGATCTGACTAGTAAGAATCTTAAAACCTATGTATTGATATGTCTCCGTAAGGGAATCAAGTGTGTCTAGACTGGCATAAACATGGCAGCGAGAATCAGCTCAAACCCACTCTAAAAAGGAATTTCAAAAACAGAACAAAGAAACAGGGAAATTCTTTACAATTCCTTCAGGGTCTCTGATGCAACCTGGAATGACCCTATCTACGATGACAGCTGGATGTGGCATGAGGCTGGACACTTGGGACTGAGAGGATTGGTGAGATTGGGTGAGCAAATGCAGACCCTTTAAAGCAATAATGCATGGCAACCATTCCATGCGTCCCACCTCTCCAGGTTGAAGGGAATATTACTACAGCTATAACATGTACGGGAAACCTAGAGAATGGACACACTGTGAATACGAAAGGTTTCTAAAACTCAACGAAGAGTCCCTCTCCTGGTGTTCCGGTTTGACTTTCCAACAGCTTTACTATCAATCTCCCAACTTGGAGAGACAGCCCCTTTAAGCTCCTGGTTCACACAGGTTGCCCATTTGGCAGAGGAGGAAAGGGAAGAGGGAGAACCAATGAGAGAGTAGCTGTTAGGCATTTGGATGGGCACATGTCACTCTAATTTCCCGGCAGGAAGAAGAATTCACCAAAGTCTCAGCCACCCACCGGGAACCAGTATAGGTCCTGAACCAAATGTTTGGACTTGCGTTCAGCTCACAAAAAACGAGTTGAAAAATGGAGCTCAGGGGCACAGCAATTCACAAACTGGCAGAGTAATCAAGGCCAACTATCGTCCAAAAATCTGTTGAGGGAAGGCAACGAGGCGGACTTGAATGCGAGGCAGAACAGCAGGAAACAGATTTCAAGAGGTACGTTAGAATCGCCTGTAAAGCACAGGAAGAGGGGCACAACTTCGACAATGATGCACTTGGCCAAAAAGGGCGTATGCGTTTTCTCCTGAATATATTCAGGAGAAAACGCATACGCCCTTTTTGGCCAAGCAAGCAAGCGGGCAATGCAAATCTGCACTACAAAGAAGTATCACTTCCCACCGGTCAAAAGGGACATCCACAAAATGTGTAAAAACCAGAAAGGCAAGACAGGCCCTGGAGAACAGGGAGCCTTGTTATGCTGATGGGCGGGATGTAAGTTGCCAACTGCCTCACTGGAGGAGTGCATTGTGTTCCCTAAAACAAGTAAACAACAGAGCTACAGAGCCAAGGGCACTTCCAGTCTAGGGAATATACCTTGGGAAAACTGAAAATCCATAAGACAGAGCCACCCCCAAATTGAGGGCTGCACTGCTTACAAGAACCTCAACCTGGGTACACCTGAAATATCCCAGGAAATATAAAAATGGTTCAAAACATTGTGGAACTTACGTACGATGGAATATCCCTCAGCCATGAAATCAATGTCATAAGACCAGTAGCAGCAAAATGAGTGGATTCAGGTACGATGATTCTAAGTGAAAGAAGTCACACAGAAAAAGAAACTTATCATAAGATATCACTTAGGAAGATCCTGTAAACATGGCTACACATGAACTGAGTTAGGCAAGAGAACAGAGTCTCACATTTAGAAAACACTCTTATGCCTGCTTAAGGGGGAAGGAGAGGTGGGGTGATGCATCAAACCAGAGTTTGATATAAGCACAGGTACTGTTCCAAAAACCAACTATGGAATAGACAAGACCTACACCTTCCTCAGTGAAAGGGACTCAAAACCCCATATTTCCCGCAGAGGAATAGATCTGACTAGTAAGAATCTTAAAACCTATGTATTGATATGTCTCCGTAAGGGAATCAAGTGTGTCTAGACTGGCATAAACATGGCAGCGAGAATCAGCTCAAACCCACTCTAAAAAGGAATTTCAAAAACAGAACAAAGAAACAGGGAAATTCTTTACAATTCCTTCAGGGTCTCTGATGCAACCTGGAATGACCCTATCTACGATGACAGCTGGATGTGGCATGAGGCTGGACACTTGGGACTGAGAGGATTGGTGAGATTGGGTGAGCAAATGCAGACCCTTTAAAGCAATAATGCATGGCAACCATTCCATGCGTCCCACCTCTCCAGGTTGAAGGGAATATTACTACAGCTATAACATGTACGGGAAACCTAGAGAATGGACACACTGTGAATACGAAAGGTTTCTAAAACTCAACGAAGAGTCCCTCTCCTGGTGTTCCGGTTTGACTTTCCAACAGCTTTACTATCAATCTCCCAACTTGGAGAGACAGCCCCTTTAAGCTCCTGGTTCACACAGGTTGCCCATTTGGCAGAGGAGGAAAGGGAAGAGGGAGAACCAATGAGAGAGTAGCTGTTAGGCATTTGGATGGGCACATGTCACTCTAATTTCCCGGCAGGAAGAAGAATTCACCAAAGTCTCAGCCACCCACCGGGAACCAGTATAGGTCCTGAACCAAATGTTTGGACTTGCGTTCAGCTCACAAAAAACGAGTTGAAAAATGGAGCTCACGGGCACAGCAATTCACAAACTGGCAGAGTAATCAAGGCCAACTATCGTCCAAAAATCTGTTGAGGGAAGGCAACGAGGCGGACTTGAATGCGAGGCAGAATAGCAGGAAACAGATTTCAAGAGGTACGTTAGAATCGCCTGTAAAGCATAGGAAGAGGGGCACAACTTCGACAATGATGCACTTGGCCAAAAAGGGTGTATGCGTTTTCTCCTGAATATATTCAGGAGAAAACGCATACGCCCTTTTTGGCCAAGCAAGCAAGCGGGCAATGCAAATCTGCACTACAAAGAAGTATCACTTCCCAACGGTCAAAAGGGACATCCACAAAATGTGTAAAAACCAGAAAGGCAAGACAGGCCCTGGAGAACAGGGAGCCTTGTTATGCTGATGGGCGGGATGTAAGTTGCCAACTGCCTCACTGGAGGAGTGCATTGTGTTCCCTAAAACAAGTAAACAACAGAGCTACAGAGCCAAGGGCACTTCCAGTCTAGGGAATATACCTTGGGAAAACTGAAAATCCATAAGACAGAGCCACCCCCAAATTGAGGGCTGCACTGCTTACAAGAACCTCAACCTGGGTACACCTGAAATATCCCAGGAAATATAAAAATGGTTCAAAACATTGTGGAACTTACGTACGATGGAATATCCCTCAGCCATGAAATCAATGTCATAAGACCAGTAGCAGCAAAATGAGTGGATTCAGGTACGATGATTCTAAGTGAAAGAAGTCACACAGAAAAAGAAACTTATCATAAGATATCACTTAGGAAGATCCTGTAAACATGGCTACACATGAACTGAGTTAGGAAAGAGAACAGAGTCTCACATTTAGAAAACACTCTTATGCCTGCTTAAGGGGGAAGGAGAGGTGGGGTGATGCATCAAACCAGAGTTTGATATAAGCACAGGTACTGTTCCAAAAACCAACTATGGAATAGACAAGACCTACACCTTCCTCAGTGAAAGGGACTCAAAACCCCATATTTCCCGCAGAGGAATAGATCTGACTAGTAAGAATCTTAAAACCTATGTATTGATATGTCTCCGTAAGGGAATCAAGTGTGTCTAGACTGGCATAAACATGGCAGCGAGAATCAGCTCAAACCCACTCTAAAAAGGAATTTCAAAAACAGAACAAAGAAACAGGGAAATTCTTTACAATTCCTTCAGGGTCTCTGATGCAACCTGGAATGACCCTATCTACGATGACAGCTGGATGTGGCATGAGGCTGGACACTTGGGACTGAGAGGATTGGTGAGATTGGGTGAGCAAATGCAGACCCTTTAAAGCAATAATGCATGGCAACCATTCCATGGGTCCCAACTCTCCATGTTGAAGGGAATATTACTACAGCTATAACATGTACGGGAAACCTAGAGAATGGACACACTGTGAATACGAAAGGTTTCTAAAACTCAACGAAGAGTCCCTCTCCTGGTGCTCCGGTTTGACTTTCCAACAGCTTAACTATCAATCTCCCAACTTAGAGAGACAGCCCCTTTAAGCTCCTGGTTCACACAGGTTGCCCATTTGGCAGAGGAAGAAAGGGAAGAGGGAGAACCAATGAGAGAGTAGCTGTTAGGCATTTGGATGGCCACATGTCACTCTAATTTCCCGGCAGGAAGAAGAATTCACCAAAGTCTCAGCCACCCACCGGGAACCAGTATAGGTCCTGAACCAAATGTTTGGACTTGCGTTCAGCTCACAAAAAACGAGTTGAAAAATGGAGCTCAGGGGCACAGCAATTCACAAACTGGCAGAGTAATCAAGGCCAACTATCGTCCAAAAATCTGTTGAGGGAAGGCAACGAGGCGGACTTGAATGCGAGGCAGAATAGCAGGAAACAGATTTCAAGAGGTACGTTAGAATCGCCTGTAAAGCACAGGAAGAGGGGCACAAGTTCGACAATGATTCACTTGGCCAAAAAGGGCATATGCGTTTTCTCCTGAATATATTCAGGAGAAAACGCATACGCCCTTTTTGGCCAAGCAAGCAAGCGGGCAATGCAAATCTGCACTACAAAGAAGTATCACTTCCCAACGGTCAAAAGGGACATCCACAAAATGTGTAAAAACCAGAAAGGCAAGACAGGCCCTGGAGAACAGGGAGCCTTGTTATGCTGATGGGCGGGATGTAAGTTGCCAACTGCCTCACTGGAGGAGTGCATTGTGTTCCCTAAAACAAGTAAACAACAGAGCTACAGAGCCAAGGGCACTTCCAGTCTAGGGAATATACCTTGGGAAAACTGAAAATCCATAAGACAGAGCCACCCCCAAATTGAGGGCTGCACTGCTTACAAGAACCTCAACCTGGGTACACCTGAAATATCCCAGGAAATATAAAAATGGTTCAAAACATTGTGGAACTTACGTACGATGGAATATCCCTCAGCCATGAAATCAATGTCATAAGACCAGTAGCAGCAAAATGAGTGGATTCAGGTACGATGATTCTAAGTGAAAGAAGTCACACAGGAAAAGAAACTTATCATAAGATATCACTTAGGAAGATCCTGTAAACATGGCTACACATGAACTGAGTTAGGCAAGAGAACAGAGTCTCACATTTAGAAAACACTCTTATGCCTGCTTAAGGGGGAAGGAGAGGTGGGGTGATGCATCAAACCAGAGTTTGATATAAGCACAGGTACTGTTCCAAAAACCAACTATGGAATAGACAAGACCTACACCTTCCTCAGTGAAAGGGACTCAAAACCCCATATTTCCCGCAGAGGAATAGATCTGACTAGTAAGAATCTTAAAACCTATGTATTGATATGTCTCCGTAAGGGAATCAAGTGTGTCTAGACTGGCATAAACATGGCAGCGAGAATCAGCTCAAACCCACTCTAAAAAGGAATTTCAAAAACAGAACAAAGAAACAGGGAAATTCTTTACAATTCCTTCAGGGTCTCTGATGCAACCTGGAATGACCCTATCTACGATGACAGCTGGATGTGGCATGAGGCTGCACACTTGGGACTGAGAGGATTGGTGAGATTGGGTGAGCAAATGCAGACCCTTTAAAGCAATAATGCATGGCAACCATTCCATGGGTCCCACCTCTCCAGGTTGAAGGGAATATTACTACAGCTATAACATGTACGGGAAACCTAGAGAATGGACACACTGTGAATACGAAAGGTTTCTAAAACTCAACGAAGAGTCCCTCTCCTGGTGCTCCGGTTTGACTTTCCAACAGCTTTACTATCAATCTCCCAACTTGGAGAGACAGCCCCTTTAAGCTCCTGGTTCACACAGGTTGCCCATTTGGCAGAGGAGGAAAGGGAAGAGGGAGAACCAATGAGAGAGTAGCTGTTAGGCATTTGGATGGGCACATGTCACTCTAATTTCCCGGCAGGAAGAAGAATTAACCAAAGTCTCAGCCACCCATCGGGAACCAGTATAGGTCCTGAACCAAATGTTTGGACTTGCGTTCAGCTCACAAAAAACGAGTTGAAAAATGGAGCTCAGGGGCACAGCAATTCACAAACTGGCAGAGTAATCAAGGCCAACTATCGTCCAAAAATCTGTTGAGGGAAGGCAACGAGGCGGACTTGAATGTGAGGCAGAATAGCAGGAAACAGATTTCAAGAAGTACGTTAGAATCGCCTGTAAAGCACAGGAAGAGGGGCACAACTTTGACAATGATGCACTTGGCCAAAAAGGGCGTATGCGTTTTCTCCTGAATATATTCAAGAGAAAACGCATACGCCCTTTTTGGCCAAGCAAGCAAGCGGGCAATGCAAATCTGCACTACAAAGAAGTATCACTTCCCAACGGTCAAAAGGGACATCCACAAAATGTGTAAAAACCAGAAAGGCAAGACAGGCCCTGGAGAACAGGCAGCCTTGTTATGCTGATGGGCGGGATGTAAGTTGCCAACTGCCTCACTGGAGGAGTGCATTGTGTTCCCTAAAACAAGTAAACAACAGAGCTACAGAGCCAAGGGCACTTCCAGTCTAGGGAATATACCTTGGGAAAACTGAAAATCCACAAGACAGAGCCACCCCCAAATTGAGGGCTGCACTGCTTACAAGAACCTCAACCTGGGTACACCTGAAATATCCCAGGAAATATAAAAATGGTTCAAAACATTGTGGAACTTACGTACGATGGAATATCCCTCAGCCATGAAATCAATGTCATAAGACCAGTAGCAGCAAAATGAGTGGATTCAGGTACGATGATTCTAAGTGAAAGAAGTCACACAGGAAAAGAAACTTATCATAAGATATCACTTAGGAAGATCCCGTAAACATGGCTACACATGAACTGAGTTAGGCAAGAGAACAGAGTCTCACATTTAGAAAACACTCTTATGCCTGCTTAAGGGGGAAGGAGAGGTGGGGTGATGCATCAAACCAGAGTTTGATATAAGCACAGGTACTGTTCCAAAAACCAACTATGGAATAGACAAGACCTACACCTTCCTCAGTGAAAGGGACTCAAAACCCCATATTTCCCGCAGAGGAATAGATCTGACTAGTAAGAATCTTAAAACCTATGTATTGATATGTCTCCGTAAGGGAATCAAGTGTGTCTAGACTGGCATAAACATGGCAGCGAGAATCAGCTCAAACCCACTCTAAAAAGGAATTTCAAAAACAGAACAAAGAAACAGGGAAATTCTTTACAATTCCTTCAGGGTCTCTGATGCAACCTGGAATGACCCTATCTACGATGACAGCTGGATGCGGCATGAGGCTGGACACTTGGGACTGAGAGGATTGGTGAGATTGGGTGAGCAAATGCAGACCCTTTAAAGCAATAATGCATGGCAACCATTCCATGGGTCCCACCTCTCCAGGTTGAAGGGAATATTACTTGAGCTTTAACATGTACGGGAAACCTAGAGAATGGACACACTGTGAATACGAAAGGTTTCTAAAACTCAATGAAGAGTCCCTCTCCTGGTGCTCCGGTTTGACTTTCCAACAGCTTAACTATCAATCTCCCAACTTGGAGAGACAGCCCCTTTAAGCTCCTGGTTCACACAGGTTGCCCATTTGGCAGAGGAAGAAAGGGAAGAGGGAGAACCAATGAGAGAGTAGCTGTTAGGCATTTGGATGGGCACATGTCACTCTAATTTCCCGGCAGGAAGAAGAATTCACCAAAGTCTCAGCCACCCACCGGGAACCAGTATAGGTCCTGAACCAAATGTTTGGACTTGCGTTCAGCTCACAAAAAACGAGTTGAAAAATGGAGCTCAGGGGCACAGCAATTCACAAACTGGCAGAGTAATCAAGGCCAACTATCGTCCAAAAATCTGTTGAGGGAAGGCAACGAGGCGGACTTGAATGCGAGGCAGAATAGCAGGAAACAGATTTCAAGAGGTACGTTAGAATCGCCTGTAAACCACAGGAAGAGGGGCACAACTTTGACAATGATGCACTTGGCCAAAAAGGGCGTATGCGGTTTCTCCTGAATATATTCAGGAGAAAACGCATACGCCCTTTTTGGCCAAGCAAGCAAGCGGGCAATGCAAATCTGCACTACAAAGAAGTATCACTTCCCACCGGTCAAAAGGGACATCCACAAAATGTGTAAAAACCAGAAAGGCAAGACAGGCCCTGGAGAACCGGCAGCCTTGTTATGCTGATGGGCGGGATGTAAGTTGCCAACTGCCTCACTGGAGGAGTGCATTGTGTTCCCTAAAACAAGTAAACAACAGAGCTACAGAGCCAAGGGCACTTCCAGTCTAGGGAATATACCTTGGGAAAACTGAAAATCCACAAGACAGAGCCACCCCCAAATTGAGGGCTGCACTGCTTACAAGAACCTCAACCTGGGTACACCTGAGATATCCCAGGAAATATAAAAATGGTTCAAAACATTGTGGAACTTACGTACGATGGAATATCCCTCAGCCATGAAATCAATGTCATAAGACCAGTAGCAGCAAAATGAGTGGATTCAGGTACGATGATTCTAAGTGAAAGAAGTCACACAGAAAAAGAAACTTATCATAAGATATCACTTAGGAAGATCCTGTAAACATGGCTACACATGAACTGAGTTAGGAAAGAGAACAGAGTCTCACATTTAGAAAACACTCTTATGCCTGCTTAAGGGGGAAGGAGAGGTGGGGTGATGCATCAAACCAGAGTTTGATATAAGCACAGGTACTGTTCCAAAAACCAACTATGGAATAGACAAGACCTACACCTTCCTCAGTGAAAGGGACTCAAAACCCCATATTTCCCGCAGAGGAATAGATCTGACTAGTAAGAATCTTAAAACCTATGTATTGATATGTCTCCGTAAGGGAATCAAGTGTGTCTAGACTGGCATAAACATGGCAGCGAGAATCAGCTCAAACCCACTCTAAAAAGGAATTTCAAAAACAGAACAAAGAAACAGGGAAATTCTTTACAATTCCTTCAGGGTCTCTGATGCAACCTGGAATGACCCTATCTACGATGACAGCTGGATGTGGCATGAGGCTGGACACTTGGGACTGAGAGGATTGGTGAGATTGGGTGAGCAAATGCAGACCCTTTAAAGCAATAATGCATGGCAACCATTCCATGCGTCCCACCTCTCCAGGTTGAAGGGAATATTACTACAGCTATAACATGTACGGGAAACCTAGAGAATGGACACACTGTGAATACGAAAGGTTTCTAAAACTCAACGAAGAGTCCCTCTCCTGGTGTTCCGGTTTGACTTTCCAACAGCTTTACTATCAATCTCCCAACTTGGAGAGACAGCCCCTTTAAGCTCCTGGTTCACACAGGTTGCCCATTTGGCAGAGGAGTAAAGGGAAGAGGGAGAACCAATGAGAGAGTAGCTGTTAGGCATTTGGATGGGCACATGTCACTCTAATTTCCCGGCAGGAAGAAGAATTCACCAAAGTCTCAGCCACCCACCGGGAACCAGTATAGGTCCTGAACCAAATGTTTGGACTTGCGTTCAGCTCACAAAAAACGAGTTGAAAAATGGAGCTCACGGGCACAGCAATTCACAAACTGGCAGAGTAATCAAGGCCAACTATCGTCCAAAAATCTGTTGAGGGAAGGCAACGAGGCGGACTTGAATGCGAGGCAGAACAGCAGGAAACAGATTTCAAGAGGTACGTTAGAATCGCCTGTAAAGCACAGGAAGAGGGGCACAACTTCGACAATGATGCACTTGGCCAAAAAGGGCGTATGCGTTTTCTCCTGAATATATTCAGGAGAAAACGCATACGCCCTTTTTGGCCAAGCAAGCAAGCGGGCAATGCAAATCTGCACTTCAAAGAAGTATCACTTCCCACCGGTCAAAAGGGACATCCACAAAATGTGTAAAAACCAGAAAGGCAAGACAGGCCCTGGAGAACAGGGAGCCTTGTTATGCTGATGGGCGGGATGTAAGTTGCCAACTGCCTCACTGGAGGAGTGCATTGTGTTCCCTAAAACAAGTAAACAACAGAGCTACAGAGCCAAGGGCACTTCCAGTCTAGGGAATATACCTTGGGAAAACTGAAAATCCATAAGACAGAGCCACCCCCAAATTGAGGGCTGCACTGCTTACAAGAACCTCAACCTGGGTACACCTGAAATATCCCAGGAAATATAAAAATGGTTCAAAACATTGTGGAACTTACGTACGATGGAATATCCCTCAGCCATGAAATCAATGTCATAAGACCAGTAGCAGCAAAATGAGTGGATTCAGGTACGATGATTCTAAGTGAAAGAAGTCACACAGTAAAAGAAACTTATCATAAGATATCACTTAGGAAGATCCTGTAAACATGGCTACACATGAACTGAGTTAGGAAAGAGAACAGAGTCTCACATTTAGAAAACACTCTTATGCCTGCTTAAGGGGGAAGGAGAGGTGGGGTGATGCATCAAACCAGAGTTTGATATAAGCACAGGTACTGTTCCAAAAACCAACTATGGAATAGACAAGACCTACACCTTCCTCAGTGAAAGGGACTCAAAACCCCATATTTCCCGCAGAGGAATAGATCTGACTAGTAAGAATCTTAAAACCTATGTATTGATATGTCTCCATAAGGGAATCAAGTGTGTCTAGACTGGCATAAACATGGCAGCGAGAATCAGCTCAAACCCACTCTAAAAAGGAATTTCAAAAACAGAACAAAGAAACAGGGAAATTCTTTACAATTCCTTCAGGGTCTCTGATGCAACCTGGAATGACCCTATCTACGATGACAGCTGGATGTGGCATGAGGCTGGACACTTGGGACTGAGAGGATTGGTGAGATTGGGTGAGCAAATGCAGACCCTTTAAAGCAATAATGCATGGCAACCATTCCATGCGTCCCACCTCTCCAGGTTGAAGGGAATATTACTACAGCTATAACATGTACGGGAAACCTAGAGAATGGACACACTGTGAATACGAAAGGTTTCTAAAACTCAACGAAGAGTCCCTCTCCTGGTGTTCCGGTTTGACTTTCCAACAGCTTTACTATCAATCTCCCAACTTGGAGAGACAGCCCCTTTAAGCTCCTGGTTCACACAGGTTGCCCATTTGGCAGAGGAGGAAAGGGAAGAGGGAGAACCAATGAGAGAGTAGCTGTTAGGCATTTGGATGGGCACATGTCACTCTAATTTCCCGGCAGGAAGAAGAATTAACCAAAGTCTCAGCCACCCACCGGGAACCAGTATAGGTCCTGAACCAAATGTTTGGACTTGCGTTCAGCTCACAAAAAACGAGTTGAAAAATGGAGCTCAGGGGCACAGCAATTCACAAACTGGCAGAGTAATCAAGGCCAACTATCGTCCAAAAATCTGTTGAGGGAAGGCAACGAGGCGGACTTGAATGCGAGGCAGAACAGCAGGAAACAGATTTCAAGAGGTACGTTAGAATCGCCTGTAAAGCACAGGAAGAGGGGCACAACTTCGACAATGATGCACTTGGCCAAAAAGGGCGTATGCGTTTTCTCCTGAATATATTCAGGAGAAAACGCATACGCCCTTTTTGGCCAAGCAAGCAAGCGGGCAATGCAAATCTGCACTACAAAGAAGTATCACTTCCCAACGGTCAAAAGGGACATCCACAAAATGTGTAAAAACCAGAAAGGCAAGACAGGCCCTGGAGAACAGGGAGCCTTGTTATGCTGATGGGCGGGATGTAAGTTGCCAACTGCCTCACTGGAGGAGTGCATTGTGTTCCCTAAAACAAGTAAACAACAGAGCTACAGAGCCAAGGGCACTTCCAGTCTAGGGAATATACCTTGGGAAAACTGAAAATCCATAAGACAGAGCCACCCCCAAATTGAGGGCTGCACTGCTTACAAGAACCTCAACCTGGGTACACCTGAAATATCCCAGGAAATATAAAAATGGTTCAAAACATTGTGGAACTTACGTACGATGGAATATCCCTCAGCCATGAAATCAATGTCATAAGACCAGTAGCAGCAAAATGAGTGGATTCAGGTACGATGATTCTAAGTGAAAGAAGTCACACAGGAAAAGAAACTTATCATAAGATATCACTTAGGAAGATCCTGTAAACATGGCTACACATGAACTGAGTTAGGCAAGAGAACAGAGTCTCACATTTAGAAAACACTCTTATGCCTGCTTAAGGGGGAAGGAGAGGTGGGGTGATGCATCAAACCAGAGTTTGATATAAGCACAGGTACTGTTCCAAAAACCAACTATGGAATAGACAAGACCTACACCTTCCTCAGTGAAAGGGACTCAAAACCCCATATTTCCCGCAGAGGAATAGATCTGACTAGTAAGAATCTTAAAACCTATGTATTGATATGTCTCCGTAAGGGAATCAAGTGTGTCTAGACTGGCATAAACATGGCAGCGAGAATCAGCTCAAACCCACTCTAAAAAGGAATTTCAAAAACAGAACAAAGAAACAGGGAAATTCTTTACAATTCCTTCAGGGTTTCTGATGCAACCTGGAATGACCCTATCTACGATGACAGCTGGATGTGGCATGAGGCTGGACACTTGGGACTGAGAGGATTGGTGAGATTGGGTGAGCAAATGCAGACCCTTTAAAGCAATAATGCATGGCAACCATTCCATGGGTCCCAACTCTCCATGTTGAAGGGAATATTACTACAGCTATAACATGTACGGGAAACCTAGAGAATGGACACACTGTGAATACGAAAGGTTTCTAAAACTCAACGAAGAGTCCCTCTCCTGGTGCTCCGGTTTGACTTTCCAACAGCTTAACTATCAATCTCCCAACTTAGAGAGACAGCCCCTTTAAGCTCCTGGTTCACACAGGTTGCCCATTTAGCAGAGGAAGAAAGGGAAGAGGGAGAACCAATGAGAGAGTAGCTGTTAGGCATTTGGATGGCCACATGTCACTCTAATTTCCCGGCAGGAAGAAGAATTCACCAAAGTCTCAGCCACCCACCGGGAACCAGTATAGGTCCTGAACCAAATGTTTGGACTTGCGTTCAGCTCACAAAAAACGAGTTGAAAAATGGAGCTCAGGGGCACAGCAATTCACAAACTGGCAGAGTAATCAAGGCCAACTATCGTCCAAAAATCTGTTGAGGGAAGGCAACGAGGCGGACTTGAATGCGAGGCAGAATAGCAGGAAACAGATTTCAAGAGGTACGTTAGAATCGCCTGTAAAGCACAGGAAGAGGGGCACAAGTTCGACAATGATTCACTTGGCCAAAAAGGGCGTATGCGTTTTCTCCTGAATATATTCAGGAGAAAACGCATACGCCCTTTTTGGCCAAGCAAGCAAGCGGGCAATGCAAATCTGCACTACAAAGAAGTATCACTTCCCAACGGTCAAAAGGGACATCCACAAAATGTGTAAAAACCAGAAAGGCAAGACAGGCCCTGGAGAACAGGGAGCCTTGTTATGCTGATGGGCGGGATGTAAGTTGCCAACTGCCTCACTGGAGGAGTGCATTGTGTTCCCTAAAACAAGTAAACAACAGAGCTACAGAGCCAAGGGCACTTCCAGTCTAGGGAATATACCTTGGGAAAACTGAAAATCCATAAGACAGAGCCACCCCCAAATTGAGGGCTGCACTGCTTACAAGAACCTCAACCTGGGTACACCTGAAATATCCCAGGAAATATAAAAATGGTTCAAAACATTGTGGAACTTACGTACGATGGAATATCCCTCAGCCATGAAATCAATGTCATAAGACCAGTAGCAGCAAAATGAGTGGATTCAGGTACGATGATTCTAAGTGAAAGAAGTCACACAGGAAAAGAAACTTATCATAAGATATCACTTAGGAAGATCCTGTAAACATGGCTACACATGAACTGAGTTAGGCAAGAGAACAGAGTCTCACATTTAGAAAACACTCTTATGCCTGCTTAAGGGGGAAGGAGAGGTGGGGTGATGCATCAAACCAGAGTTTGATATAAGCACAGGTACTGTTCCAAAAACCAACTATGGAATAGACAAGACCTACACCTTCCTCAGTGAAAGGGACTCAAAACCCCATATTTCCCGCAGAGGAATAGATCTGACTAGTAAGAATCTTAAAACCTATGTATTGATATGTCTCCGTAAGGGAATCAAGTGTGTCTAGACTGGCATAAACATGGCAGCGAGAATCAGCTCAAACCCACTCTAAAAAGGAATTTCAAAAACAGAACAAAGAAACAGGGAAATTCTTTACAATTCCTTCAGGGTCTCTGATGCAACCTGGAATGACCCTATCTACGATGACAGCTGGATGTGGCATGAGGCTGCACACTTGGGACTGAGAGGATTGGTGAGATTGGGTGAGCAAATGCAGACCCTTTAAAGCAATAATGCATGGCAACCATTCCATGGGTCCCACCTCTCCAGGTTGAAGGGAATATTACTACAGCTATAACATGTACGGGAAACCTAGAGAATGGACACACTGTGAATACGAAAGGTTTCTAAAACTCAACGAAGAGTCCCTCTCCTGGTGCTCCGGTTTGACTTTCCAACAGCTTTACTATCAATCTCCCAACTTGGAGAGACAGCCCCTTTAAGCTCCTGGTTCACACAGGTTGCCCATTTGGCAGAGGAGGAAAGGGAAGAGGGAGAACCAATGAGAGAGTAGCTGTTAGGCATTTGGATGGGCACATGTCACTCTAATTTCCCGGCAGGAAGAAGAATTAACCAAAGTCTCAGCCACCCATCGGGAACCAGTATAGGTCCTGAACCAAATGTTTGGACTTGCGTTCAGCTCACAAAAAACGAGTTGAAAAATGGAGCTCAGGGGCACAGCAATTCACAAACTGGCAGAGTAATCAAGGCCAACTATCGTCCAAAAATCTGTTGAGGGAAGGTAACGAGGCGGACTTGAATGTGAGGCAGAATAGCAGGAAACAGATTTCAAGAAGTACGTTAGAATCGCCTGTAAAGCACAGGAAGAGGGGCACAAATTTGACAATGATGCACTTGGCCAAAAAGGGCGTATGCGTTTTCTCCTGAATATATTCAAGAGAAAACGCATACGCCCTTTTTGGCCAAGCAAGCAAGCGGGCAATGCAAATCTGCACTACAAAGAAGTATCACTTCCCAACGGTCAAAAGGGACATCCACAAAATGTGTAAAAACCAGAAAGGCAAGACAGGCCCTGGAGAACAGGCAGCCTTGTTATGCTGATGGGCGGGATGTAAGTTGCCAACTGCCTCACTGGAGGAGTGCATTGTGTTCCCTAAAACAAGTAAACAACAGAGCTACAGAGCCAAGGGCACTTCCAGTCTAGGGAATATACCTTGGGAAAACTGAAAATCCACAAGACAGAGCCACCCCCAAATTGAGGGCTGCACTGCTTACAAGAACCTCAACCTGGGTACACCTGAAATATCCCAGGAAATATAAAAATGGTTCAAAACATTGTGGAACTTACGTACGATGGAATATCCCTCAGCCATGAAATCAATGTCATAAGACCAGTAGCAGCAAAATGAGTGGATTCAGGTACGATGATTCTAAGTGAAAGAAGTCACACAGGAAAAGAAACTTATCATAAGATATCACTTAGGAAGATCCTGTAAACATGGCTACACATGAACTGAGTTAGGCAAGAGAACAGAGTCTCACATTTAGAAAACACTCTTATGCCTGCTTAAGGGGGAAGGAGAGGTGGGGTGATGCATCAAACCAGAGTTTGATATAAGCACAGGTACTGTTCCAAAAACCAACTATGGAATAGACAAGACCTACACCTTCCTCAGTGAAAGGGACTCAAAACCCCATATTTCCCGCAGAGGAATAGATCTGACTAGTAAGAATCTTAAAACCTATGTATTGATATGTCTCCGTAAGGGAATCAAGTGTGTCTAGACTGGCATAAACATGGCAGCGGGAATCAGCTCAAACCCACTCTAAAAAGGAATTTCAAAAACAGAACAAAGAAACAGGGAAATTCTTTACAATTCCTTCAGGGTCTCTGATGCAACCTGGAATGACCCTATCTACGATGACAGCTGGATGTGGCATGAGGCTGCACACTTGGGACTGAGAGGATTGGTGAGATTGGGTGAGCAAATGCAGACCCTTTAAAGCAATAATGCACGGCAACCATTCCATGGGTCCCACCTCTCCAGGTTGAAGGGAATATTACTACAGCTATAACATGTACGGGAAACCTAGAGAATGGACACACTGTGAATACGAAAGGTTTCTAAAACTCAACGAAGAGTCCCTCTCCTGGTGCTCCGGTTTGACTTTCCAACAGCTTTACTATCAATCTCCCAACTTGGAGAGACAGCCCCTTTAAGCTCCTGGTTCACACAGGTTGCCCATTTGGCAGAGGAGGAAAGGGAAGAGGGAGAACCAATGAGAGAGTAGCTGTTAGGCATTTGGATGGGCACATGTCACTCTAATTTCCCGGCAGGAAGAAGAATTAACCAAAGTCTCAGCCACCCATCGGGAACCAGTATAGGTCCTGAACCAAATGTTTGGACTTGCGTTCAGCTCACAAAAAACGAGTTGAAAAATGGAGCTCAGGGGCACAGCAATTCACAAACTGGCAGAGTAATCAAGGCCAACTATCGTCCAAAAATCTGTTGAGGGAAGGCAACGAGGCGGACTTGAATGTGAGGCAGAATAGCAGGAAACAGATTTCAAGAAGTACGTTAGAATCGCCTGTAAAGCACAGGAAGAGGGGCACAACTTTGACAATGATGCACTTGGCCAAAAAGGGCGTATGCGTTTTCTCCTGAATATATTCAAGAGAAAACGCATACGCCCTTTTTGGCCAAGCAAGCAAGCGGGCAATGCAAATCTGCACTACAAAGAAGTATCACTTCCCACCGGTCAAAAGGGACATCCACAAAATGTGTAAAAACCAGAAAGGCAAGACAGGCCCTGGAGAACAGGCAGCCTTGTTATGCTGATGGGCGGGATGTAAGTTGCCAACTGCCTCACTGGAGGAGTGCATTGTGTTCCCTAAAACAAGTAAACAACAGAGCTACAGAGCCAAGGGCACTTCCAGTCTAGGGAATATACCTTGGGAAAACTGAAAATCCACAAGACAGAGCCACCCCCAAATTGAGGGCTGCACTGCTTACAAGAACCTCAACCTGGGTACACCTGAAATATCCCAGGAAATATAAAAATGGTTCAAAACATTGTGGAACTTACGTACGATGGAATATCCCTCAGCCATGAAATCAATGTCATAAGACCAGTAGCAGCAAAATGAGTGGATTCAGGTACGATGATTCTAAGTGAAAGAAGTCACACAGGAAAAGAAACTTATCATAAGATATCACTTAGGAAGATCCTGTAAACATGGCTACACATGAACTGAGTTAGGCAAGAGAACAGAGTCTCACATTTAGAAAACACTCTTATGCCTGCTTAAGGGGGAAGGAGAGGTGGGGTGATGCATCAAACCAGAGTTTGATATAAGCACAGGTACTGTTCCAAAAACCAACTATGGAATAGACAAGACCTACACCTTCCTCAGTGAAAGGGACTCAAAACCCCATATTTCCCGCAGAGGAATAGATCTGACTAGTAAGAATCTTAAAACCTATGTATTGATATGTCTCCGTAAGGGAATCAAGTGTGTCTAGACTGGCATAAACATGGCAGCGAGAATCAGCTCAAACCCACTCTAAAAAGGAATTTCAAAAACAGAACAAAGAAACAGGGAAATTCTTTACAATTCCTTCAGGGTCTCTGATGCAACCTGGAATGACCCTATCTACGATGACAGCTGGATGCGGCATGAGGCTGGACACTTGGGACTGAGAGGATTAGTGAGATTGGGTGAGCAAATGCAGACCCTTTAAAGCAATAATGCATGGCAACCATTCCATGGGTCCCACCTCTCCAGGTTGAAGGGAATATTACTTGAGCTTTAACATGTACGGGAAACCTAGAGAATGGACACACTGTGAATACGAAAGGTTTCTAAAACTCAATGAAGAGTCCCTCTCCTGGTGCTCCGGTTTGACTTTCCAACAGCTTAACTATCAATCTCCCAAGTTGGAGAGACAGCCCCTTTAAGCTCCTGGTTCACACAGGTTGCCCATTTGGCAGAGGAAGAAAGGGAAGAGGGAGAACCAATGAGAGAGTAGCTGTTAGGCATTTGGATGGGCACATGTCACTCTAATTTCCCGGCAGGAAGAAGAATTAGCCAAAGTCTCAGCCACCCACCGAGAACCAGTATAGGTCCTGAACCAAATGTTTGGACTTGCGTTCAGCTCACAAAAAACGAGTTGAAAAATGGAGCTCAGGGGCACAGCAATTCACAAACTGGCAGAGTAATCAAGGCCAACTATCGTCCAAAAATCTGTTGAGGGAAGGCAACGAGGCGGACTTGAATGCGAGGCAGAATAGCAGGAAACAGATTTCAAGAGGTACGTTAGAATCGCCTGTAAACCACAGGAAGAGGGGCACAACTTTGACAATGATGCACTTGGCCAAAAAGGGCGTATGCGGTTTCTCCTGAATATATTCAGGAGAAAACGCATACGCCCTTTTTGGCCAAGCAAGCAAGCGGGCAATGCAAATCTGCACTACAAAGAAGTATCACTTCCCAACGGTCAAAAGGGACATCCACAAAATGTGTAAAAACCAGAAAGGCAAGACAGGCCCTGGAGAACAGGGAGCCTTGTTATGCTGATGGGCGGGATGTAAGTTGCCAACTGCCTCACTGGAGGAGTGCATTGTGTTCCCTAAAACAAGTAAACAACAGAGCTACAGAGCCAAGGGCACTTCCAGTCTAGGGAATATACCTTGGGAAAACTGAAAATCCACAAGACAGAGCCACCCCCAAATTGAGGGCTGCACTGCTTACAAGAACCTCAACCTGGGTACACCTGAGATATCCCAGGAAATATAAAAATGGTTCAAAACATTGTGGAACTTACGTACGATGGAATATCCCTCAGCCATGAAATCAATGTCATAAGACCAGTAGCAGCAAAATGAGTGGATTCAGGTACGATGATTCTAAGTGAAAGAAGTCACACAGAAAAAGAAACTTATCATAAGATATCACTTAGGAAGATCCTGTAAACATGGCAACACATGAACTGAGTTAGGAAAGAGAACAGAGTCTCACATTTAGAAAACACTCTTATGCCTGCTTAAGGGGGAAGGAGAGGTGGGGTGATGCATCAAACCAGAGTTTGATATAAGCACAGGTACTGTTCCAAAAACCAACTATGGAATAGACAAGACCTACACCTTCCTCAGTGAAAGGGACTCAAAACCCCATATTTCCCGCAGAGGAATAGATCTGACTAGTAAGAATCTTAAAACCTATGTATTGATATGTCTCCGTAAGGGAATCAAGTGTGTCTAGACTGGCATAAACATGGCAGCGAGAATCAGCTCAAACCCACTCTAAAAAGGAATTTCAAAAACAGAACAAAGAAACAGGGAAATTCTTTACAATTCCTTCAGGGTCTCTGATGCAACCTGGAATGACCCTATCTACGATGACAGCTGGATGTGGCATGAGGCTGGACACTTGGGACTGAGAGGATTGGTGAGATTGGGTGAGCAAATGCAGACCCTTTAAAGCAATAATGCATGGCAACCATTCCATGGGTCCCACCTCTCCAGGTTGAAGGGAATATTACTACAGCTATAACATGTACGGGAAACCTAGAGAATGGACACACTGTGAATACGAAAGGTTTCTAAAACTCAACGAAGAGTCCCTCTCCTGGTGTTCCGGTTTGACTTTCCAACAGCTTTACTATCAATCTCCCAACTTGGAGAGACAGCCCCTTTAAGCTCCTGGTTCACACAGGTTGCCCATTTGGCAGAGGAGGAAAGGGAAGAGGGAGAACCAATGAGAGAGTAGCTGTTAGGCATTTGGATGGGCACATGTCACTCTAATTTCCCGGCAGGAAGAAGAATTAACCAAAGTCTCAGCCACCCACCGGGAACCAGTATAGGTCCTGAACCAAATGTTTGGACTTGCGTTCAGCTCACAAAAAACGAGTTGAAAAATGGAGCTCACGGGCACAGCAATTCACAAACTGGCAGAGTAATCAAGGCCAACTATCGTCCAAAAATCTGTTGAGGGAAGGCAACGAGGCGGACTTGAATGCGAGGCAGAACAGCAGGAAACAGATTTCAAGAGGTACGTTAGAATCGCCTGTAAAGCACAGGAAGAGGGGCACAACTTCGACAATGATGCACTTGGCCAAAAAGGGCGTATGCGTTTTCTCCTGAATATATTCAGGAGAAAACGCATACGCCCTTTTTGGCCAAGCAAGCAAGCGGGCAATGCAAATCTGCACTTCAAAGAAGTATCACTTCCCAACGGTCAAAAGGGACATCCACAAAATGTGTAAAAACCAGAAAGGCAAGACAGGCCCTGGAGAACAGGGAGCCTTGTTATGCTGATGGGCGGGATGTAAGTTGCCAACTGCCTCACTGGAGGAGTGCATTGTGTTCCCTAAAACAAGTAAACAACAGAGCTACAGAGCCAAGGGCACTTCCAGTCTAGGGAATATACCTTGGGAAAACTGAAAATCCATAAGACAGAGCCACCCCCAAATTGAGGGCTGCACTGCTTACAAGAACCTCAACCTGGGTACACCTGAAATATCCCAGGAAATATAAAAATGGTTCAAAACATTGTGGAACTTACGTACGATGGAATATCCCTCAGCCATGAAATCAATGTCATAAGACCAGTAGCAGCAAAATGAGTGGATTCAGGTACGATGATTCTAAGTGAAAGAAGTCACACAGAAAAAGAAACTTATCATAAGATATCACTTAGGAAGATCCTGTAAACATGGCTACACATGAACTGAGTTAGGAAAGAGAACAGAGTCTCACATTTAGAAAACACTCTTATGCCTGCTTAAGGGGGAAGGAGAGGTGGGGTGATGCATCAAACCAGAGTTTGATATAAGCACAGGTACTGTTCCAAAAACCAACTATGGAATAGACAAGACCTACACCTTCCTCAGTGAAAGGGACTCAAAACCCCATATTTCCCGCAGAGGAATAGATCTGACTAGTAAGAATCTTAAAACCTATGTATTGATATGTCTCCGTAAGGGAATCAAGTGTGTCTAGACTGGCATAAACATGGCAGCGAGAATCAGCTCAAACCCACTCTAAAAAGGAATTTCAAAAACAGAACAAAGAAACAGGGAAATTCTTTACAATTCCTTCAGGGTCTCTGATGCAACCTGGAATGACCCTATCTACGATGACAGCTGGATGTGGCATGAGGCTGGACACTTGGGACTGAGAGGATTGGTGAGATTGGGTGAGCAAATGCAGACCCTTTAAAGCAATAATGCATGGCAACCATTCCATGCGTCCCACCTCTCCAGGTTGAAGGGAATATTACTACAGCTATAACATGTACGGGAAACCTAGAGAATGGACACACTGTGAATACGAAAGGTTTCTAAAACTCAACGAAGAGTCCCTCTCCTGGTGTTCCGGTTTGACTTTCCAACAGCTTTACTATCAATCTCCCAACTTGGAGAGACAGCCCCTTTAAGTTCCTGGTTCACACAGGTTGCCCATTTGGCAGAGGAGGAAAGGGAAGAGGGAGAACCAATGAGAGAGTAGCTGTTAGGCATTTGGATGGGCACATGTCACTCTAATTTCCCGGCAGGAAGAAGAATTAACCAAAGTCTCAGCCACCCACCGGGAACCAGTATAGGTCCTGAACCAAATGTTTGGACTTGCGTTCAGCTCACAAAAAACGAGTTGAAAAATGGAGCTCAGGGGCACAGCAATTCACAAACTGGCAGAGTAATCAAGGCCAACTATCGTCCAAAAATCTGTTGAGGGAAGGCAACGAGGCGGACTTGAATGCGAGGCAGAACAGCAGGAAACAGATTTCAAGAGGTACGTTAGAATCGCCTGTAAAGCACAGGAAGAGGGGCACAACTTCGACAATGATGCACTTGGCCAAAAAGGGCGTATGCGTTTTCTCCTGAATATATTCAGGAGAAAACGCATACGCCCTTTTTGGCCAAGCAAGCAAGCGGGCAATGCAAATCTGCACTACAAAGAAGTATCACTTCCCACCGGTCAAAAGGGACATCCACAAAATGTGTAAAAACCAGAAAGGCAAGACAGGCCCTGGAGAACAGGGAGCCTTGTTATGCTGATGGGCGGGATGTAAGTTGCCAACTGCCTCACTGGAGGAGTGCATTGTGTTCCCTAAAACAAGTAAACAACAGAGCTACAGAGCCAAGGGCACTTCCAGTCTAGGGAATATACCTTGGGAAAACTGAAAATCCATAAGACAGAGCCACCCCCAAATTGAGGGCTGCACTGCTTACAAGAACCTCAACCTGGGTACACCTGAAATATCCCAGGAAATATAAAAATGGTTCAAAACATTGTGGAACTTACGTACGATGGAATATCCCTCAGCCATGAAATCAATGTCATAAGACCAGTAGCAGCAAAATGAGTGGATTCAGGTACGATGATTCTAAGTGAAAGAAGTCACACAGGAAAAGAAACTTATCATAAGATATCACTTAGGAAGATCCTGTAAACATGGCTACACATGAACTGAGTTAGGCAAGAGAACAGAGTCTCACATTTAGAAAACACTCTTATGCCTGCTTAAGGGGGAAGGAGAGGTGGGGTGATGCATCAAACCAGAGTTTGATATAAGCACAGGTACTGTTCCAAAAACCAACTATGGAATAGACAAGACCTACACCTTCCTCAGTGAAAGGGACTCAAAACCCCATATTTCCCGCAGAGGAATAGATCTGACTAGTAAGAATCTTAAAACCTATGTATTGATATGTCTCCGTAAGGGAATCAAGTGTGTCTAGACTGGCATAAACATGGCAGCGAGAATCAGCTCAAACCCACTCTAAAAAGGAATTTCAAAAACAGAACAAAGAAACAGGGAAATTCTTTACAATTCCTTCAGGGTCTCTGATGCAACCTGGAATGACCCTATCTACAATGACAGCTGGATGCGACATGAGGCTGGACACTTGGGACTGAGAGGATTGGAGAGATTGGGTGAGCAAATGCAGACCTTTATAGCAATAATGCATGGCACGCATTCCATGATTCCCAACTCTCCAGGTTGAAGGGAATATTACTACAGCTTTAACATGTACGGGAAACCTAGAGAATGGACACACTGTGAATACGAAAGGTTTCTAAAACTCAACGAAGAGTCCCTCTCCTGGTGCTCCGGTTTGACTTTCCAACAGCTTAACTATCAATCTCCCAACTTGGAGAGACAGCCCCTTTAAGCTCCTGGTTCACACAGGTTGCCCATTTGGCAGAGGAAGAAAGGGAAGAGGGAGAACCAATGAGAGAGTAGCTGTTAGGCATTTGGATGGGCACATGTCACTCTAATTTCCCGGCAGGAAGAAGAATTCACCAAAGTCTCAGCCACCCACCGGGAACCAGTATAGGTCCTGAACCAAATGTTTGGACTTGCGTTCAGCTCACAAAAAACGAGTTGAAAAATGGAGCTCAGGGGCACAGCAATTCACAAACTGGCAGAGTAATCAAGGCCAACTATCGTCCAAAAATCTGTTGAGGGAAGGCAACGAGGCGGACTTGAATGCGAGGCAGAATAGCAGGAAACAGATTTCAAGAGGTACGTTAGAATCGCCTGTAAAGCATAGGAAGAGGGGCACAACTTCGACAATGATGCACTTGGCCAAAAAGGGCGTATGCGTTTTCTCCTGAATATATTCAGGAGAAAACGCATACGCCCTTTTTGGCCAAGCAAGCAAGCGGGCAATGCAAATCTGCACTACAAAGAAGTATCACTTCCCAACGGTCAAAAGGGACATCCACAAAATGTGTAAAAACCAGAAAGGCAAGACAGGCCCTGGAGAACAGGGAGCCTTGTTATGCTGATGGGCGGGATGTAAGTTGCCAACTGCCTCACTGGAGGAGTGCATTGTGTTCCCTAAAACAAGTAAACAACAGAGCTACAGAGCCAAGGGCACTTCCAGTCTAGGGAATATACCTTGGGAAAACTGAAAATCCATAAGACAGAGCCACCCCCAAATTGAGGGCTGCACTGCTTACAAGAACCTCAACCTGGGTACACCTGAAATATCCCAGGAAATATAAAAATGGTTCAAAACATTGTGGAACTTACGTACGATGGAATATCCCTCAGCCATGAAATCAATGTCATAAGACCAGTAGCAGCAAAATGAGTGGATTCAGGTACGATGATTCTAAGTGAAAGAAGTCACACAGAAAAAGAAACTTATCATAAGATATCACTTAGGAAGATCCTGTAAACATGGCTACACATGAACTGAGTTAGGCAAGAGAACAGAGTCTCACATTTAGAAAACACTCTTATGCCTGCTTAAGGGGGAAGGAGAGGTGGGGTGATGCATCAAACCAGAGTTTGATATAAGCACAGGTACTGTTCCAAAAACCAACTATGGAATAGACAAGACCTACACCTTCCTCAGTGAAAGGGACTCAAAACCCCATATTTCCCGCAGAGGAATAGATCTGACTAGTAAGAATCTTAAAACCTATGTATTGATATGTCTCCGTAAGGGAATCAAGTGTGTCTAGACTGGCATAAACATGGCAGCGAGAATCAGCTCAAACCCACTCTAAAAAGGAATTTCAAAAACAGAACAAAGAAACAGGGAAATTCTTTACAATTCCTTCAGGGTCTCTGATGCAACCTGGAATGACCCTATCTACGATGACAGCTGGATGTGGCATGAGGCTGGACACTTGGGACTGAGAGGATTGGTGAGATTGGGTGAGCAAATGCAGACCCTTTAAAGCAATAATGCATGGCAACCATTCCATGGGTCCCAACTCTCCATGTTGAAGGGAATATTACTACAGCTATAACATGTACGGGAAACCTAGAGAATGGACACACTGTGAATACGAAAGGTTTCTAAAACTCAACGAAGAGTCCCTCTCCTGGTGCTCCGGTTTGACTTTCCAACAGCTTAACTATCAATCTCCCAACTTAGAGAGACAGCCCCTTTAAGCTCCTGGTTCACACAGGTTGCCCATTTGGCAGAGGAAGAAAGGGAAGAGGGAGAACCAATGAGAGAGTAGCTGTTAGGCATTTGGATGGCCACATGTCACTCTAATTTCCCGGCAGGAAGAAGAATTCACCAAAGTCTCAGCCACCCACCGGGAACCAGTATAGGTCCTGAACCAAATGTTTGGACTTGCGTTCAGCTCACAAAAAACGAGTTGAAAAATGGAGCTCAGGGGCACAGCAATTCACAAACAGGCAGAGTAATCAAGGCCAACTATCGTCCAAAAATCTGTTGAGGGAAGGCAACGAGGCGGACTTGAATGTGAGGCAGAATAGCAGGAAACAGATTTCAAGAAGTACGTTAGAATCGCCTGTAAAGCACAGGAAGAGGGGCACAACTTTGACAATGATGCACTTGGCCAAAAAGGGCGTATGCGTTTTCTCCTGAATATATTCAAGAGAAAACGCATACGCCCTTTTTGGCCAAGCAAGCAAGCGGGCAATGCAAATCTGCACTACAAAGAAGTATCACTTCCCACCGGTCAAAAGGGACATCCACAAAATGTGTAAAAACCAGAAAGGCAAGACAGGCCCTGGAGAACAGGCAGCCTTGTTATGCTGATGGGCGGGATGTAAGTTGCCAACTGCCTCACTGGAGGAGTGCATTGTGTTCCCTAAAACAAGTAAACAACAGAGCTACAGAGCCAAGGGCACTTCCAGTCTAGGGAATATACCTTGGGAAAACTGAAAATCCACAAGACAGAGCCACCCCCAAATTGAGGGCTGCACTGCTTACAAGAACCTCAACCTGGGTACACCTGAAATATCCCAGGAAATATAAAAATGGTTCAAAACATTGTGGAACTTACGTACGATGGAATATCCCTCAGCCACGAAATCAATGTCATAAGACCAGTAGCAGCAAAATGAGTGGATTCAGGTACGATGATTCTAAGGGAAAGAAGTCACACAGGAAAAGAAACTTATCATAAGATATCACTTAGGAAGATCCTGTAAACATGGCAACACATGAACTGAGTTAGGCAAGAGAACAGAGTCTCACATTTAGAAAACACTCTTATGCCTGCTTAAGGGGGAAGGAGAGGTGGGGTGATGCATCAAACCAGAGTTTGATATAAGCACAGGTACTGTTCCAAAAACCAACTATGGAATAGACAAGACCTACACCTTCCTCAGTGAAAGGGACTCAAAACCCCATATTTCCCGCAGAGGAATAGATCTGACTAGTAAGAATCTTAAAACCTATGTATTGATATGTCTCCGTAAGGGAATCAAGTGTGTCTAGACTGGCATAAACATGGCAGCGAGAATCAGCTCAAACCCACTCTAAAAAGGAATTTCAAAAACAGAACAAAGAAACAGGGAAATTCTTTACAATTCCTTCAGGGTCTCTGATGCAACCTGGAATGACCCTATCTACGATGACAGCTGGATGCGGCATGAGGCTGGACACTTGGGACTGAGAGGATTGGTGAGATTGGGTGAGCAAATGCAGACCCTTTAAAGCAATAATGCATGGCAACCATTCCATGGGTCCCACCTCTCCAGGTTGAAGGGAATATTACTTGAGCTTTAACATGTACGGGAAACCTAGAGAATGGACACACTGTGAATACGAAAGGTTTCTAAAACTCAATGAAGAGTCCCTCTCCTGGTGCTCCGGTTTGACTTTCCAACAGCTTAACTATCAATCTCCCAACTTGGAGAGACAGCCCCTTTAAGTTCCTGGTTCACACAGGTTGCCCATTTGGCAGAGGAAGAAAGGGAAGAGGGAGAACCAATGAGAGAGTAGCTGTTAGGCATTTGGATGGGCACATGTCACTCTAATTTCCCGGCAGGAAGAAGAATTAACCAAAGTCTCAGCCACCCACCGGGAACCAGTATAGGTCCTGAACCAAATGTTTGGACTTGCGTTCAGCTCACAAAAAACGAGTTGAAAAATGGAGCTCAGGGGCACAGCAATTCACAAACTGGCAGAGTAATCAAGGCCAACTATCGTCCAAAAATCTGTTGAGGGAAGGCAACGAGGCGGACTTGAATGCGAGGCAGAATAGCAGGAAACAGATTTCAAGAGGTACGTTAGAATCGCCTGTAAACCACAGGAAGAGGGGCACAACTTTGACAATGATGCACTTGGCCAAAAAGGGCGTATGCGGTTTCTCCTGAATATATTCAGGAGAAAACGCATACGCCCTTTTTGGCCAAGCAAGCAAGCGGGCAATGCAAATCTGCACTACAAAGAAGTATCACTTCCCACCGGTCAAAAGGGACATCCACAAAATGTGTAAAAACCAGAAATGCAAGACAGGCCCTGGAGAACCGGCAGCCTTGTTATGCTGATGGGCGGGATGTAAGTTGCCAACTGCCTCACTGGAGGAGTGCATTGTGTTCCCTAAAACAAGTAAACAACAGAGCTACAGAGCCAAGGGCACTTCCAGTCTAGGGAATATACCTTGGGAAAACTGAAAATCCACAAGACAGAGCCACCCCCAAATTGAGGGCTGCACTGCTTACAAGAACCTCAACCTGGGTACACCTGAGATATCCCAGGAAATATAAAAATGGTTCAAAACATTGTGGAACTTACGTACGATGGAATATCCCTCAGCCATGAAATCAATGTCATAAGACCAGTAGCAGCAAAATGAGTGGATTCAGGTACGATGATTCTAAGTGAAAGAAGTCACACAGGAAAAGAAACTTATCATAAGATATCACTTAGGAAGATCCTGTAAACATGGCTTCACATGAACTGAGTTAGGCAAGAGAACAGAGTATCACATTTAGAAAACACTCTTATGCCTGCTTAAGGGGGAAGGAGAGGTGGGGTGATGCATCAAACCAGAGTTTGATATAAGCACAGGTACTGTTCCAAAAACCAACTATGGAATAGACAAGACCTACACCTTCCTCAGTGAAAGGGACTCAAAACCCCATATTTCCCGCAGAGGAATAGATCTGACTAGTAAGAATCTTAAAACCTATGTATTGATATGTCTCCGTAAGGGAATCAAGTGTGTCTAGACTGGCATAAACATGGCAGCGAGAATCAGCTCAAACCCACTCTAAAAAGGAATTTCAAAAACAGAACAAAGAAACAGGGAAATTCTTTACAATTCCTTCAGGGTCTCTGATGCAACCTGGAATGACCCTATCTACAATGACAGCTGGATGCGACATGAGGCTGGACACTTGGGACTGAGAGGATTGGAGAGATTGGGTGAGCAAATGCAGACCTTTATAGCAATAATGCATGGCACGCATTCCATGATTCCCAACTCTCCAGGTTGAAGGGAATATTACTACAGCTTTAACATGTACGGGAAACCTAGAGAATGGACACACTGTGAATACGAAAGGTTTCTAAAACTCAACGAAGAGTCCCTCTCCTGGTGCTCCGGTTTGACTTTCCAACAGCTTAACTATCAATCTCCCAACTTGGAGAGACAGCCCCTTTAAGCTCCTGGTTCACACAGGTTGCCCATTTGGCAGAGGAAGAAAGGGAAGAGGGAGAACCAATGAGAGAGTAGCTGTTAGGCATTTGGATGGGCACATGTCACTCTAATTTCCCGGCAGGAAGAAGAATTCACCAAAGTCTCAGCCACCCACCGGGAACCAGTATAGGTCCTGAACCAAATGTTTGGACTTGCGTTCAGCTCACAAAAAACGAGTTGAAAAATGGAGCTCAGGGGCACAGCAATTCACAAACTGGCAGAGTAATCAAGGCCAACTATCGTCCAAAAATCTGTTGAGGGAAGGCAACGAGGCGGACTTGAATGCGAGGCAGAATAGCAGGAAACAGATTTCAAGAGGTACGTTAGAATCGCCTGTAAAGCATAGGAAGAGGGGCACAACTTCGACAATGATGCACTTGGCCAAAAAGGGCGTATGCGTTTTCTCCTGAATATATTCAGGAGAAAACGCATACGCCCTTTTTGGCCAAGCAAGCAAGCGGGCAATGCAAATCTGCACTACAAAGAAGTATCACTTCCCAACGGTCAAAAGGGACATCCACAAAATGTGTAAAAACCAGAAAGGCAAGACAGGCCCTGGAGAACAGGGAGCCTTGTTATGCTGATGGGCGGGATGTAAGTTGCCAACTGCCTCACTGGAGGAGTGCATTGTGTTCCCTAAAACAAGTAAACAACAGAGCTACAGAGCCAAGGGCACTTCCAGTCTAGGGAATATACCTTGGGAAAACTGAAAATCCATAAGACAGAGCCACCCCCAAATTGAGGGCTGCACTGCTTACAAGAACCTCAACCTGGGTACACCTGAAATATCCCAGGAAATATAAAAATGGTTCAAAACATTGTGGAACTTACGTACGATGGAATATCCCTCAGCCATGAAATCAATGTCATAAGACCAGTAGCAGCAAAATGAGTGGATTCAGGTACGATGATTCTAAGTGAAAGAAGTCACACAGAAAAAGAAACTTATCATAAGATATCACTTAGGAAGATCCTGTAAACATGGCTACACATGAACTGAGTTAGGCAAGAGAACAGAGTCTCACATTTAGAAAACACTCTTATGCCTGCTTAAGGGGGAAGGAGAGGTGGGGTGATGCATCAAACCAGAGTTTGATATAAGCACAGGTACTGTTCCAAAAACCAACTATGGAATAGACAAGACCTACACCTTCCTCAGTGAAAGGGACTCAAAACCCCATATTTCCCGCAGAGGAATAGATCTGACTAGTAAGAATCTTAAAACCTATGTATTGATATGTCTCCGTAAGGGAATCAAGTGTGTCTAGACTGGCATAAACATGGCAGCGAGAATCAGCTCAAACCCACTCTAAAAAGGAATTTCAAAAACAGAACAAAGAAACAGGGAAATTCTTTACAATTCCTTCAGGGTCTCTGATGCAACCTGGAATGACCCTATCTACGATGACAGCTGGATGTGGCATGAGGCTGGACACTTGGGACTGAGAGGATTGGTGAGATTGGGTGAGCAAATGCAGACCCTTTAAAGCAATAATGCATGGCAACCATTCCATGGGTCCCAACTCTCCATGTTGAAGGGAATATTACTACAGCTATAACATGTACGGGAAACCTAGAGAATGGACACACTGTGAATACGAAAGGTTTCTAAAACTCAACGAAGAGTCCCTCTCCTGGTGCTCCGGTTTGACTTTCCAACAGCTTAACTATCAATCTCCCAACTTAGAGAGACAGCCCCTTTAAGCTCCTGGTTCACACAGGTTGCCCATTTGGCAGAGGAAGAAAGGGAAGAGGGAGAACCAATGAGAGAGTAGCTGTTAGGCATTTGGATGGCCACATGTCACTCTAATTTCCCGGCAGGAAGAAGAATTCACCAAAGTCTCAGCCACCCACCGGGAACCAGTATAGGTCCTGAACCAAATGTTTGGACTTGCGTTCAGCTCACAAAAAACGAGTTGAAAAATGGAGCTCAGGGGCACAGCAATTCACAAACAGGCAGAGTAATCAAGGCCAACTATCGTCCAAAAATCTGTTGAGGGAAGGCAACGAGGCGGACTTGAATGTGAGGCAGAATAGCAGGAAACAGATTTCAAGAAGTACGTTAGAATCGCCTGTAAAGCACAGGAAGAGGGGCACAACTTTGACAATGATGCACTTGGCCAAAAAGGGCGTATGCGTTTTCTCCTGAATATATTCAAGAGAAAACGCATACGCCCTTTTTGGCCAAGCAAGCAAGCGGGCAATGCAAATCTGCACTACAAAGAAGTATCACTTCCCACCGGTCAAAAGGGACATCCACAAAATGTGTAAAAACCAGAAAGGCAAGACAGGCCCTGGAGAACAGGCAGCCTTGTTATGCTGATGGGCGGGATGTAAGTTGCCAACTGCCTCACTGGAGGAGTGCATTGTGTTCCCTAAAACAAGTAAACAACAGAGCTACAGAGCCAAGGGCACTTCCAGTCTAGGGAATATACCTTGGGAAAACTGAAAATCCACAAGACAGAGCCACCCCCAAATTGAGGGCTGCACTGCTTACAAGAACCTCAACCTGGGTACACCTGAAATATCCCAGGAAATATAAAAATGGTTCAAAACATTGTGGAACTTACGTACGATGGAATATCCCTCAGCCACGAAATCAATGTCATAAGACCAGTAGCAGCAAAATGAGTGGATTCAGGTACGATGATTCTAAGGGAAAGAAGTCACACAGGAAAAGAAACTTATCATAAGATATCACTTAGGAAGATCCTGTAAACATGGCAACACATGAACTGAGTTAGGCAAGAGAACAGAGTCTCACATTTAGAAAACACTCTTATGCCTGCTTAAGGGGGAAGGAGAGGTGGGGTGATGCATCAAACCAGAGTTTGATATAAGCACAGGTACTGTTCCAAAAACCAACTATGGAATAGACAAGACCTACACCTTCCTCAGTGAAAGGGACTCAAAACCCCATATTTCCCGCAGAGGAATAGATCTGACTAGTAAGAATCTTAAAACCTATGTATTGATATGTCTCCGTAAGGGAATCAAGTGTGTCTAGACTGGCATAAACATGGCAGCGAGAATCAGCTCAAACCCACTCTAAAAAGGAATTTCAAAAACAGAACAAAGAAACAGGGAAATTCTTTACAATTCCTTCAGGGTCTCTGATGCAACCTGGAATGACCCTATCTACGATGACAGCTGGATGCGGCATGAGGCTGGACACTTGGGACTGAGAGGATTGGTGAGATTGGGTGAGCAAATGCAGACCCTTTAAAGCAATAATGCATGGCAACCATTCCATGGGTCCCACCTCTCCAGGTTGAAGGGAATATTACTTGAGCTTTAACATGTACGGGAAACCTAGAGAATGGACACACTGTGAATACGAAAGGTTTCTAAAACTCAATGAAGAGTCCCTCTCCTGGTGCTCCGGTTTGACTTTCCAACAGCTTAACTATCAATCTCCCAACTTGGAGAGACAGCCCCTTTAAGTTCCTGGTTCACACAGGTTGCCCATTTGGCAGAGGAAGAAAGGGAAGAGGGAGAACCAATGAGAGAGTAGCTGTTAGGCATTTGGATGGGCACATGTCACTCTAATTTCCCGGCAGGAAGAAGAATTAACCAAAGTCTCAGCCACCCACCGGGAACCAGTATAGGTCCTGAACCAAATGTTTGGACTTGCGTTCAGCTCACAAAAAACGAGTTGAAAAATGGAGCTCAGGGGCACAGCAATTCACAAACTGGCAGAGTAATCAAGGCCAACTATCGTCCAAAAATCTGTTGAGGGAAGGCAACGAGGCGGACTTGAATGCGAGGCAGAATAGCAGGAAACAGATTTCAAGAGGTACGTTAGAATCGCCTGTAAACCACAGGAAGAGGGGCACAACTTTGACAATGATGCACTTGGCCAAAAAGGGCGTATGCGGTTTCTCCTGAATATATTCAGGAGAAAACGCATACGCCCTTTTTGGCCAAGCAAGCAAGCGGGCAATGCAAATCTGCACTACAAAGAAGTATCACTTCCCACCGGTCAAAAGGGACATCCACAAAATGTGTAAAAACCAGAAATGCAAGACAGGCCCTGGAGAACCGGCAGCCTTGTTATGCTGATGGGCGGGATGTAAGTTGCCAACTGCCTCACTGGAGGAGTGCATTGTGTTCCCTAAAACAAGTAAACAACAGAGCTACAGAGCCAAGGGCACTTCCAGTCTAGGGAATATACCTTGGGAAAACTGAAAATCCACAAGACAGAGCCACCCCCAAATTGAGGGCTGCACTGCTTACAAGAACCTCAACCTGGGTACACCTGAGATATCCCAGGAAATATAAAAATGGTTCAAAACATTGTGGAACTTACGTACGATGGAATATCCCTCAGCCATGAAATCAATGTCATAAGACCAGTAGCAGCAAAATGAGTGGATTCAGGTACGATGATTCTAAGTGAAAGAAGTCACACAGGAAAAGAAACTTATCATAAGATATCACTTAGGAAGATCCTGTAAACATGGCTTCACATGAACTGAGTTAGGCAAGAGAACAGAGTATCACATTTAGAAAACACTCTTATGCCTGCTTAAGGGGGAAGGAGAGGTGGGGTGATGCATCAAACCAGAGTTTGATATAAGCACAGGTACTGTTCCAAAAACCAACTATGGAATAGACAAGACCTACACCTTCCTCAGTGAAAGGGACTCAAAACCCCATATTTCCCGCAGAGGAATAGATCTGACTAGTAAGAATCTTAAAACCTATGTATTGATATGTCTCCGTAAGGGAATCAAGTGTGTCTAGACTGGCATAAACATGGCAGCGAGAATCAGCTCAAACCCACTCTAAAAAGGAATTTCAAAAACAGAACAAAGAAACAGGGAAATTCTTTACAATTCCTTCAGGGTCTCTGATGCAACCTGGAATGACCCTATCTACGATGACAGCTGGATGCGGCATGAGGCTGGACACTTGGGACTGAGAGGATTGGTGAGATTGGGTGAGCAAATGCAGACCCTTTAAAGCAATAATGCATGGCAACCATTCCATGGGTCCCACCTCTCCAGGTTGAAGGGAATATTACTACAGCTTTAACATGTACGGGAAACCTAGAGAATGGACACACTGTGAATACGAAAGGTTTCTAAAACTCAATGAAGAGTCCCTCTCCTGGTGCTCCGGTTTGACTTTCCAACAGCTTAACTATCAATCTCCCAACTTGGAGAGACAGCCCCTTTAAGCTCCTGGTTCACACAGGTTGCCCATTTGGCAGAGGAAGAAAGGGAAGAGGGAGAACCAATGAGAGAGTAGCTGTTAGGCATTTGGATGGGCACATGTCACTCTAATTTCCCGGCAGGAAGAAAAATTAACCAAAGTCTCAGCCACCCACCGGGAACCAGTATAGGTCCTGAACCAAATGTTTGGACTTGCGTTCAGCTCACAAAAAACGAGTTGAAAAATGGAGCTCAGGGGCACAGCAATTCACAAACTGGCAGAGTAATCAAGGCCAACTATCGTCCAAAAATCTGTTGAGGGAAGGCAACGAGGCGGACTTGAATGCGAGGCAGAATAGCAGGAAACAGATTTCAAGAGGTACGTTAGAATCGCCTGTAAAGCACAGGAAGAGGGGCACAACTTCGACAATGATGCACTTGGCCAAAAAGGGCGTATGCGTTTTCTCCTGAATATATTCAGGAGAAAACGCATACGCCCTTTTTGGCCAAGCAAGCAAGCGGGCAATGCAAATCTGCACTACAAAGAAGTATCACTTCCCACCGGTCAAAAGGGACATCCACAAAATGTGTAAAAACCAGAAAGGCAAGACAGGCCCTGGAGAACAGGGAGCCTTGTTATGCTGATGGGCGGGATGTAAGTTGCCAACTGCCTCACTGGAGGAGTGCATTGTGTTCCCTAAAAGAAGTAAACAACAGAGCTACAGAGCCAAGGGCACTTCCAGTCTAGGGAATATACCTTGGGAAAACTGAAAATCCATAAGACAGAGCCACCCCCAAATTGAGGGCTGCACTGCTTACAAGAACCTCAACCTGGGTACACCTGAAATATCCCAGGAAATATAAAAATGGTTCAAAACATTGTGGAACTTACGTACGATGGAATATCCCTCAGCCATGAAATCAATGTCATAAGACCAGTAGCAGCAAAATGAGTGGATTCAGGTACGATGATTCTAAGTGAAAGAAGTCACACAGAAAAAGAAACTTATCATAAGATATCACTTAGGAAGATCCTGTAAACATGGCTACACATGAACTGAGTTAGGCAAGAGAACAGAGTCTCACATTTAGAAAACACTCTTATGCCTGCTTAAGGGGGAAGGAGAGGTGGGGTGATGCATCAAACCAGAGTTTGATATAAGCACAGGTACCGTTCCAAAAACCAACTATGGAATAGACAAGACCTACACCTTCCTCAGTGAAAGGGACTCAAAACCCCATATTTCCCGCAGAGGAATAGATCTGACTAGTAAGAATCTTAAAACCTATGTATTGATATGTCTCCGTAAGGGAATCAAGTGTGTCTAGACTGGCATAAACATGGCAGCGAGTATCAGCTCAAACCCACTCTAAACAGGAATTTCAAAAACAGAACAAAGAAACAGGGAAATTCTTTACAATTCCTTCAGGGTCTCTGATGCAACCTGGAATGACCCTATCTACGATGACAGCTGGATGTGGCATGAGGCTGGACACTTGGGACTGAGAGGATTGGTGAGATTGGGTGAGCAAATGCAGACCCTTTAAAGCAATAATGCATGGCAACCATTCCATGGGTCCCACCTCTCCAGGTTGAAGGGAATATTACTACAGCTATAACATGTACGGGAAACCTAGAGAATGGACACACTGTGAATACGAAAGGTTTCTAAAACTCAACGAAGAGTCCCTCTCCTGGTGCTCCGGTTTGACTTTCCAACAGCTTTACTATCAATCTACCAACTTGGAGAGACAGCCCCTTTAAGCTCCTGGTTCACACAGGTTGCCCATTTGGCAGAGGAGGAAAGGGAAGAGGGAGAACCAATGAGAGAGTAGCTGTTAGGCATTTGGATGGGCACATGTCACTCTAATTTCCCGGCAGGAAGAAGAATTCACCAAAGTCTCAGCCACCCACCGGGAACCAGTATAGGTCCTGAACCAAATGTTTGGACTTGCGTTCAGCTCACAAAAAACGAGTTGAAAAATGGAGCTCAGGGGCACAGCAATTCACAAACTGGCAGAGTAATCAAGGCCAACTATCGTCCAAAAATCTGTTGAGGGAAGGC